>NC_052313.1:23591861-23898111 GCF_016432855.1 Salvelinus namaycush
GCAAGTATAAACACCATGGGACCGCGCAGCCGTCATACCGCTCAGGAAGGAGACGCGTTCTGTCTCCTAGAGATGAACATGCTTTGGTGCGAAAAGTGCAAATCAATCCCAAAACAACAGCAAAGGACCTTGTGAAGATGCTGGAGGAAACAGGTACAAAAGTATCTATATCCACAGTAAAACCTCCTATATCGTCCTATATCGACATAACCAGAAAGACCGCTCAGCAAGGAAGAAGCCACTGCTCCAAAACCGCCATAAAAAAGCCAGACTACAACTGCACATGGGACAAAGATCGTACTTTTTGGAGAAATGTCCTTTGGTCTGATGAAACAAAAATATAACTGTTTGGCCATAATGACCATTGCTATGTTTGGAGGACAAAGGGGGAGGCTTGCAAGCCGAAGAACACCATCCCAACCGTGAAGCACGGGGGGGGCAGCATCATGTTGTGGGGGTGCTTTGCTACAGGAGGGACTGGTGCACTTCACAAAATAGATGGCATCATGAGGCAGGAACATTATGTGGATATATTGAAGCAGCATCTCAAGACATCCATCAGGACGTTAAAGCTTGGTCGCAAATGGGTCTTCCAAATGGACAATGACCCTAAGCATACTTCCAAAGTTGTGGCAAAATGGCTTCAGGACAACAAAGTCAAGGTATTGGAGTGGCCATCACAAAGCCCTGACCTCGATCCTATAGAACATTTGTGGGCAGAACTGAAAAAGCGTGTGTGAGAAAGGAGCCCTGCAAACCTGACTCAGTTACACCAGCTCTGTCAGGAGGAATGGGCCAAAATTCACCCAACTTATTGTGGGAAGCTTGTGGAAGGCTACCCGAAACGTTTGACCCAAGTTAAACAATTTAAAGGCAATGCTACCAAATACTAATCGAGTGTATGTAAACTTCTGACCCACTTTGAATGTGATGAAATAAATAAAAGATGAAATAAATCAATCTCTCTACTTTTATTCTGACATTTCACATTCTTAAAATGAATTGGTGATCCTAACTGACCTAAGACAGGGAATTTTTACTTGGATTAAATGTCAGGAATTGTGAAAACCTGAGTTTAAATGTATTTGGCTAAGGTGTACTGTATGTAAACTTCCGGCTTCAACTGTACATAATTATTCACACCCCTGAGTCAATAGTTTGCAGAAGTACCTTTGGCAGCGACTACAGCTGTCAGTCTTTCTGGGTAATTCTCTAAGAGCTTTCCACACCTGGATTGTGCAACATTTGCCCGTTATTCTTCTCAAAATTCTTCAAGCTCTATCAAATTGATTGTTGATTATTACTAGACAAACATTTTCAGGTCTTGCCGTAGATTTTCAAATATATTTAAGTCAAAACTGTAACCAACCACTCAGGAAAATTCACTATCTTCTTGGTAAACAACTCCAGTGTAGATTTGGCCTTGTGTTTTATGTTATTGTCTTGCTGAAAGGTAAATTAATCTCTCAGTTTCTGGTGGAAAGCAGACTGTACCAAGTTTTCCTATGAGCTTTGCCTGTGCTTAGCTCCAGTCCTTAACGATTACAAGCATACCACCACTATGCTTGAAAATATGGAGAGTGGTACTCAATAATGTGTTCTTTTGTGTTTGCCCCAAACATAACACTTTCTATTCAGGACAAAAAGTGAATTGCTTTCCACATTTTTTTGCAGTATTACTTTAGTGCCATGTTGAAAACATGATGCATGTTTTGGTATGTGTTTATTCTGTACAGGCTTCCTTCTTTTTAATCTTTCAATTAGGTTAGTATTGTGAAGTACCTACAATGTGGTTGATCCATCTTCAGTTTTCTACTATCACAGCCATTAAACTCTGTAACTGTTTTAATTTCACCGTTGGACTCATGGTGAAGTCCCTGACTGGTTTCCTTCCTCTCCGGCAACTGAGTTAGGAAGGATCCCTGTCACTTTATTGTGACTGTGTGTATTGATACACCATCCAAAGTGTAATTAATAACAACACCATGCTTGAAGGGATATTCAATGTCTGCTTTTACATTTTTTACCCATCTACCAATAGGTGCCCTTCTTTGCCGGGCATTGGAAAACCTCCCTGGTCTTCGATGTTGAATCTGTGTCTGAAATTCACTTCCTCGAGTGAGGGACTTTACAGATAATTGTACGTCTGGGGTACAGAGATGAGGTAGTCATTCACAAATCAATCATGTTAACCATTATTATTGCACAGATAGTGAGTCCACTAATTATGTGAGTTGTTATGCAAATTTTTACTCCTGAACTTATTTAGGCTTGCCATAACGAAGGGGTTGAATACTTATTGGCTCAAGACATTTCAGCATATAATTTAAAAAAACGGAATTTCATTTTGACATTATGAGGTATTGTATGTAGCCCAGTGACAAAAACATCTCAATTTATTTGATTTTAAATTCAGGCTGTAACACAACAAAATGTTAGTCTACACCTGATGTTTACGAAGGATGTGACAGTTCTAATTTGATTTGATTTGATTGATGCCACGGAAGTTCAAGGCCGACCGTCTTACTGCAGGCATTAATAGCAGACAACAGGATCCCCATTATAGTGAATGGAAAAATGGCAATCGTCATGGTCAATCTTCGTGTAAACAGAACATTTTTGAAGACAATCATGGTACCAATTATTGCTTCTAATACACCAGATATATGCCATTGAACCAATTATTTTAAAATCGCACACAGAACAAGTTCTAAGAATAATTGAGTTGCCAATGGCAGCCTACAGTACCCTGGTCTGCCTTCAACTTCAATGACTCAATGAGAGGGGGCAGCACTGAGAGCTTTCAGCGTCACTTCCTGGAGTAGCTCAAACTGCGCATGTTATGTCAGCATGAGACGCCAACTTACCCGACTTCATTTGGCATCAATGTACTGTTGAGAATTCACATAGGAATGAATGGTGTGACATAATAGATGGCTTGATTAAAGGCTCTGTCCATTCATACAGTATATACAGTCATTGGTAAATACAGTCGCACCAACACTGTGGTATGCTCCATGCTGTTTAGTTACAATTTACACAAGCTTGCTGTTGTTCGAAGATGCTGTAGCAACCTGTTACCCCTGGTAGATTGCTTTATTTTTCTAGGGTTTTTGGGTGGTTGATAGTTACTTTTCATATTGTTTTTTTAAACATGGTTAAACCTAATCGGAGACACATCCAATGAACAAACAATGCAATGAGTTCCAATTACATCTAAGGATTTGGCACTTACAGAGTAAATAAGAAATTATAATGAAACACTAATTCCAGTATCGGCTCCCCTTTTCCCAGAGCTTATTGGTGCTACCAGTACTCCTTCATTACACATACAAGTCTAAGGACCCAGAATGGTACCTAAATGAATGCATAGTCTAGCTTTTACATGACATGTTTTTGTTAATTACCGTCCATATACCAGTTCTTCACTGGCTGTTTCCTTTATGTGTATATATTTACTGTATATACAGGTACATTGCTAATGAAGCAGATGTTGGCTGTGAAATTATTGTAATGAGATTGTTCATGCAGTAATTATGTGTTTTTCAACATGTATGTGTTTTGTTTACAGGCGTGTGGTGTGAGTTTGTGCTTTTCTAAGCAGAGGCATGGTAACTACATAGCTACTCCCGAACAAAGGCAGAGGGAACTAGAGAGGATCATGGTCTCTAATGCTCCTTAGAGGGGGGGGGGGGGGGGGGTAGGGCGGTGGGTGAACACACTGAGGCCTTCTCAGAGCAGAGGCAGGGATCACCATGGCTACTCACCAGGACCAGGGGTGAAGTGAATAAATGAAAAGCTCAGCACAGCAAGAGCTGGAGTGTGCATTGATGCTCTCTCGCCTGCATTTTTAGCTCCTTTTGTGGTGAAAAAGGACCTCTCTCCCTTTCCTTTACACTTGACAGTTTTTCTTCACCCTGAGTATTATGTTTGGTAGTATAACATGTTGTACTTCACAATCAAACCCCCGATGGGCATCATATATTGTTTTAGGCATTGCACCGGCAGAAGCAGTTGCGTTATTGTTGCAATAATGCATTGACAAAATAAGCTAGAGCATAGTACTGCACTCAATAACATCTTCCTTATTCTGTACATTCCTACTAATGTAAGAAAACAATGTTGTAAGGACTGTCCCCTGATAATTATACACTTTTGATACATTTCAGTACCTAGTTTGATTTGGTAGGCTACAACTAAGACAGCATTTCTTTTACATCATATACTTCCTCACAACATAAAGAAGTGTATTACAGTAGCCCACAAGCATAAAACACAGCCAGATCAACCAATGTTGTTTCTTTACAGGTTTTATTTTGGTCTATTTGTGAACGTGTTACTGCCCTCGTGGAAACCCCATTAAACTCAACCGTTCAAACCGCGGTGCTCCTTAGTAGCAGCAGTAGCCAATAGGCTGTTTCGGTGTACCAGAGCCAGTGTTGCCAGTGTTGTTTCTGGGTATGGAATTTGTATTTGCGCCTGACTCAAAACTGTGTGTACACAGTCCATTAAATAGAATAAAACTCTCTCTCTCTCTCCTCCTGAGAGAGGGGGAAATACAAAGCTTGAAACATGTATCTGGGATTTCATTTATTTATTTCTTAAAAAATATGTCTTATTTTCTTCTTCCAAGGTTTCCAGTCGTCTTTGTCGTTTTCTACTAAGTACGTCAGTCAAACAGGGAGGAAGAAAAGAGACATGGCCAGCGCAATAATAACAGTGCTAACACACTGTGACTGAACAATACAGCAAAGATTAAAACCCCATTAAGCAGCACCAGAACCATTCAAAACAAACAGCCTCTTAGTGATTGTGATGGAAATGTGCCATACATCGTAATGTGTATAATAACAGGTGAGATATGGCCATGGGGTGACGCAGTTTTTTCTTAAAGTTTGGCCAATTGCAGTCTTTTTAACGCTCCGAGGTAAACAAGTAAACACAAAGCAAACGTGATTGCCCCAGGAGGACTGTCTGCATACAAAGTGGCGATAAGTGTCAGCATTGATTTCACTGGAGTTTTTCTGCTCTGTTCCGCTCACCCTATCGTACTCTCGCTGTGTCGCTGCCGGCAGTGTGTTTTTAAGTTACACTGCTGTACTGGGCTGCGGAGCATACTGAGTTCTGTTCATCTCAAGGGAGGCAAAGATAGGATGATATATACATTTTTGCAAGAGAAGCAACTATGGTGCTCGATTAAAGTTCGACATAATAACAGTAGGCGTTTGAAATAGCACCTGAAAATGAGCAATGACGGTTAAAAAACAGGTTAGATTAAAGGAAGGAAGTGGTATTCTACAGGGATACACTTTTTAACAGGACCTACTGTGGCACACACATTTTATGTAATATACTCACTTCTGAATAGATTCAAAGTGAAACACTTGAAGCCCATTGGGCAAAAAAAGCCAAGCGTAAAGCTAACAACCCAGTTTTGAGAGCGACTACATACTGCAGTCAGTTGACCCCTGACGTTCAGTTACATGCTTTGTGGGCTGTCAGCTTTGTCCTTCCTGACCGTGGTATTTACCTGAACACACTGTCATCGATGGCTTGCTCAAGATTAAATGTTGACTATCCACTGCAGTTGACAATTTACCTCAAGTTTGCTCCTGACAGCAGGGGATGGTGAATAAACAAATGGCTTCCCTATTGGAGTGTCAAGAGGCATGCCCATGCAACCAATACCATCATTATGCCCCAGACATGCCATTCATCAACAGCCTGATGGAATCCATTAATAAAATACATTTGGTGTCCGTCGGAAGCTCTATTGGATATATAAAACATACATTAAGCCCGCGGCGATATCCAGGCAATCATTTGATACACCTATTGACTTGGAAACAAAAATGATACTACCAGACGCCCGCTGGGATACAACATGGATCTGTTAAACCTTTGTTGCATCCCAAATGACACCCTATTCCCTACATTGTCCACTACTTTTGACCAGAGCCCTATGGGTCCTGGTCAAATGAAGTTGTTGTTTTCTTGAAGTGAAGTGCTTGGGAAATAACCCTGTTTCAAATGTAACTACACTGTAATCCCTGGGCAGGTCTGGGCTTCTTATCCTACAGAATTGTGCTAACACTATGCGACACTCTCCATATTCCCACCAGACTGCTTATTAGAATACATTTCTATTGCATACAGCCATGCTCACAGAGCTTTGAGACTTCTGGTATCCTGTTTTACAAACAATGTGCACTTTGTTCACTTATTTTTTTGTTGTTGGTGTGTGTTTATTCAGCACAATGTTTCTGCCCAGGAAAAACGTTGAACCTATTTGAAATGACACAGATGTACATGATGGATCGATCATAATGGTATATCATTGGATTTGTTTTTATATGTCACCAATCCTTTTGAACATCTCCTTTCTACTGACTGACATTATCTCTGGTCTCCAATTACAGCTCCACTCGGACGTAGACAAAGGGGACGGCAAAGTGAAGTACGTGCTCTCCGGGGAGGGCTCCACCTCCATCTTCACCATCGACGAGAACACGGGGGACATCCACGCCACTAAGCGTTTGGACCGGGAGGAGCAGGCCTATTACACCCTGCAGGCCCAGGCCGTGGACCGGCTCACTAACATCCCTGTGGAGCCCAGGTCAGAGTTTGTTGTCAAGGTCCAGGACATCAATGACAACGAGCCCAAGTTTCTGGATGGACCCTACATGGCCGGGGTACCAGAGATGTCAGCACTGGGTAAGCCTCTTTCTCAGCCTCTCTCTCTCTCTCTCTCTGTTTGTTTGTCCCCAGTCCTCTGTCCTCGTCTCTGTCTGTCTATCTGTCAGTCTGTATGTGATTTTGATATTGATGTCTGTATGTCTGCCTGTAATCTGCCTCTGATTCTCTCTCTCTCTCTACCTCTTTCTCACCCTCTCTCTCTCGCTCTCGCTCTCTCTATTTCTATCTGTCTCCGTCTCTCTGTCTCTCTCTCTATCGCATTTACCCACCACAATCTGCAGCATCCTACATTTATCTCTCTCTGTCTCTCATCTCTCTCGCTTCATCTATATTAATGAACACAGTCTACGCTTTATTATAAACATGGAACTGAATCTGTGGCACTCATTTGTCTGTCAGACTGTGCATGATTGTCATAGCCACAACTGAAGAGGGTCCTTTTCCACACACAGAGGTTTTCTTTCTAGTGTTTTCACTAACTGTTGCAGTTTCAAAACACTGTGGTTTTAAAAGCTCCAAAATCTAATCTGACCCTTTACAAAGTAATTACTACAACTGGTTAGTTCCTTTAAGCGGTTCCCATTGTGCATTGTTTAGATGTGGTTTTATACCTAAAATAGTGAACAACCTCATGAGCCCCCCCCAAAAAGATCATTGCTAGTTTGAACGATGAAAGCAGTGAAATATCTGCTTATACAAACAGACCCGAAACCCCAATGTTGAGCAATGAATCTAGCGAGTTCAGAGATGGCAGATTATTCAAATCCAACAGGACATGTAACGGAGCACCTCGCGAGGTGCTTCGCCACGGAAACAAAAGCTTACCGCACAGTGCCTGGGGACACCGTGAGCCAATCCTGTCGGAATGGGAAATGTGGATTAAGCCTCCATTTAAAATTCATGTGACAATCTGCCAGGGAGAGGAATAAGAGGCTCCACACGCCAAGTGGCAGACAATGTCTCCCAATCTTCAGGGTTAAGTGATATGACAGGCACAAACACACCAACCTCAATATTCTTATCATGTAGACCCAGAGACAGCAGAACATTGCATCTACGTGTTGTATCTTCCTCAGGCTGATAGGCAGAGATGCAAACAAGTGGATACATGGAGAGACTGTCTGGTGTAAAGTCAAAATGGAGCCTATGCTAGGCGTTTACTGGCAGTGATAGGAGTATTTTCCAGGCCAATGCAGTGCTTTGCTCATAACATTTATGACATAGGCACTGAGATCTTATAAGGATTAAGCAGCCCAGAGTCAACGGGGGGGGGGGGGGGGGGGTTGGATACAGGGGCTCTGGCTTAAGGAACTAGAGGATTCCACTACAAGGGCTAGGTGGCTCGTGTCCAACGGGAGATAAGAGAGGTAGAGCAACTGAGCACTTCATCTGCAGTAAAGGAAGCGCTCCGAACACCAATAGGCCGGGTCACACTCTCTGGCTTATTTACATCGCCATGGTCTTCATCTGAAGTTGTTAGAACAGCGTGTGAATTATACATCCCGCTCTTTGTAAATATCTGCTCAGGGCAATTTATAGTACAGGAGTGGGCCAGGCACCCCTTGTCCTCCATAACTCCTTCATAAATGTGTTTAAATCATTAATGGGCGTAGACCGGCTACCTGTAATGAATTGGTTCAATTTAGAGGAAATCATGAATTTAATTAATTAAAGCAATTAGATGGTAGTTGCTTGTCTCGTACACATGGTAGCCCTTATGGCCCGCGGATCTAGGAATACTTTGTCTTAATCACGCCTCGGGATGTCAAATGATGGAAAAGAGGAGCTTGAAGACATTTGGCTGTTTGACAACCTCTGAGCAGCCAAGGCACGGGTCTCAGGTCTACACGTCAGACAGACGTTCCCCGGGAGCTGATGGAGGGCTTAGGGGAATGTAATGTCAGGCCAAGGCCACCGCCTCGTAGAAATGTACCACCCACCACTCCTTTATCCACCTGTCATTGTTCTTGTCTAATTCAGGATCTTCCAAGATCAAGGATGGAATAGTCAGTTAATTCTGGAAGAGAAAACGAAAGGGGTGCTTTGGTTTCAGGTGACATGGATAAGAACTCGGAAGACAGTTCATTTCAAATTATTATTTCCCTGTGATTTGAGATTTCTGGAAAGCCAAAGGAAATGTAAGATGGAATTATGGAGCCCATTGATTACAGTACCAGTGTGGCTCAGTGAGATTGTATGGATCAGAGCATTAGCACCTACCAAAAGGCATATCCTGGGCACAGCAGGGCCATTACGGGTTTGTCTTTCTTCGGATTTTGTCATTCATTTTCACACGCCAATTACAAATAAAGTTCAACTAGTCTCCGTGCAACAATCCCTGCTTATCTCAAGCGGACGGGAGCAGGTGTGAACGTGCAGGAATATAATCAACTTAATCATGGGCACCAATGTTGAATACTCATCAAGGAGTTGCAAAGTTGGTGAGCTTAAACTGCAGGTTTTGAATATAGCTTTTGTAATATCTAATCATCAGTCACACCCACACTCAAATCCGTTTTGTATTAGAGAGGAACAGAGTTGCTACAAACATTTCTTACCACTCTCATACTTTGCTGATTATGTTACCTTTGTCAGCATGTTGCACTAATGTACAGTACGCTTACCTTTTGAACTTTTTAAGCTTCGCTGGTGAAAGTTTACTCTAACGGTAAGTCTTTAGTATATGTTACGTTAAGTAGACGAGAAGTCAATACTTATCTTCTTTCTCATACACATTTTGTTCAACTAAGTATAAAAAGGTACAAGCCATAACAATGCAAAACATATAGCTTACAATTTGGATACTTGGATCATGTTTACTTGGAGATGAGTATTTATGGTGGCTGTTGAATCCAGTCTTGTGTCTGTAAAGCTTTGATGAATACCTGTCGGCCATTCAAATTAGACATGCTGCTACATTTATTTTCATTACTGTCAGATGACAATCGCTCACCCTGAGATGCAGACGTGATTAGGAACCCCTGTTTTGTTCCTATTCACTGGAAATAAATGAAAATATGAGAAATTGATCAGTCACACAAATGAAGACAGACAAAAAGTGAAGTGACACAGACAGGCACATGACAGCTGCATCGAGAGGAACCGTGTAATATATTCTGATGTGAGGATGTTTATCCGTTTTGGACAACCACTCTTGAAGGCTGGCTATTCTTATTCGTGACCTTGACTGCTATAAATATTACAGTGTTTCGCAACCAATTTCCTCTAGCCTGGGTATCAGTACAGATACACCACAGAAAACACAAAATAGACATCTGAAAGAACCATTGAGGGATAACCTAAATTAGTTTTAGCTTACTGCAACTGTGTAGTGATAAGAATTGTGAATACCACAGCACAGCTCTCTAACATAGAGGCATTGATTGACCTTGTTTAAAAAAAAAAAAATGGTAATATATCCTGCCACGACTAAGACGTGATGATATAATCTTGGGGGTCCACATAGAACTAGCTTGATGATAACCTGTCCACCGAGACATTTTTTATTATATTGCTCAAATTCAGGACCAGCGCCTGTTAATTCTGGTTTATGACTGGAAATACGCCGACCTAATCTTCCATTTCCATAATCACGTCATTCTGTAAGAGTACGTAAAATATGGCTCATGCAAGAAAGTGTTTTTTTTATAAGGGTGTTTGATGCAAAATAAAATATAACCTACTTTGTAAGACAGGCCCATACTGTAACACATAAAGGAAAGTGCCTAAGACACCAGCAGAGATGCATGGCTATTAAAGTGAAATATACAAACATAAAGCAGCCTATTCATCTGACCATGCTCAACAGAAAAGGGCACACTTGTGGGAAACATTGTTTTTATTCCAAGGTTACGTCTCCTATGTCAACGGTTGATAATTGCGTCTTTGTCAAATCAGAAATGGGCCTCAGCTTCAAGATCACCAATAACGCAAATTCTGAGACTTACTTTCCTTGATGGACTAGTACATCCTCACACAAAAAATGTAATGTAACATCCCAGCAAATATAACATTAATTTCAGTGTGTATTAGTCTTTTGTGATAAATAAACCCTAGAATGGCAGTGGCTCTCCTAGTAGCTCTCTATTGAGGTCCAGTTGTTTTGCATGGCAGATTACTGGCTCAGTACACTTGGTTCTGTATGTTACAGATAAAATGCTAGTCTCCGTCAGGGGCCAGACCATAGTTCACAACAGAACAATATAGGTAAATTGTCTGATTAGCGGTGATTACTGGACCTTTGTGCTTTCGGTCCCTTGACCAAAGCACTCCTTCCAACAAGCTTGTTATTCCATGTTTCTCAAACGTCAAATTTCAAAGTTGTTCCAAACGTCAGATTTCAAAATGCTTAAGGTTAAGTTTAGGCATTAACTCCGATTTTTTTTAAAGGTTTGGGATAGGCTTAAAACAAAAAATGTAAAATGACTTTCTATCACTGGATTCAAACATGCCACATTTACCACCAGAGGCAGATGCTTATGCCCATCCCCCATCCCCATCCACCATCCACCATCCCCCACACCCTAGCTAAACCGAAACCTACTTGAAGGTAACAACGCTCACCATTGGCCCTAGTGGCCTGTTTCCACGTAATCTCCCGACGTGCTCAGAGATGGCTAAGGTCCAGCTGTGTAGAGGCAAACTGCTTTAGGAAATATGGAATATCAACATGCTAAAAGTGTCATTAACAATCACTTTAAAATCAAATTAATTGTGTTAGTTCTAAAACCAGCTATACATTTTTCAACCTATATTGCAAGTTTCCAAACTACTGGGGGAAATCACAGTACCTAGCATTATTCATAGTCACCGCAGTACATTTTCATTAATAGCCATGCGTTTTAATTCACGTAACAGCTATGCCGTTTCTAACCAATACCTTACACAGGTTTCTACAGACCAAAGTTGCACCTTAATTATAATAAACTAAACTGATAACAATTAGCAACCATAATATGATTTAGAATGGTAACAGTGTATGGTATCCATATGTGAGAGTGTTCATTGTGCAGCAGTGTCTGTGTCTTCTAAGCTGACATATGGAATTGTTTTAAGAAGGTCATAACATGGCTCATTTAGCTATTTGATTTTGGATTTTAGGACCCCTTTAGATATACAAAAAAATACAATACCAGTCAAAAGTTTGGACACACCTACTCATTCAAGGGTTTTTCTTTAGTTGTACTATTTTCTACATTGTAGAATAATAGTGAAGACATTAAAACTATGAAATAATACATATGGAATCATGTAGTAACTAGGGCCGCCACACCGCCGGTCACGAGTCATGAAGGCAGTCAAATTCCACATTAGGCTTCTCCAAGCTCTGATGCTGCTGCTGGTCATTATTAGCCTACCAAATGTGCTACTGCTTGGTACTCAGCACTCTATTTTCCTTCTAATCACTTTGACATCAATGCAAATGTAATCGAAAATCGAATCAAACACTTCATGAGAGCCTAGGAGCTCATGTTGCGCAACATTTCTATAGGCTATGCAATTGCGGGTGAAAACAGTGTAATGGCCGCTAATGAAAAGAGGAGGATCCCATGAGCTTTCTATAGTCTAAAATATTTATTTCTCAACTTTCTTAATATTAAGCATATTGCTTATATTTTCTTAAGCATATTGCTTATATTTTCAATAGGAGTATAGCCTACCTGGCTGGCATGAAAATAAACCACAGGGAAAAGCGTTCTCCATTCGCTATTTAAGTACATACACTACTGGTCTAAAGTTTTAGAACACCTACTCATTCAAGGGATTTTCTTTATTTTTACTATTTTCTACATTGTAGAATAATGGTGAAGACACCATTAAACAAATCAAAAGTGTTAAACAAATCAAAATATATTTTATATTTGAGATTCTTCAAATAGCCACCCTTTGCCTTGATGACAGCTTTGCACACTCTTGGCATTCTCTCAACCAGCTTCACCTGGCATGCTTTCCAATTGTCTTGAAGGAGTTCCCACATATGCTGAGCACTTGTTGGCGACTTTTCCTTCACTCTGCGGTCCAACTCATCCCAAACCATCTCAGTTGGGTTGAGATCGGGTGATTGTGGAGGTCAGGTCATCTGGTGCAGCACCCCATCACTCTCCTTCTTGATCATATAGCCCTTCCACAGCCTGTGTTGGGTCATTGTCCTGTTGAAAAACAAATGATAGTCTCACAGACAGTGTCACCAGCAAAGCACCATCACACCTTCTCCTCCATGCTTCACGGTGGTTGGAACCAAAAATCGCAAAGTTGGACTCATCAGACCAAAGGACAGATTTTCACCGGTCTAATGTCCATTGCTCGTGTTTCTTGGCCAAAGCAAGTCTCTTCTTCTTATTGGTGTCCTTTAGTAGTGGTTTCTGCAGCAATTTGACCATGAAGGCCTGATTCACGCAGTCTCCTCTGAACAGTTGATGTTGAGATGTGTCTGTTACTTGAACTCTGTGAAGCATCAATTTGGGCTGCAAATTCTGAGGCCTGTAACTCCAATAAACTTATCCTCTTCAGCAGAGGTAACTCTAAGTCTTCCCTTCCTGTGGCGTTCCTCATAAGAGCCAGTTTCATCATAGCGCTTGATGGTTTTTGCGACTGCACTTGAAGAAACTTTCAAAGTTATTGACATTTTCCGTATTGACTGACCTTCATGTCTTAAAGTAAGGATGGACTGTCGTTTCTCTTAGCTTATTTGAGCTGTTCTTGCCATAATACGGACTTGGTCTTTTACCAAATAGGGCTATCTTCTGTATACCACCCTTACCTTGTCACAATACAAATGAATGACTCAAACGCCAATCAAGAAGGAAATACATTCCACAAATTAACTTTTAACAAGGCACACCTGTTAATTGAAATGCAATCCAGGTGACTACCCCATGAAACTGGTTGAGAGAATGCCAAGAGTGTGCAAAGCTGTCATCAAAGCAAAGGGTGGCTACTTTGAAGAATCTCAAATAAAAAATATATATGTTTAACACTTTTTTGGTTACTACATGATTCCATACGTGGAATAAGATTTTGAAGGGTCTTACCTATATCTTGGAGATATAAGAAAGCTCACGAAATATATATATATATTTTTTTTTACACATATTTAAAGTATTTTTTTGGGTACTTCCTCCATACTTCCAGATTCTTTTTAATCCGGTACTGGTTACCTTCAGAGGAGTCCCGTGACACTTGTGGGGGTCGTAGAGCAAAACGCAGAAGACCATCATGTTCGTGAGAGTCCATAGAGTGGGCAAAACCATTCAGATACGACAGACATTTTCGTGAGAAGACCGATTTTTGGGATTTCCCATGGTCTGACAAACACCGCTGTAGCGATGTTTGTCAGCTTAAACTGACAGATTTTGATGGGGATTTAAAAACAAATGTGATGCACCAGTGATTAAAATGTTATTGTACACCAGGGAAGTAGTAGTAAGTAGTATGTTTACCCTGCAGTACAGTACATTCCTGATTGTAGCCTATATAGAATAAGGTGTGATTTATACTGAATATATAACATTGACATTTGTAAGCTTGTAGAAATGCTGTCACACATGCTGTTGATGTGAGAGCTGTGTCTCTACAGATGGCTGATGTTGTCTTAATACCTAATTGGATGCTGTCTGTGCAGGAACAACGGTGGTCCAAGTGGCAGCCACAGATGCAGATGACCCCACATATGGGAACAGTGCCAGGGTGGTCTACAGCATCATCAGCGGACAGCCTTACTTCTCAGTCGACCCAAAAACAGGTAGGCTGCTGACTGTTGGGAATAAGAGTTGGCCATTCATTCTGGATCCTAGACCTACTGTATCACTAAATGTTATTAATTGAATTGTTGAAGATATTTGTTCAAGAAAGCATCAAACTGTAGTGGTTTCCATACTTTGCCAAAGTCAGTTCACATTGTAGCAGATACAGCATGACCTAAACTAGCCACCCAACTCTCCATATTTTGGTGCAATTTTAGACAAAGGAAACAGTATGCTATCATACATTTTCTCTAAACACAATAATAGTTTTTTGAGCATTCAACAAATATAAAGCAAAGGATCTGCACACCAATGTTGGGATGTGAGGTGGTTGTTCTTGCTCATTAGCCACTGCCCCGCTGTGGGGAACGCTGGCCTCATGCAAAGCACTTGGAAGAAAACTGACATTTGCGGGTAGTTCCATCATGTTTGGCTTATCACCATCTTTTTCTCCCAGTAACACATCCAGGGGATATCTGCTTACATGCTGAGGTTTTATAAGTCTGTCTCTGAGTAAACTCACTGACTTGTTAAAATCAATGGAAACTTTTTTCTATACAATCTTAGACGTAAAGGTGCCTGGAATAAACTTTTGGGTTGCCACAACGGTGGAACCTTTCCAGTTAAAAAAAAAGTTCCTTGAGGAACCCCTATGTAAAGGTTCAAGCCGGAACCTTTTTAATAACATGTTGTAGAGGTGGCAGCCTGTCAGATTGGAGGCATGGCTTTCAGATACTTCTTTTTGACCACCCATTAGCGTAAATATTTATGCATATTCTAATATAATATCAATACTATTAACATTGCTGTCTACATATTGTAATAAAGTGGTAACTTTTCCCACTTTGGGATTTGCATAGGCGCTTAAGGAACTCATACGCCTGTGTTCAACATTAACATGTAATGTAATGACAATACAACAGATGAACAGGAATGACATTTACTCTAACAGGTGGCCCCCACAAAAATGTCTTAAATCCTCGCCCCTGCTTAGCCACACCTCTACTCCAGGCTTCCTCCAGGAACCTGTTAATACATTGAACCATTAAAGGTTCATCCAAGAACTCCTCAACTAAGTGAAGGTGCAAATATGAACCCTTGACTAGCAATGGTTCCTTGAGGAACTACAGGGATTCCTTGAGTTCATTGAGGATCTTCAGGGTTCCTTGGTCACATCTAATTTGAAGTGTGCACTTTGGATTAAATTAACTTATATGTCTTGAATAACAGAGTCTATGACACTGGGTGGGCAAGTAGCAACCAGCCAGTCCCCTGGAAGTGCTTTCAAACTAGTAGACATTTGCAGCATTGTCAAGTCAAGCCATGCTGTGAAGCCTGGCACATTAGCCTGTGTGGGGAACAAGATTGATAGAGATTTGATTACTTGAATGCGTCCTCACAATGATCTTTAACAAAGTTAACGAAACCACTTCAACTCAGCATTAAGTCTCAAGTCGGAATTCGTGACATCAATACCAATCAGAGCGAGAGCCGACATTTGCTTAAGTAATGTTTAAGCAGCATGTCTGCCCATTACTCCGTCTGCATAGTTATTTCATGAAGACTCCTCCAGTTCAAAGAATGGAGCCCGCATGCTAATAGCAGCAAACTATAATGCATGTTTCATTAGCTAAGTAGGCTCTTTAAATCGTTAAATGTGATCTTTCATATTGTTTTAAAGAGGTTGTGATTACTGAAGAGGCTACGTAGTGTACAGTCATTGAAGAAAAAGTACTACTCAGGAGGTCCAATGGTGCTCTTTAACTTCCTGGAAAGCCAGATGCACTATGTGAAGGTCTTACGAAGAAAAACGTCCAAATTCGAGGCAGAAAGGAGTTGGAGCATTCAACAAAAAAGGCAGATAATTATTTATGTTAGCATTAATCCATTGTTAATCCATTTCGACGTCAAGCTGACGTTTTCCTCAGAGTTGATTTTTGTTGTTGTTCCTTTGTTTGCTGAAGCGCGAAGTCCTACCTGAATGCCAGACAAATCAAATCAAACTGTATTTGCCACAGGCGCCGAATACAACAAGTGTAGACTTTACCGTGAAATGTTTACTTACAAGCCCTTAACCAACAGTGCAGTTCAAGAAGATATAAATATTTACCAAGTAGGCTCAAATAAAAAGTAATAATAAAAATAACACAATAAGAATTACAATAACGAGGCTATATACAGAGGGCACCGGTACCGTCAGTGTACAGGGGTACAGGACCCATGCCAAATCTTTTCAGTCTCCTGAGGGCAAAAAGTTTTGAGACGGACTATGTTTCATGTTTTTGCGGTGAATTGTTCTGTGAGAGAACTCCACAGGAGCCTTCTCTTTCTTGGAAATATTCATAAACCAAGTTGTTTCCCAGGCTGGTCAATACTGTTATCAGTAATTGTAGGAAGTTTTGAAATGGTACATTCTGTATTGCTTGGTGGTGCAGTGTCTCTCAGTGTAGTGATATCACAAATGTCTTTTGAGGGACACCTTAAGTTTTGCATACATTTTTTTCCTTCATGGTATCCAATTGTTAGTAGTTACTGTCTTGTCTCATCGCTACAACTCCTGTACGGGCTCGGGAGAGACATGCGTCCTCCGAAACACAACCCAACCAAGCCCCACTGCTTCTTAACACAGTGCGCATCCAACCCGGAAGCCAGCCGTACCAATGTGTCGGAGGAAACACCGTACACCTAGCGACCTGGTCAGCGCCACTGTACCTGGCCCGCCACAGGAGTTGCTAGTGCGCGATGAGACAAGGATATCCCTACCGGCCAAACCCTCCCTAACCCGGACGACGCTAGGCCAATTGTGCTTCGCCCCATGGACCTCCCGGTCACGGCCGGCTGCGACAGAGCCTGGGCTCGAACCCAGAGTCTCTGGTGTCCCAGAGTCTCTGGTTGCCATAGACCACTGCGCCACCCAGGAGGCCCAACTTTTGCATATTTTAACCGAATTTGTATGCACTTTACATTTGCAGACACAACATGGAGGAATGCATACAGCAAAGCTGAATCATACAAGTTGTGTCTGGCGCAGGGGAAAATAAAATGGGCTTACATGCCAGGTGAAGAAAGAACATATGGAATAACTGGACATGTTCTTAGTTTGACAAGAATATGAATCCATTTAAATGCAGCTACCTGTGACAAAAAGGCCAAAAGTGAATACTGTTTCTATGTCTCTGGAAACTACTAATCACACTCATTTGTTGAAAAAGGCTGTGCCTTAGTGAAAGGGTGACTTTGACAAAGTGCTTGAGCTGAAAGGCACTCATTAAACTCTACACAGCAACACTGCACCACCAGCGATTAAGGGGTTGAGGGGTAGTGGGCAGGGAGGTGGACAACGTCACGTGTGACCTGGACTTGGAGGGTTTGCATCCTGGCTCACTTTTGTCCAGCAAGTCCCTTTACTTGGTATCTTAATCCCAAATTGAATCCTCAAGGTGCCCTTGGGAAAAAAAGTTGTTAACCCTGAATAGCTCCAATAACTTCCAAGCTGTAAATGTAATGTATAAATGTGGGCAAAATACATACGTTGCTGTGGGTGAGGGTGGCTTATTAAACATCCATTTTGTAATGTAGCTCAGGAAATAGCACACTTGAGTTTGAAGGTGAAAATCGAAAGGTGGTGCACTGCAATGCGTTAAGGGTGTGTGTTAATTGATGAACGACTCAATGAATAAATGTAGCTATGAATGAGTGTCTGGTCTGTCTACTGTTTGTTATGATACTCATTATGCATTTTTGAATGGCATTAGTAGAAATGGACCATGACTAACAGGGATTAATAATGCACTCCTCCCTGCAAAACACACACACGCAAGTACACACACACACACACATAGTTTCGTACACCTTAGAGGCAGAGATGGGCACTCGAGCACATCAGCGATGCCAGCCATGTCTGCTTGCCTCAGACCTCCGTGTCCTCACTACGGGAGAGAGCGGAAAGGCCAGGCGTCTACGCGAGGATTAATTATGTTTAAAGGGGATATTTAAGACGGGCCTGCGTGCATTTCAATTTGACGTAGGCGCTACTTCTGCGATGACAGCGTTTAGAGCTTCACCGTCATCTCTTTCAGCTCCTCCGGTCATGAGGAAGGAGATCATTTCATTAAATGTAAAATGCTCAAATAAAGAAAAAGGCCAAGGCCAGTCTAGCTGCTCTCCACCTGTTCTTTCATCTCATTCTATGTCAGGGCTAAGATACCAGATACCGAGCCTGGGAGATGGTTCCAAAACCCGGTAATCCTGTTCTGATTAAGATATTGGCATGGCCTTTTGGGAGCTTTCTACTGTGGGTGTTCTCTAATCTGTTCGAATCATGACACCCACACACACACACACACACACACACACACACACACACACACATACATACAGAATTGTGCATCACCTCAGGGAGATTGTTGTACTATCCACTCCAGTGACTGGAGGACATTACAGCTCAGCGTAGATATAAATCTGGCCTCCCACCATTCTGCCAGGCAATGTACAATACAACCAGGCTATATCTTTGGTATAATACTCAGAAAGAGATACCCTTGGCAAAAATCATTTATCTCACCCCTGCACAGCAAAATTCGATTGGTAAATTGAACACTGTGGGTTTTCAATTTAACACTTTTGAAGTGTGTATATGACAACCAGCAAAAAGTGTTGAATTTACACTTTTCAAAGTGTTGCCCTTTTAACACAGATACTTTCCAACACCAGTGGCATTAAAGTGTTACACAAACTCTGTGTTAAAGGTAATGGTGATCACTGATACCTTGTATTTAACACTTGTATTACATTTTTACACTAGGTCAGTGTTAAAGGTGCCCTGGTATGGTGTTCACTGATACCTTCACCGCAAATTCTCCAGTGTTAAAGCAACACTGAGATTGTTCAATTTAACACTGGTCAAATGTCTATATGGATCCACACTTTCAGTGTTAAATGAACACATTGCTTAGTGTAAAGCCTTATTTGCATATTTCAAATCAAAATCAAATCAAGCTTTATTTTTACAGCACATTTCAGACATGGAATGCAACACAATGTGCTTCACAGGAAAAAACTAATAAAATTAAGGAAATAAAAACATAAATATTTACTACACAACAAATATAAGAGGATTAAAAACAAAAGAATAACAATAAAACTGAAAGACTAGAAAAGGAGTCTCTTATAAATATGTCCACAGTTTCGGCCCCCCTCAGGTTCAGTGGCAGGCTATTCCAGAGGCATAGTGACAATGGCTGCCTCTCCATGCCTCTTGGTCCTAGGCTTTGGGATAGTTAAGGCCACTGCAAGAGGATCTGAGGGACCTACTGGGTACATAACTTAAAAGCATGTCTGACATGTATTGGGGTGCACAATCGTGGATTGATTTAAAAACCAGTAGAATAATCTTAATATGTATTCTAAAACTCACAGGTAGCCAGTGCAGAGACCTTAAAACTGGTGTAATATGTGCTCTCCGTCTGGTCTTGGTCAGTACCCGTGCTGCAGCATTCTGTATGTTTTGCAGTTGATCAATGGCTTTCTTGGGTAGACGAGACAGGAGAGCATTACAGTAGTCAAACCTACTTATAATAAAAACATGGATGAGTCTCTCTGTATCAGCCTGAGAGAGAAATGGCCGCACATTGGTAATGTTCCTCAGCTGGTAAAAAGCTATTTTGGTCACATTCCTCATGTGTGATTTGAAATGGAGTTCAGAATCTAAAATAACACCTAGGTTTTTTACCTGGTGTTTTATCTTTATTGCCGTGAATTAAAATGTGAGGCCAGATTCTCTTTCTGTGTTTTGGCTCCAACAATAAATACCTCGGTCTTGCCTTGATTTAGCTGGAGGAAGCTGTGAGCCATCCAAGTATTTAAATCAATAATACAATAATACAGTAAACTCATAATTTATCCGTTGAGCTTACATCCTCTGGTGACACAGAGACGTAAAGATGTGTATTGGCTGCGTAGCAGTGAAAATAATTGCTGTGCTTTCCCATAATGCCTTTCGAGTAAATTGTAGAGTCACCACCCATTACTTTATTTGTTAGTGACAGAGACTTGGTTGTTGCATTCATAAATGTCCAGTCCTGTGGCCTTCATAAAGTGAGCTCCTAAGCAAATATGTTATAAAAAAGTATAATATAACACAATAAATAAAGCCTTATTATGAGAGCCTGGTTTTAACATAATTCCGTGGACTGAAGCGTGTAGTTTACAAGCAAAATCAGGCTTTCATTTTTTTACATTTAACTAGGTAAGTCAGTTAAGAACAAATTCTTATTTACAATAACAGCCTACCCCGGCCAGATCCGGACGACGCTGGACCAATTGTGGTCCGCCCTTCGGGACTCCCAATCACAGCTGGATACAGCCTGGATTTGAACCAGTGACACCTCTTGCACTGATATGCAGTGCCTTAGACCACTGTGCCACTCAGAAGTCCAAAGTCACATTATTATTTCAAGTCACATTATGCTGGCTTGCAAAGTGATGTGAAAATATGCTGGGAAATATGATATTGAGGGGCTTGGTTTTGGTATAACACTGGTTATTAACGCCAACAATGGGGTTATTTTACACCATTGAGTGTTAATTTAACACTTACAGAGTTAGTTTAGCACCTGAATCAACACTAGAAATGTTGCACTGAAACACTAGGTAAAACTGGCAACACTAGCTGCCGTTCACTCCATTCATAAAGTAACACCACATCAACACCAAAACTGCTTACACCAGGATATGAACACTGGCGATTTTGCTGTGTGAGATGTCTGGAGCATTTGACGTATGACATTTCTCATATACAGTAGCACCCCCCCAAAAATGTTTTTTTTTACAATGTAACAGTAATATTACTGAAGATGAGTCACAGTTATCTACATCTCATAATGTTACATAATTGTTGAATGTTATACCACACCCAGACCACCAAGATATGGGAAATTTACAGTATCACGTATAGTCAAGGTGGAGAATGATGCACAGGAGACCTCAGCCGATAGCAGTTCAATCTGTGTATCTTTCACAGTTTGAGTGAGATAAATTGTTATTCAAATACGTATCTGTACTCTGGATTGGAATCTTTCAAAAGATAAGTTAGATGTAGAGAATATTTGTAAGGTGGCTTTTCATGAACAAACTAAAAGGCAACAGCCTGGCTAGGAGGTTGTACTATTCCCAGTGTATATGGTCTTTTTCCCTCTTACATCTTACATGGATCAATTGGGTGTAGGTGGACCCCCGGAGGTTGAGGAAATCACACCACTCTTATTTAAGTTTCCATCGCCTTCATCATTACCTTTCATAGCCACACGGATGGTAGGCCAGAGGGTTTCCTATCCTAGCAAAGTGCTCCAGTCCCCACACTTTTATTTCCTCCTCCCAAGACGAATGTCAAGGATCCCTGTCTTTTTGCAGGGAGAGTGGCCTACCCCTCTGCCTCCAGCACTGGGGAGAGGGAGACAGCTAGATAAATGTGCGGCGGCTACAATGCGTCTGCTTCGGCAGCACCGGAGGCTGAGGGAGTCACGGTGCGATGCCGATGTGGGGCCATGCCGCGATAGCGACAGAAGGATTTTAATCATCGCCTCTCCCCAGGAATGACACGGGTGCAGCACAACAGAGATATAGAGCGAGGGGGGCTGGCACCCAGCAGACAAACAACAGCCTGGCGACATAGCCGTGCGGATTAGCACTGTCGCTCTGTGAGAAATATGTGTGCTGCTGGCCAGGCGGGCGGCAGGCGTCGGGAGGAGAAAACACATTGCATTTTTTTTTACCCCCACATGCTGGAATAAGGATTCATGGCATCATTAACCACAGCCTATATCTCTTGGGCACCAATGCACAGAGCTGATATTAAATAAGTATATCAATTGTATGTGAAGCCTATCTTTGTTTAGTGAGATTATTCACTTGGTTTACTGCTGGCTGCACACACTTAACATATTTTCTCACGGGCTACATTTCAAGTTTTTGGGGTAAGCCATTGTTGTTGTTGTAGTTGTTGTTTGAATGTAGCCATTAGCCAACTTTTTCTAACAGACAACTTCTTCTTCTCCAGAATTCTTTAAGACTGTTTTTGTTCTTTCAAGTTAGAACTTGCATGTTTTCTGTCTCTGTGGTGGTAGTGCTAGATAGAGTTGAGAGAACAGGGAAAGTTTTGTTTGTTTTGTACCTAGCCTGGTTTGAGGGACCTCTGTTGGATTGAAGGCTTGAAGCAAGCTTTCTGATGCATGTCAGCAAACAGGGTTCACAGGTGTCACAACAGCTGACACTGGGGCACTGTTGATGCTCTTTAATTGGCTACAAGGTTACACAGTGGGAGAAACTAGCAGCAAACCTGATGAATCTATGAATAGATGGATGGATGGATGGATGAATGGATGGAGGAAAGGGGGATACAGCTAGGAACAGGAGAAGATGGATGTATCCAATCCACACATCCACACATACAGTAGCTCGATAGACAGATGCTTTGACAAACATGAAGGCATCAGGCGTTAAAAATAAACCAGCTTCTCGGCTGACATGTTCTGACTCCTCATCTTAAACTGGGAACCAAAGCATTGAATAAGAGGCAGCTGTGGTTTTCTCCCAGTAGGGAAACTTCACCCACTATTCATTAGTTTGCGCTGAATGGAAAGTGACATGTTGTAACTACTTTACTTTATTGACCATCATTATGTTGTGGCGAGAGCATGGCAGAGGCCTCAGATAAAAAGGTGGACAGCGTCGTAAAATGTTGCTAATTGAGTCACTTACTTCGACTGGGCCAATAACAGACTATCTGATTTGTAAGTATAACAAATGTTCAGGCAGTTGGTCTAAATACCTTGAAACACTGTTTTCCTCAGCGAACCCAGGCTTCATTTGTGAGATGTATGCATCTTTTTGTCAAGTCATCAGGCTGCATTCACTATGTTGCTGTGAGAGTGTGTATGATTGTGGGTGGTCATCAGGTGTAGGGGTGCATACACAGGTAAATAAGCATTTTCCAAAGACAATAGCAATAATGTCCTATTCTTTACATTAGAGTCCAGTGGACCTATCTATGCAATCTCTGGATTTTTAGGAAAACATGTCTTCAAACCAATGCATACGTACTTACTCTACTTAACCTGAATTTGGGAGGGAAAGAGAGAGAAAGTTTAGTTTCCCATTAAGTCAAGTACAAATTTATTTGCACGATTTAATCAAATCAATGTTTGGATCATACATGGCAAGAATCTGTTCCCTATAATAGCCTGCCTAGTTCTTGAGTAGTTATGATAACATTTTGTCCAGAACACACAGATACTGTTATTTCAACATTGTCATCCTCTGGTCTTCTATTTTATTAAGGTCTCATAAGGTCAAGTCCCCTGAGATGTGCTTGTGTTAATTAGAAATTTCTCGCTTATCCCATTGATATCAATGTTTGATTAAGTGGGAGTTTGATTCAGCCCATAACCACTCAGTTTGATTATTTAATATTCACCAAAGTCTAATTAAAAACTCATATTTCGGGAATGAAAACTGAAGAGGGGTTGAAAAGGCTACCCAGTTTTTATTATTTTTTTGTAAGAGTCACAGTGTATCACACTTACATGACAAATGCAATGTATCTTGACTTAACAGATTGCAATAAACCAAACTTAACTCAGGCTGACTTCATCCCCAAGATTATTTGATTAGTTAATTCTGTATCAAGCTCAAAGAGAGGTTCTCATTGACAACCATTTAAGGAGAGGCAGCGCGACGAGATTTCAATTGACGTATGTACATACACTTTTCAATTTACATTACATACTTGCCTTACTGTACCTTTCGTTGTGGCTGGTAATGTGACATTATTGCTCTGCAGCTCCAAATATAAATAGCAGTATCACAGTAGCCAATGACTAGTCAATAAGCTTGGAGAATTCAAATGAATCCTTTCCACTAAAACATATTAGCTAGATGTTAGGTTTATTTTCTTGATCATACACGCATGAAATGTAGCTTGCATGACAAAAACACAGCTAGCTAGCTATGCCAGCTAGTAACGCTAGCATATCAAACATGAAAGTTTACCCCTCTCATAGAAAGTTTACCCCTCTCAAGACGTGAGAAATACGTACGTTTACATTACAGTAATGTCTCTCGAGAATCGATACCTCTCGAGAATTGATACCTCTCGAGAATCTCTCAAAAGGATCCTTAATTCTCATTAATGAAAAGAAAACTTAGAGAGAGCAAGCAAACCTACGTGATCCAAACTGTGTTTCTCGGCTTCCTGAGCTAGCTACTTAATGAGTAATCTTCCATGTTCCGTAGGAATCCCCAATAAGTGCCTTTTAATTTTTTATTCTGAGCTGTAAGTCATTAACCATGAATGCAACAGTAATTGCCTTATAACGATTAGGACTTTTTGCCATTAAAGATTTGTGGTAATTTTGTGGGATTATTACGATTTTCATCTTTAGAGTCAGGAGATAAAATGCTGATTTCAATTTCATAACTTGGTGTATTCTTTCAAAAGCAATTACCATTCAGCAACTGTATAGGGCCACAGGCCTTTGCTATAGATAACATTTTTCTCAGCACCTACAGAGATATAGTGTATAAAGTTGACCATAGAAGTGTTTTCACTTTAGTGTTAGGATTGGACACAAAAAGTAAAGATTGTTTGACACTTTAAGTCCATGTTTCTTCTCACAAAAGGGAACCATCAACAGTTGCAACAGTGCCAATAACCCAGATAATAAAGTGCATAACAACTTATTTTCAAGCAAGAGTTAGGCATCTTTGGAGGCATTTGCTTTTTTCTCTCTGCTCCTGTCATCTCTCTCCTCACCTGTTCGTTCTCTCTCTCTCTCTCTCTCTCTCTCTCTCTCTCTCTCTCTCTCTCTCTCTCTCTCTCTCTCTCTCTCTCTCTCTCTCTCTCTCTCTCTCTCTCTCTCTCTCTCTCTCTCTCTCTCTCTCTCTCTCTCTCTCTCTCTCTCTCTCTCTCTCTCTCTCTCTCTCTCTCTCTCTCTCTCTCTCTCTACTCCTGTCATCCCCCTATCTCCTCTCATGTCCCCCCTCTCTATCCACTCTTGTCATCCCTTGCAATCTATCTCTCTCTCCTCTCCCATCATCGCCTCTCCCTTTTCACTCTTATCTTCTACTCTTATCATCCCTTTCTCTTCTTTCCTGTCATCCCTTTCTCTCTCCCTCTCTCTCCTCTCCAGGCGTCGTCCGGACGGCACTGCCCAACATGGACCGAGAGGTGAAGGACCAGTACGTGTTGGTCATCCAGGCTAAAGACATGGTGGGCCAGATGGGCGGCCTCTCCGGCACTACCTCTGTCACGGTCACCCTCACTGACGTCAATGACAACCCGCCACGCTTCTCTCGTAGTAAGAGTCCTATATGCTTTGTACGTCACTAAATCTGATGACATGCCCTCTATCTATTTCCCTCAGACAAAGCCCTAAACCCCTCCATTCACTGTCATTGCAGTCTCACTATAGTGGAGGTTTGACATAAATCTCTACAATCACTCTCGTTCACAATGGCAGACGCGTACAGTAGGGGAGAAAGCTTTGAGTGAAAATGTAGTCTATGCTTGATATTGCAGATTCATTCAACTACAGTACCCCTTTCAAGCGTATGCGTAATTTCGCTGTTCGTCGTGGGTTCACTGCCCCTTTCTGACTAATGGTCAAAGGCTTCAAATGCAGTTTGCCCTAGAAGGTATAAACCTTTCTCCCGCTCCCCTCACTCCACATCAGAGCGGAGGGATTTCTGCAAACATGGATACCAGGATCAATCAGGCTCCATTTTTTTTGTCATCAGCCTATTTCACGGCCCGCTAATGGGTTCCTGGCCAGGCGTTGGGATTCAAAGGCATGAGGTGCTTCTCATGATAATCTGTGGCCTGGGCAATTGCTTTACCGCTGATAGTCCCACCGACCGCCGCTGCCTAGGCTGTTACACTCACTGCTGGACTGCCATGAAGTCAAGTCAATTTGCTGGAACCCGTAGGAGGGGGGGACAGGTTCAAGTTTGCACAACAAATCGTCAATGCCGCTTTAACCCAGCGCTGTTTTGCTGGGTGTGCTGGGAAGAAAGCTGCTTTGGGACCAGGTTGGGTGTCTTCCCCCCCCCACCCCATCTGTACCCCCCCCCCCCCCCCCCCCACCCCCCACCCAAGGTCATGGGTCAGAATCAATAGAGTATTGCAGAGCACCACAGCTGATAGTCTAGAAGCACTAGCCCTTGGAGGAGAGAAGAGGAGGGAAGTGAAGGCTGGAGGCACAAGGACAGAGAGGCGGGGCGGTTACCAGGGGGCAAATAGGGGCATACACAGTACGAAGGGAGGGGAAGAAAGGCATTTTTGGGGGTCTTCCACAGCGAATTAAAAAGCCATTACAAAGATTACACAGCGGCAAACAATGTCAAGCAGATTAGCATTTGGAGCGCGATGTCGGGAGCCACTGGGGTGAGAAACACGGAAAGATCTGGTAATGAGCTCCGTCATGGTGATTGGGGAGATTATGATTATTTATATGATTCCCTCCTTTTTTTCTTATGAGAGTGCTTTATGTCAGAGAGGTGCAGACAAAGACACCGGGAGCACAATGGAAGAGTTTGCTTGTAATAGAATCTTCCAGTGAACATTTCATCCCACCGAAGCATATTCCGCAGATTCTCCCATTCACTTTGGTCAAGAGATATTCTGTTTCATGTAGAGTGGAGTGGTCAGAATATGTAATACATGTTCATATGAACACAAACAACTCCATTGTTATAAAAATGTTAAGGTTCAATAAAATATATATTTGCCCTCTCCACCATAAATGTCTTGAATGTAAAACTAGTCATTTAATATTATTTTCACTGTTTCCTCATATATTTGGATAAAACTCATCCTGGACCATTACTTTGAAGTGTGACCACTCATTGTGAGAGGGGGAACTCAAAGGCAGCTGTAGTGCACTATGAATCTGAGTGGCTAAGGAGTAAGGAAACCACCTCATCTCTAACTACTACTTCTCTTTCCTCCAGAGAACTATCAGTACATGGTGCTGGAGTCCTTGCCCGTGGCGTCCGTGGTGGCCAGGGTCAAGGCTCTGGACAATGACATAGGCCCCAATGCAGAGATGGAGTATAGGATCATGGAGGACGGACCTGGGGTGTTCAACATCACCACAGACGAGGACACGCAAGAGGGCGTCATCATCCTTCAAAAGGTACACATGCTGTATCCTTATTGGCTGTGGCCCCAAGCCAGCTTTGTCACAGTGTCCAATCTGATCTTTTGTTTGTTTTCGCCGTCACCGATCAGAGACGAGTGCCACAGAGTGGAAAGTCATGCAGACAATAAACACAGACAATAAATGTGTCACATCAATGGCCCTCCTATATTATAGGGCTACAACTGTGCGCCCAATAAGCCAAACAGATGACAACATATCTTCTAAACACTATTATTTAGAAATGCCTTTCACTGTGATGTGTTGTGTGCCTTTTCTCACAATCAATAGTTTGCTTTCACACTACACAGTAAGTCAATATAAAACGTCTGGATGAAAAATATATTTGTGATAGAGAGTCTGATTATGTGCAAGATTGCATAGGGTCGTTGGACTCTAGCGCCAGCATTTCTTCAATCTACTGGTGTAGCGCAAGGCCATGTTGCCATGAGCGATGCACATACAAATATATTTATGGCTTTGCCCTCACCATTTACAGCAAATGTGGCCAGTGCAGTGTGCTTAAAATCCAGCCAATTAGGATGGGTTCCACCTTGACCGGAAGGTTACTGTCGATTTCTTTTTTTAAGAAATGTGAAATAGCTTTTAATTTCAATTTTTTTTTGTCTCTTTACTTTATGTTTGTCTCAGCCTTTAGACTTTGAGACCAAGAACAGCTTTAACCTGCGAATTGAAGCCACCAATCGGAATATCGACCCTGCGTTTGTGCACCTGGGTTCGTTCAGCGACACCACGTCGGTCAAGGTGACGGTGGAGGACGTGAACGAGCCGCCTGTGTTCTCCACACAGCTTAGCAAGATGGTGGTCTCCGAGGACGCCAGAGTGGGCCTCTCCATCGGGAGGGTCTCCGCTCACGACCCTGACTCCTCCAACAGTGCCATCAGGTAGAACCCAGCTCTCCAGTTATTATATGCCATTACAGGTAATTCCTCTGTTGTCCCAGCCATTTTCTCAAGTGGCCCCTGTTTCTTAAAATAACTTCGCCCCATTCAACAGAGTGGCGAATTCAAGCCATATAACCCATTTCTTTCAACATATTGCCACACCGCAAGGTTGACAGGAGGTCCAAACACCTTTTGAGCAGTACTGTAAATACACGTTCATGTTCTAGTGCCTCAATAGCACCTCACTGACAGAGTTCTCTGTGACTGTGTGACATGCACTAAAGCCAGATGGCGTGCGTTCGAGGGACTGCAACATTTGTAAAAGTGAAATGCCATCTAAAATGAGCGAAGGGCATTCCCCCAGGAGGGTCAACAGTTTGTACCAGCTCCGTTGCATTTATAACACAACACAACCACTCAGAAAGGCAATCTGCCCCATGTCACTCATGAGACTCCCTCTCATTACGCATTAATTGAAAATAAAAGTGTTGTGTGGTAGTATTCATGCTCGGGGCGTTAGGATTGTTAGTAATCTTAATCAGAAAATCTAATTACACCGCCATTGTGGGTGTAAATTGCCTCTTTTTGCTGCTGTGGCTTTCAGCGTCTGCAATAATATGGCCCTACCTCTGTTGAAATTAGAATTATTGTGGAACTAATGCAGCCACAAGAGTCAAATTACATTGAATAATACCCTTTGGATACCAGCTAATTGAAGTTGTCATTTTTTCCAGAAATATAAGCTGCTGTATAGAAATTGATAGTGTTTGTTCTGTGTTCAGCATTAATGTATTGCTGTCCAATTTCACATTTCTATCTTAAAAACTTTGATTGAGAGCAGTACTCGTCAAAATCTAGAAGTTGCAGAAACCTCTCATTCATAGTTCAACATTATGATCGTTTAATCTAGCGTTAAAAATTGATAAGAAAATGGCATAATAGCACTTGTTGACATGGCTCAGTAATGTTCTATGCCAATGGACTCAAACCAGAACTTACTTTTAAATAGTTAATTTGACACGTTTGGAAGGTAGAAAGTTCTTATTCCTTCAGAAATGTGTTAAGAGAGAAATTATTACATGTAAAATCCTTAGAACTTTCTTCAAAAGGAAAGTACCTCATCATAGCTACGTGTCTGACTGTGTGTCTGTCATTCTGCCTGTCTGCCTGCCTGCCTCTGTCTGTCTGTCTCCAGGTACTCCATAGACAGAAACACAGACCTGGAGCGTTTCTTCAACGTGGATGCTCTGAGTGGGGTCATAAGCACAGCCAAACCCCTGGATCGAGAGGTCAACTCTGTCCACAACCTCACTATCCTTGCTATGGAAAGCCGTAAGTACACACACACACACACACACACACACACACACACACACACACACACACACACACACACACACACACACACACACACACACACACACACACACACACACACACACACACACACACACACACACACACACGTCTGCCACATCAAGCCTTCCACATCAAGCCTCAAAGTCTGACTATTTCGTTTTATGAAGGCCCTGCATAAAGTATTGTTGTCCTTTCTATCTTGTCATGTAGCCAACCCTCCCCCATATTCAACACCCCACAATGCCACTGCTTCGTCATGACTGCGTTAACGTGACGAAGCGTGTGGGTCGCGGCGGGGCTGTCAGGGGAATCTTTATTCTGACGTTAGGCGGGCGCTTTCGACCTCCGGGTCTCCGTGAGTCGCAGCGTGTGTGAGGGGCAAGCTGCTAACTAAGGGCAGGTGCAGGTGAATTATGCTCATGTGATGTGGGGGGAAAAGAGGAGAGAAAAGAGAGGTGCCGGAGTGCCTTTGAGTCGTCCATGGCTTTAAGGACAAAGAGGCCCTCGCATTCCCCCCCTTACGTGTTTTTTTTGTTGAGCAAAACTTTTTGTGGAAGGTACTACGCAGCGCACAGACTCCGTCGCGCGCTCAATGTCGTCGAGATACGTCGAGTTTCCTTGTAGGCCGAGTTGGCGGAGAAAATGTGGAGCCAGCTCTTTAGCATATTGCCTGTTTCTGTTTGAGTCTTTTATTAAAGAATGTGAAACAATGTTGTTTCTGTTTGCTGCTTTTCATTCATTTATGCATAGTTGTTCTTTATATGGCCTTAAAAACAGTTTTCCTATGGCCAGAATATTATCTATAGGCTATTGCATATTGAATTTTTATCAGTTATAAAAATAGAACAAAAAATGGATCTGGTAAAAGGCAGACATTTGGACGTTTCAATTAAAAAATACTTTTTCACATGATTATAGAAACTGAAACATTGTGATTTTAGAGACACAAAGTAACAGCCTATGATTAAAGGGTTAGTCTATACTGGGCTCTCACCATCATCATCATTATTCACATCATTCCAGTTCAATCAAGTCACAATTATCAGATTTGGTATTGACATGAGTGAGCAGGCTTTCCGAGTGAGTAGACACATGGGTAGGCCTACCAACCGAAAACGTCTGAAAACAAAAATTATTATGATATTTGGACCACAGAAATCCCATGTTGATATAAAATGTCTGCCTTTTTTGCCTACATTTATATAGAACAACATCCCAAAATCCATTTCTTTTTATTTTGTCTCAATATGATGCAGAAAATGTTGGTTATTTCAAAAGAACAGAATACAATATTTTGAATTGACTGTTTAGGCTATTATACTAAATATCTATCCAAGGTTCAACTTTAAGACAAGGGCATCTTAAAAAAAATCTGTATTTGTCCATTTCTCCCATAGTTCCTATTTTCAATAAAGCAATTATATATAGTATATGCATGACAGATTCACAAGACTATAATATATAAATCATGCATAGCTGTTCTTTATATGGCCTTAAATACATTTAAATCATTTTCACCTCTCATTGCTCCCATTGTTCCCATTTTCAACATTGGAAAGTGATAACATTGGAATGTGGTAAAGTGCTGCCCTACCCTAGCTGGCGAGGACACTCAGGTGAAGCCATTGAATAAAATAAGTTACAATGAAATAAAGCTTTTTAGCTTTTGAACCTGTTTTAAAAATAAAAATGTATAGTTTGGACTATCCTTTTTCTAATGTATGAGACATCAAAACATTCTTGATAAACCTCTCCTGCTATCACAACAGCTGTTCACTTTACTGTCATTTGGAAAATCATTTGAAAAATCAGCTGATGATTGTTGAAGCAGGGTTCAAGTTCAATGTCTGCTTTCACAAATAAGTGCTTATTATATTGATAGGCAAACACTGCCATTAATACAAGGAACGGAATGTGTTTTAATGTCACATGATTTTGGACAAGTAAAATGTTCTTAGAATGTATAAAAATAAACTAGAGTCGATGTCCGCACACCCGCGGAAATCTAATTAGCACAATAAAAACATCCCCATAAAAAATATGTCAGTTTAAGCGAGAGATCCTCCGCATCCACCGTTGTCACACTTTCGCATCTGCGATGAAAAGTGACGGAGCTAGAGCGGTGTTTGTCAGACCACGAGACATCCCAAAAATCTGTCTTCTCACAAAATAACTTGGCAAAGCAATTATCTTTTTGTCCTAAATACAAAGTGTTATGTTCGGGGACAAATCCAATACAACACATTGCGAAGTACCACTCAAACATAGGGGTGGTTGCATCATGTTACGGGTATGCTTCTATTCGTTAAGGACTGGGGAATTTACAGAATGAAGTTAAGCACAGCCAAAATCCTAGAGGATAACCTGGTTCAGTCTGCTTTCCACCAGACAGTTCACCTTTCAGCAAGTAAATAGTCTAAAACACAAGGCCAAATCTACATTGAAGTTGCATACAAAGAAGGTGGGAAAGACAAGCTAAACACCTTCTCCGCCCCCTTCGAGGAAAACACAGTGCCGCCTCTCATGAGGACTGTGAGCTCTCGTTCTCCGTGGCCAAGGTGAGTAAGATATTTAAGCGTGTTAACCCTCGCAAGGCTGCCGGCCAAGACGTCATCCTTAGCCGTGTCCTCAGAGCATGTGCAGACCAGCTGCCTGGAGTGTTTATCGACATATCAATTTCTCCCTATCCCAGTCTGTTGTCCCCACTTGCTTCAAGATGTTAATAATTGTTCCTGTACCCAAGAAAGCGTAAGTAACTGAACTAAACTAAACTAAACTATCGCACCTTATCACTCACTTCTGTCATCAGGAAGTAGTTTGAGAGGCTAGTAAAGGATCATATCACCTCCATCTTACCTGACACCCTAGATCCACTACAATTGGAATACCGCCCCATCAGATCCACGGATGACACAATCGCCATCACACCGCACACTGCCCTATCCCATCTGGACAAGAAGAATACCTATGTAAGAATGCTGTTCATCGACTATAGCTCAGCCTTCAACACCATACTGCCCTCCAAGCTCATTACTAAGATCGGGGCCCTGGGTCTGAACCTCATCCTGTGCAACTGGGTCCTGGACTTCCTGACGGGCTGACCCCAGGTGGTGAAGCCCCCTCCTGTACTCCCTGACCACAGATGACTGCGTGGCAACGCACGTCTCCAACTCAATATTCAAGTTTACAAACAACACAACATTACCATCAACAATGAGACAGCCTACATGGAGGAGTCCACAAAACGAAGGTGCTGATCGTGGACTTCAGGAGACAGCAGGAGGAAGTATGCACCCATGCACATCGACGGGACCGCAGTGGAGAAGGTGAAAAGCTTCAAGTTCCTCGACGTGCGCATCACTGACAACCTGAAATCGTCCACACAGACTTTTCAACCTCAGAAGGCTGAAGAAATTCAGCTTGATCACTAAGACCTCTAAGACCTCCCAAGTGGCACAGCGGTCTAAGGCACTGCATCTCCATGCTAGAGACGTCACTACAGACCCTGGTTAGATTCCAGGCTGTTTCACAACTGGCCATGATTGGGAGCCCCATAGGACGACCCAGCGTCATCCAAGTTAGTGTTTTCCCGGGGTAGGCCATCATTGTAAATAAGAATGTGTTCTTAACTGGCTTGCCTAGTTAAATAAAGGTAAAATAAATCAAAATAAAAGACCCTCACAAACTTCTACCGTTGCACCATTGAGAGCATCCTACCGGGCTGTATCACCGCCTGGTTCGGGAACTGCACTGTCCGAAACCGCAGGGCTCTCCAGAGGATAGTGTGGTCAGTCCAACGCATCACCGGGGGCACAGTGCCTGCCCTGCAGGACATCTACAGCACCCAGTGTCACAGGAAGGCCAAGAAGATCATCAAGGACTTCAGCAACCCGAACCACGGCCTGTTCACCCCGCTACGATCTAGAAGGCGGAGACAGTTCAGGTGCATCATATCTGGGACCGAAAAACAGCTCCAAGTCATCAGACTATTAAATAGTCACCACTAGCTGGCCTCTGCACAGTACCCTGCCCTGAACTTTAGTCATTGTTACTAGCCGGCTAACACCCTGTACTCAACCCAGCACCTTAGAGACTGCTGTTCATAGGACATAGTCATTGAACACTGGTCACTTTAATAATGTTTACATACTGCTTTACACACTTCATATGTATTTACTGAATTCTAGTCCAGGCTCATCCTATACTTTATAACTACTGCTGTTCACACGTTGTATATTCATATACTGTCCATAATGTCTATAAACACCATCATATACAGTTGAAGTCGGAAGTTTACATACACCTTAGCCAAATACATTTAAACTCAGTTTTTCACAATTCCTGATATATAATCCTAGTAAACATTCCCTGTTTTAGGTCAGTTAGGATCACCACTTTATTTTAAGAATGTGAAATGTCAGAATAATAGTAGAGAGAATAATATATATCAGCTTCTATTTCTTTCATCACATTCCCAGTGGGTCAGAAGTTTACATACACTCAATTAGTATTTGGTAGCATTGCCTTTAAATTGTTTAACTTGGGTCAAACGTTTCGGGTAGCCTTCCACAAGCTTCCCACATTAAGTTGGGTGAATTTTGGACCATTCCTCCTGACAGAGCTGGTGTAACTGAGTCAGGTTTGTAGGCCTCCTTGCTCGCACACGCCTTTTCAGTTCTGCCCACAAATGTTCTATAGGATCGAGGTCAGGGCTTTGTGATGGCCACTCCAATACCTTGACTTTGTTGTGCTGAAGCAATAAAATGCAAATTAATTACTTAAAAATCATACAATGTGATTTTCTGGATTTAGATTCCATCTCTCACAGTTAAAGTGTACCGATGATAAAAATTACAGACCTCTACATGCTTTGTAAGTAGGAAAACCTGCAAAATCGGCAGTGTGTCAAATACTTCTTCTCCCCACTGTAGATACTTTTGTATCTGTTTCCTCCAGCATCTTCACAATAACCTTTGCTGTTGTTCTGGGATTGATTTGAGGTTTTCGCACCAAAATACATTAATCTCTAGGAGACAGAAGGCGTCTCCTTCCTGAGTGGTATGACGGCTGCGTGGTCCCATGGTGTTTATACTTGCGTACTATTGTTTGTACAGATGAACGTGGTACCTTCAGGCATTTGGAAATTGCTCCGAAGGATCAACCAGACTTGTGTAGGTCTACAATTTTTTTCTGAGGTCTTGGCTGATTTCTTTTGATTTTCCCATGATGTCAAGCAAAGAGGCACTGAGTTGTAAGGTAGACCTTGAAAAATATCTACAGGTACACCTCCAATTTACAAAAATAATGTCAATTAGCCTATCAGAAGCTTCTAAAGCCATGCCATCATTTTCTGGAATTTTCTAAGCTGTTTAAAGGCACAGTCAACTTAGTTTATGTAAACTTCTGACCCACTGGAATTGTGATACAGTAAAATAATCTGTCTGTAAACAATTGTTGGAAAAATGACTTGTGTCATGCACAAAGTAGATGTCCTAACCGACATGCCAAAACTATGGATGGTTCACAAGAAATGTGTCGAGTGGTTGAAAAAAGAGTTTTAATGACTTCAACCTAAGTGTATGTAAACTTCTGACTTCAACTGTACATATATAGCACATGTCAAAAGTTTGGACACACATACTCATTCAAGGGTTTTCCTTTATTTTTACTATTTTCTACATTGTACATTAATACTGAAGACATCACAACTATGAAATAACACATATGGAATCATGTAGTAACCAAAAACATGAGGATCCGGGGGGCCCTGCCAAATCTTTTCAGCCTCTTAAGGGGGAAGAGGCGTTGTCTTGCCTTCTTCACAACTGCGTTGGTGTGTGTGGACCATGATAGATCCTTAGTGATGTGGACACAGAAGAACTTGAAGCTCTCGACCCGCTCAACTACAGCTCTGTCGATGTGAATGGGGGTGTACCCTCCGTTTCCTGTAGTCCACGTTTTGCTCCTTTGTCTTGCTGACATTGAGGGAGAGGTTGTTCTGGCACCCCACTGACAGGTCTCTGACCTCCTCCCTATAGGTTGTCTCATCGTCGTCGGTGATCAGGCCTACTACCGTCATGTCGTTGGCAAACACCAATGATGGTGTTGAAGTTGCTCGCAACCATGCAGTGGTGGGTGAACAGAGAGTACAGGAGGGGAGTAAGCACGCACCCCTGAGGGGATTTGTGTTGATGGTCAATTTGGCAGATGTGTTGTTACTTACCCTCACCACCTGTGTTGAACGCTGAGCTGTAGTCATTGAACAGCAATCTCACATAGGTGATCCTTTTTTCCAGGGGGGAAAGGGCAGTATGGAGTGCAATAGAGATTGCGCCATCAGTGGGTCTGCTGGGGCGATATGCGAATCAGTCTTCTCCTCGATGCGCAAATAGTCACGAAACCAAACATGGTAATCACCATCCCTCAAGTAAATGCCTTGTTATTCAACCATAAATATAGGCCTAAGATGAATGCTCAAATAATACTTCTTCCTCTTGTCTCGATATAGTAACACATAGGGAGTAAACATCTTTAATAATAACTGTACTAAATGTCATAACTGAGGAGTCGTTGGCCTCTGACACAGTCAGACTTTTATTCTCTTCACAGCGGAAAGTGGCAGCTGTAGAATCAGGCGTCCAAACAGTCTCTCTCAGAGCCCAGGACGCCTTTTTACACTATTTATAGTAAATGGACTTTTTGTGACAAAAGTTGGCAGAGGAGCACTTCTTCTAGCTGAAGGATCTTGTTCAGTTGAGACGTGGTCGGTCAGCGCTCACATTTCATCCGCACTCTGACTCTACTCCGAACATGCCAATGACAACAAATCTGTGCCCCGGGGTACCACACGTCCTTTTTACTACTGTCAAATCAGCCGCTCTCGAATGTCAGCCAGCGCGCCATCTCTCCTGTCAGCGTGGCTGCCGACGCCAGGCTAAATCATCGTCCATCCAGGCTCTCAGGAGCCAGCCGTTTATATTCAGTGCCACATTGGTGTCAGAGAGGGGAGCCAGTGGTGGAGCCTGTGGTGCCGGATGCTCTGTACTACAACTGCACAGTCACCTGCATCTGAAATGGCATCCTATTCGCTATATACTGCAGGGCTTTCAGCAGAGCTGAGTTCTATATAGTGCACTATATAGGGTATAGGATGCCATTCATTTTGCATCCCTAGCCTTTACCAGTCCAATCATAATCTTTAGCTCCAGTCCAATCATAATCAGCTGCTTGATCATGTTGGCTGATCCCCATCAGAGCAACTAAGGATGCCAGTTCATAGAGAAAGCCTTGCATATTTTATTAGAACGGGCACTTTTGGCCACAATTTGTTCATTTTGCTCGACCTTTGTGATTCATTAAAAAGACATGCGAAAGCTCGATGGTAGGGAAAGTGGAGGAGGGTGACAAAGTTAAGACAGGGTAAAGTATTGAAAGTTAGCTGGAATCAGCTATGATATGAACTATTTTTCTCTCTGTCTTTCAGATGATCCAACCCAGGTTGGAAAAGGTTTTGCTGTCATTACAGTGCTGGACATCAATGACAACCCTCCGGTATTTGCCATCGAGTATGAGACCCTCTTGTGTGAGAATGCCGCTCCTGGACAGGTGAGAAACTGAAGATAATGTACATTTTCTGATGGGGAAGGAAATGATTGGTACAGTACTGCATCCACCAACCTTTTTGATTCAGTTCATATTTACTATACATTGCTTATATACTTTTAAAATGTCAGATATTTAATAATTTTGTGTGTTCCTCACACACTGTTTGATTCCCATTGGTTGGCAACATGCGGCCTTTGGAAACCAATGTTCCCAATAAAACTTGAATCGGCCCCAGACTGTATGGATCATCCCCTTTCAAAGCTTGAGGTAATTTCAGGGAGACACTTTTAGATCAAATTGCAGGTATTGTTGGTGTTTGTATCCTTAATTAGCAATGTTACAGTCATTTATGCTGCTGCTGCCAGCTGAATTAATGACAGTGTTTGAATTTCCCGTGGCTCTACAATGATATCATACAGTAACATGATATTTCATGCTGGGGTGGAGTGGGTGTCTGCCCGGGTCTGATTCCTCATTCGGAGTGTGTGTGTGTGCGTGCGTGTGCGTGTGTATAATTAGAGGATCAGTGTGGCGGGCACTGGAGCGGAAAATGCATCACAACATTATGCAAATGAAACAGGGGAAGGCTGGAATTTAGTTTCAGAAAGGCGTGTCAGGCGCTTTAGCCGTGCAATACATTCTCTCTGTGTTTAGCATTTGCCCTCATTGTCGCCAAATGACTGCTGCGATGGCAATTCGTCTACTCCTGGCATTTGGAAAATACAATCAAAGGGTGGAAAAGGCAAGCATGTAGAACTGAATAAGTACGATTGATCAAAATGATGCATTGATTTGGGAATGGCTATTAGGCCTGTTTAAATATGTTATTTACATTCCCCTTGATCACAGTGGGGTGTATAAGAATAACAAAATGATTTGATTTGGAAAATGAAAGCAGTTTTATGTAGCCTACACATTCGTCTTGTAACCACAGTATGATATAAATCTCTTCTGCCATGGGAGCCAGTTAAACTCTTTGGTTTGGGGAAAATTTGCCTTCAAGTCTGTAGGATCGTTAAAAGGCTATTGGTAGTTTGGTAGTCCCTTTGACGCAAAACTGAATGAATAACTTAACCAGATCCACAGACTTCTGTTGCCCGTCTCTCCCATCCCTGTTCAAGTAGATTGTTCGGTCGATTAAGAGTTTCAATGTGTTGACATTTCTTGTTCTCACATATTTAATGGTCTCACTCCAAAAATGAGTCATTACCTTGGAGTGAAATTATAATTTTCTTGATTGAGGTGTTTGAAAATATTACATTATTGTGTTGAGATGTTGGACTATATTGTAGAGCATGCCATCTCCTGTCCATGCCCTTTGAAAAGCATTATTTTTAGGATACTTTGCTTTTTCTCTTTCAATAAAAAGCTCTCTGCTGCACTTTAAGCTAGCCTATACATCACATGCATTTGTCCTTGTCACACCATGATACATGAGGAAATTGCTTTGCCTTTACGTGCCATCACCTTCCTTACCTTGTTCTCATACACTACAGTTGTGTGTCAGAGGCAGCCCAGGGTCTGACTCAGAGTAGGAGTGCTGATCTAGGATCATGTCTCCCCTGTCTGTGTAATCTTATTCATTACGATCTAAAAGGCTAAACTGATCCTAGAGGAGCAGTGCTTGAACCATTTTCTTTCAAATCCTTGATTGAGCTTGCCTGATAAAATCGGACTAATGGAATACTCCCAAATCTTCAAACCACCAGTCTCTCTGGCTCTCCAGGAAGGATCAATCAAACACTTAAATATTTAAAAGTAAACACTATTTTAACACAGGTCTGGTCAACGCAATGGTCTAATTATTATGTCTTCCCTCATACCTGTAAAAGTGCCAGGCCAATGTGTCATGGTTGACCTGTTGAACCATATGTACCACACATGTTTTCTTTAGACAGAACTCGTTCAAAAGCACCACTTTTTTTTCTTTTTTTTAAAAAGGGAATGGTGCTGGAGGGGATGGCTGCCGTTTTACGTGCTCCTAACCAACTGTGCTATTTTGTAAATTTTTTCACGTTGTTTGTAACTTGTTTTTTTTAAAACTTTTTTGTACATAATGTTGCTGCTACCATCACTTATGACTGAAAATAACTTCTGGACATCAGAACAGCGATAATTCACCTCGAACTGGACAAAGATTTTTTCTTTAATGAGTCTGACGTGATGGATATACTGCTTTCTTGGAAACGGGCCCAAATCCCCGTAATATGCATGAAGAAAAGACGGAGAAAAAGGGGGCGGAGGTCGGGCTGCCTCTTTACTCACTCATAGGCGAGTGAGTAAACCCCCTCTACCATCAGTCCTATTAGCCAACGTGCAATCATTGGATAACAAAATGGATGAACTCCAATTAAGGATATCCTACCAACGGGACATTAAAACTGCAATATCTTATGTTTCACTGAGTTGTGGCTAAACGACGACATGGATAACATACAGCAGGCAGGGTTTTCTGCCCATCTTCAAGATAGTACACCCGCCTCCGGTCATACAAGGGGTGGCGGTCTGAGTCTATTTATAAATAATAGCTGGTGCACAAAATCTAATATTAAGGAAGTCTCTATATTTTGCTCGCCTGAGGTAGAGTATCTCATGATAAGCTGTAGACCACACTATTTACCAATAAAGTTTTCATCTATAATTTTTGTAGCTGTCTATTTATCACCACAATCCGATGCTGGCACTTAGACGGCACTCAACGAGCTGTATCGGGTCATAAGCAAACAGGAAAATGCTCATCCAGAGGCGGCGCTAGTGGCCGGGGACTTTAATGCAGGGAAACTTAAATCCGTTTACCTAATTTCTACCAGCATGTTATATGTGCAAGTGGTCAGCGGACACAGATGCTAAGCTACAGGACTGTTTTGCTAGCACAGACTGGAATATGTTCCAGGATTCTTCTGATGGTATTTGGGGGGGACACCACATCAGTCACTGGTTTCATCAATAAGTGCATCGATGACGTTGTCCCCACAGTGACCGTACGTACAAACCCCAACCAGAAGCCATGGATTACAGGCAACATCCGCACTGAGCTAAAGGGTAGAGCTTCTGCTTTCAAGGAGCGGGACACTAACCTGGACGCTTATAAGAAATCCCGCTATGCCCTCTGACAAACCATCAAACAGGCAAAGCGTCAATACAGGACTACGATTGAATTGTACTACACCGGCTCCGACGCTCGTCGGATTTGGCAGGGCTTGCAAACTATTACGGACTACAAAGGGAAGCACAGCCGCGAGCTGCCCAGTGACATGAGCCTACCAGACGAGCTAAATAACTTCTATGCTCGCTTTGAAGCAAGCAACACTGAAGCAGACATGAGAGCATCAGCTGTTCCAGATAACTGTGTGATCATGCTCTCCGTAACCGATGTAAGACCTTTAAACAGGTCAACATTCACAAGGCCGCAGGGCCAGACAGATTACCAGGACGTGTATTCTGAGCATGCGCTGACCAACTGACAAGTGTCTTCACTGACATTTTCAACCTCTCCCTGACCGAGTCCGTAATACCAACATGTTTCAAGCAGACCACCATAGTTCCTGTCCCCAAGAACACCAAGGAAACCTGCCTAAATTATTACCGACCCTTCTGTAGCCATGAAGTGCTTTGAAAGGCTGGTCATGGCTCACATCAACACCATTACTCCAGAAACCCTAGACCCACTCCAATTTGCATACCGCCCCAACAGATCCACAGATGATGCAATCTCTATTGCACTCCACACTATCCTTTCCCACCTGGACAAAAGCAACACCTATTTGAGAATGCTATTAATTGACTACAGCTTGGCGTTCAACACCATAGTGCCCTCATAGCTCATCACTAAGGGAAGGACCATGGGACTAAACACCTCCGACTGCAACTGGATCTTGGACTTCCTGACTGGCCGCCCCCAGGAGGTAAGGGTAGGTAACAACACATCTGCCACGCTGATCCTCAGCACAGGGGCCCCTCAGGGGTGTATGCTCAGTCCCCTCCTGTACTCTGCATGGCCAAGCACGACTCCAACACCATCACTAAGTTTGCCGATGACACAACAGCCTGATCACTGACAACAATGAGACAGCCTATAGGGAGGAGGTCAGAGACCTGGCAGTGTGGTGGCAAGATAACAATCTCTCCCTCAATGTGATCAAAACAAAGGAGATGATTGTGGACTACAGAATATGATTGTGGACTGAGCACACGCCCATTCTCATCGATTGGGATGTGTGGAGCAGGTTGAGTGTCCACATCACCAACAAACTATCATGGTTCAAACAAACCAAGCCAGTCGTGAAGAGGGCATGACAATAACTATTCCCCCTCAGGAGACTGAAAAGAGTTGACATGGATCCTCAGATCCTCAAAAAGTTATACAGCTGCATCATCGAGAGCATCACCGCCTGGTATGGCAACTGCTCTGCCTACGACCGCAAGGCACTACAGAGGGTAGTGCGTACAGCCCAGTACATCATTGGGGCCAATCTTCCTGCCATCCAGGACCTCTATACCAGTCGGTGTCAGAGGAAGGCACTAAAGATTGCCAAGGACTGCAGCCACCCTAGTCATAGACTGTTCACTAAGGTCTACTACACCTGTTGTATTCGGTGCATGTGACAAATCAAATTTGATTTGATTTTTGCGTTTCTACACTGAAAGATTATGAGGTTAACAAGAACCCAGCGCTGGTTAAATAGTGAACAGGACACACACATTGTGTTTCACCTAGCCTCGTCACAAACCAGGCTTCTCTGAAATGGGAAACCTGGGGAAGTTCCATAGCAGAAATTATCTAAAGAGGGGTCGGAAACCTGGTGTAAATCAGTGACGCCTAGCAACACCACAAATCTTGTTTGGGGGGAGCACCAAAGGTGCTCACCAGCATGGGTGACAAATCATTTTAGAATGTTTGCAGCATGCTGGTTTTCCCAGCATTTCTCTGTTATTTTCGAGGTGAGCTAAAGTTCCAGCAAGAGGGTAGAAATGGTCTACAATGCTGGCAAAATCAATATTTTTAATTCTGATGTTTCTAATGTGATAATTGGCTGTAAAGGCTAGCATGATGGAAAATAAGTAGCTAGCCACAATGAGGTTTGTTTTTAGAAAATTCAGCTAACCTTGTCAGCTACCTACTGTAGGTATAACTAACTAGCTAGCTACACGCTAGTTACATTTCTCTAAAGATTATAAAGCCAACAAAATGTTAAGAAAAACTGCATATTAGTGACCTAAAAGGTTAGCTGTGTTAGCTTATCCAAGGTCAGTGATACATACAGCAACCATGCACTGTCTATGGGAACAAATGTAATCATGTTGCAAGCAACATTGCTAAAATGAATGAAATAAAATAAAATGAACCTCATACAATGTTACCTGTAATGCTCATCTTCTGTAACCTAATAGTCCTCTCCTTATTTTCATACTGTACTGAAATTACAAGGATTTGAATTTACACTAAACAAATTTATGTCAGCACTTAAAAGGGTACAAAATCTTGCATATGGATTCCCTCATACATTGTCTACTGGTATCATTTTAAATTGAGAACATATAGCTCAACATGTAAACAATGTGTGTGTTTAGCTATTCCGGCTTCAGATGACAGATGCCCATAAAGCCAGTAGTACCATCATACTGTAGGCCTATGGCTGCATTTGTGATGCATGTCATATGATATGCTGCAAAATGGATGCACATACTGTAGCTGATATACTGAGAGAGAGTGACAATCAAATAAAACAGAATGATCTTACAACTAGACAAAAACTAAATGTTAATTTGAGAATACAACACAGAAACGCAGACACATTACAGACAGAACCCCCTCCGCTCTTTATTGCAGGATTGTGATGGATGATTAATCTACATTGACACTAGTTCATTTTAAATAATAGTTTAACAATTACAACAAGTTTAAAAACTTCTCTTCAAAGAATCAACACTTCATCACTTCAAAATGTACAAATACTAATATGGAAAGATTAGACATCTTAGTCTGAACAACATTAGATAATTGAGTAGTAACAAGTAGGCTAATATTACTAAAGCATGATTTCAGGTTAGAAGAAAAAAACGACATACCAGCGGTGGCGAACATTGCTCCACTGATCCCTGATCTACTGGGTGAGCAGACTTATTTTATTCAAGCTCAGCAATAGCACACTTGATTATCAACTCATTAGATTTGCTAAGTTGAATCAGGAGTGTTATTTCTGGGCTGAAACAGAACCCTGCACACCCAGCAAACCTCCAGTAGGGTTAGCCTGCTCCAACTGTAATAGGTTTATACATTGTGTGTGGTCTTTAACTGTATTTTTGTATACTTTTGATAACATATGTAGGTCATAACATACTGTATAACCCATGGCATATAGGATATACCCTTAGTCTCTTGGGACATGCAAACAGGCTTTCACAGCTTAACATATCTGAGGACAGAAAACATCACAAACAAACAGGCTTCATTCTACTTAAATTTGACAGCACTGAAAAATATGTTGCTATTATCTCTCTGTCCTCAAACTCCTCCCCTCTTGGGACTTGAACTGGATAATCTTTTCATAATGTCCTCCCACGAAATTACCTGCCCTACCCAGTATCCAGTAGCCTACACTGTCCCTTTACTGACAGCTGGAACTGAATTTTCAACCTCTTCAATGGCTGTTATCTACAAATGTATTTGGAGACTGAGTTTTAATTTACAATGATTAGATTAAGATAGCTGGCTAATAGAAAGTTAGCTAGCTGATTACATTTAATTCACTTTGCTAAACAGTATGTAAGTTAGCTAGCTAGCAGCTCAGTTAGCCTACAAAGTGGCCTACTGTAGCCAGGTAGCTAGCTAGCTAATAATACATAGGTTTTTACCATAAAAAAAGTATTTACTTAAATGAATAAGTTCTCCCACTGCCTGTTTTTTGGGTCCTTACAGAAACAAAATAATGGGCGTTTTTCGTGATATTTTAGGTGGTAGCAAAGCGCAGCCAGCAGCCATGTGGACAAATAGAGACACGGAAATAAAGTCTGTCAACAGAGCAGTTTAGAACATGTTGACTTTACCAGCATAATCCACTTCCAATTTCAATAAATATAAATCGCAGACTGACGGCTACACTTGATTACTTGAAAACTAGCATTTGAAACTAGCATAAGCAACAACTACCCGGATTGACAACTGTGACACACATAACACACAGCACCCCTTCTACGGCTGTGTTGGGGGATGGTTCTTGAAATGTAACATACTGTAGTATAGTATTCTACAATATAGTAAAACATTTTATAGTAAGCACAGGATCAGGATCGAGGGATACTACAGTGTGTAGTATAATATTCTATGGTATAAGTTTACTACATACTTCTATTCTAAGTACTGTATTCTGTAGTAAACTGTAGTATTTTTTCATGTGGGTATGCCCCTACTAAGCCACGCCTCCAGTCTTACCATCTGACCCGGTGGACCCTAGCTCAATAACTCAGCATCAACAACCCAATTTAAAGAAAACAATGGGTTGTTTGTGACCCAACTGGCTAGGTCAAAATAACCCAATGTGTGTTCTGTCCAATATTTACCAAAATTGGGTTGTTTTTAACCCATCATTTTATAGAATGCACTGCCTGTGGCATTATGCAAATGTGAAAAAATATATCTAGATATAATAAAAAAATATATATAAAGAAGGGGGAAAAGTTGACATTTGAGCTGGATAAAAACCCTATTTGAATAACAAGGAGCAATCAAACTGTCTGTTCCATATCAGGATGGGTGGACATGTTAGCAGAGCCTCCCTATCTTTTTAATTAACATGTATCTCTCTATACGTCCACCCTCGGGAATGGAACAGCAGAGAGCACACAAACAAACTCCTATAGACTCTATCTGCACATCGGCAGCCGCCTTCCCACTTCCCAACAAGCTTAGTTAAAACCTACAGCCGCCCACTGGAGAACTTCTCCCCCATTGGCCTGTAAGATTAAAACATAATGTTTGCCGTTCGGCTCAGGCACTGTGGCTCTGTGTGGCTCTGCACCGATTAGCCGGGAGCGCGGTGGTTAGAATAACCTGCCATCATTCAGGCCTAATTAGGGGCCGTCTCGTGGCACTGGCTCTCTCCAGAGACGCTACTTGTTACGGATCATCGGTGCGTCTGTCTTCTGCCATAATATTAATTTATATTACAACGGAGAGGAGGGGGGGGGGAGAGGGAGAGAGCAGAGGTCACACGCTTACAATCATTTCCATCAGTGTAGCTATTACGTAAATGAGTGGACTTTCTTGGCATTCTGCTGCCCCAATCTGCCACCCTGTGCCCCACTCCACCCCTCCCCTCTCACCCAACACACAGCCCCCAATAGACCTTGTCCCACCAAGTGCCCCCTTACTTTGTTTTGTTTGTTTTAGTTTTCCATTGGGTTCCTCTATTGATTGAAGAAGGAAAACTAACAGAAGTTAATCATAGCTACCAAAGTGAGGTTGATATATTTTCTTCGTTATTTAAATCTGTTGTAAATATTTGTCATAATTTTCTAAGAATTTGTACTATTAAAATAATAAGTGTGTTTTCACCTATTGTACTTCTTCCTGTTCCAATTAAGATTCATTATAGGTGTTTCTTGAAGATGGCAGTCAGAAATAAAACATTTAATTGAAGGGGGGAGTCGGAAAAACAACAATGTCATGGCACATGTGTCAGGAGAGAGAAAAAGAGGGACAGTTCAGTTGAATCTGTAAAAAGGGTGTACCACGATTCAAAATAGTGTATATGGTGACCCTCAACAGCATCTTAGCTCAGGTATTCAGTGTTCTCAGACAGACAGGTAGCTTCAGGCACACAGAGTCTCTCTCTTTTTTAAACACTTTCCTATAACCTCTCACTGAGACCCAGGTCTCTTTTTCAAACGATCCCCGCAATATACAGTACCAGTCAACAGCTTGTACACACCTACTCATTCAAGGGTTTTTCTTTATTTTTACTATTTGCTACATTGTAAAATAATAGTGAAGACATCAAAACTATGAAAAAACAGTAACCAAAAAAGTGTTAAAAAATGTAAATATATTTTATATTCTTCAAAGTAACCACCCTTTGCCTTGATGACAACTTTGCACACTCTTGGCTTTCTCTCAACCAGCTTTGCCTGGAATGCTTTTCCAACAGTCTTGAAAGAGTTCCCACATATGCTGAACAGCTGCTTTTCCTTCACTTTGTGGTCCAACTCATCCCAAACCATCTCAATTGGATTGAGGTCGGGTGATTGTGGAGGCCAGGTCATCTGATGCAGCACTCCATCCCTTTCCTTCTTGGTCAAATAGCCCTTACACAACCTGAAGGTGTGTTGGGTCATTGTCCTGTTAAAAAACAAATGATAGTCCCACTAAGCGCAAACCAGATGGGATGGTGTATCGCTGCAGAATGCTGTGGTAGCCATGCTGGTTAAGTGTGCCTTGAATTCTAAATAAATCAAAGACATTGTCACCAGCAAGCACCTCCACACCATCACACCTCCTCCTCCATGCTTCACGGTGGGAACTACACATGCAGAGATCATCCATTCACCTGCTCTGCATCTCACAAAGACACGGCGGATGGAACCAAAAATCTCAAATTTGGACTCATCAGACCAAAAGACAGATTTCCACCAGTCTAATGTCCATTGCTCGTGTTTCTTGGCCCAAGCAAGTCTCTTCTTCATATTGGTGTCCTTTAGTAATGGTTTCTTTGCAGCAATTTGACCATGAAGGCCTGATTCACGCTGTCTCCTCTATAGAAGAGATAACTCTAGGTCTTCCTTTCCTGTGCCGGTCCTCATGAGAGCCAGTTTCATCATAGCGCTTGATGGCTTTTGCGACTGCACTTGAAGAAATTTCAACGTTTTTGAAATGTTTCGGATTGACTCACCTTCATGTCTTAAAGTAATGATGGACTGTCGTTTCTCTTTGCTTATTTAAGCTGTTCTTGCCATAATATGGACTTGGTATTTTACCAAAAATGTCTATCTTCTGTATACCACCCCTACCCTGTCACAACACAACTGATTGGCTGAAACGCATTAAGAAGGAAATCAATTCCACAAATGAACTTTTAACAAGGCACACCTGTTAATTGAAATGCATTCCAGGTGACTACCTCATGAAGCTGCTTGAGAGAATGCCAAGTGTGTGCAAAGCTGTCATCAAGGCAAAGGGTGGCTACTTTGTTTCAATTCATTTGTTAAACACTTTTTTGGTTACTACATGATTCCATATGTGTTTTTTCATAGTTTTGATGTCTTCACTATTATTCTACAATGTAGAAAATAGTAAAAATAAAGAAAATGCCTTGAATGAGTAGGTGCGTCCAAACTTTTCACTGGTTCTGTACAAAAATACACATTTTTAGCAGGTAACAAATTAAAATCTTATAAAGACCATAGTGGACTAAATGTTCAAACTTCAGCCTGTGGACAGAACACACGTTGGGTTATTTGTTGCCCACCAGTTGGGTCACTTAAAAGCTCTGCGTGGTCAATCTGTAGTCAGCAGCGGCATTAAAGCATTTACTGTGATACGGTCTCCGCAGAAGTCAGAGCATTTATACTTCTAGCGCTTTGCGGAGTAGAGCTGTTGTGAAGGAAGTTGTCAAGGAAGTGAGTTTGTGTTTATACTTCCTGACCCACCTACCGTCAACCAATCATGTCAATGCGGAGCTATACGGAGCTACACGGATCCCTCCGGCTTTGTAAAAAAAATTGGAAGGCGCACGGTGCTGCGATGCAGTGCTCAATTTGCCCGCTGCATGCCTCTGGAGGCTCTGCAATTGCGTCACACCCTCTATACGGAGCGTCCAACCAAATTTACGGCTCAAGCATAAATTGGCTTTTAGTTGGATCATTGAGCTATGATCCAGCGGGTCAGATCAGAAGACTGGAGGACATGGGTTGCCAAAAATAGCTATCTAAAAGCCACGCCCCTACTAAGCCACGCCTCCAGTCTTCTCATCTGATCTGGTGGATCATAGCTCAATAACCCAGCATCAATAACCCAATTTAAAGAAAACAATGGGTTGTTTGTGACCCAACTGACTGGGTCCAAATAATGTGTGTTCTGTCCAATATTTACCCAAATTGGGTTGTTTTTAACCCAGCATTTTTTTGTGTACCCACATAAAAAAATACCACAGTATACTATGGTATAAATACTATAGTATTCACCGTAGTGTTTTTGCAGACTAAAATCTGCAAAAACACTACAGTGAATACCGCAGTATTTACTGTAATATACTGTATTATTTACGATAGTTTTCTACAGTATATTACAACATGTTATAGGAAGCACTACACGATCGAGGGATACTACAGTGTGTAGTATAATATTCTATGGTATACTAAAGTTTACTACATAATTCTATAATAAGTACTGTGGGTACACTGGAGTTCAATCCATATCTGCTTAGTCTATGTCTCTTGGCTGGACGAGACTATTTTGACACACAACAGTCCAGAGTTGAGCTGGCTGACTTATATAAATGAACGGAGATTGAAACAATGGTATTTGTTGACCATTGTGAGTATTGATTACAGTCAAACTCCAGAGTATGTCTGAATTAGTGCCTCAGTGGGGGTATTAGCGGTGGGTGGATGGTTAGGAAGCGTGGGGGGCATGAGGTCTTGTAGATTTGGGGAAATTATGTTACATTTGATACTGGCGCTCCGATGCGTGTGTCGAAATCGCTAAGCAGTTTACTTCGAAGCAGTGTTCCGATGCTTGTATCACTTTATCAGAAGAACATGATCAATGACGTCCGAAGATTTGTTTAATCGAAAAACCACCTGATTGGTTTGATAGAAGACAAAAAAGGCTACGCTTTTCAACTCAATTGGCAAAAAAAAACTCAATGCTACAGGAAGCTTCAATCCCCATCACTAATTTGGGGCAAGCTGTATGTGCCGCGTGTCACTGATGTGGGTGTTGTTTTCGGTGTTGATGCCGCGGTGGGGGCAGGAGTGAAACTGCGAGAAGCAAGGGGTGTGAAAACCATGGGCGCTGCCCCCTCCCAGTGTCAACACCACCCCATGGTGACATCCAGCCATCTACCCCCCCCATCTCCCGTAGCCATGGTAACAGTCCGTGTATATTTGAACTCTGGATTCAACTTTCAATACCACCCGTTATCTTGTTGTGGAAAAAGATCCTCATCATCTGTACATGGACAGCCTGACTGATGTAAATGATAAACGTGGGCCAATCAAATTAATGAGCCGGATTGTCTGTCCATGCTGACGTGTTGAGTGCTGCAAACGTGTAATTTCACCTACGTATGATGAAGCTTTTGGAAATGTTCTTTATGCCCGCTCTAGAGACAAGTGATGATAATTAAATCACGACTAGAGTTAGGTGTCAAGTTGCTGTACGGCCGTTATAAAGAGAGGCAGCAATCACGGTTGTTGTCGCAGTCAAAAAACAAATGGTAAGATATAAAATCGAGATCTCGTTCTACAGCCCTGTCTAAACCCAGACACTTTGAAAGTGATCATTTGTAAGGTTTTCTTTTGCCTTATCTTGTTTTAGCTCAGACAAGTTAGGAGGCCATCTAACTTTATAGAGGGGCAATTTATCTGTAATTTATCTCTAATCAGGTTGTGGAGCAGTAGAACCGGCAAGGACGGAGGTGTGTGTGTGCACGTTACTCTGAATGAGCAAACATTCCCTGCCTTCCTCTGTGTTTATCCGGTGCCGACGTAAAGGCACAAATGAAGACATGGTCGCCCTTTTATGTCTATTTGATCTGAGATCCAGCCGTGTGTAAACTCAAAATCCCTCTACTTCTGTGATTTATTTGACTCCTCAGTCTTGCCTCTGACAGGCACCGTTCAACTGTTCATGTCTCTCTGTGTGAATTTATGTCTACATCCATGTCTTTTCCCTTCTGTCTCCTACTCGAACCATTAGAGGATTGGCCGCCGAAGAGTTTACGAAATGGTTTGCATCACCGCCTTGCTAATGAAAGGCATTATACATATACCTTCCCTCTCACTGCAAGTCATGAATTAAATTAATACCTTTCTCTAGATGAGTTTATTGCAATATTCAAAGAACATCAAAGAGGTCCCATATCCTTCATTATTAGGGGATAAGGCAAGCCACATATGTAGAGGGATGTCTATATTTGTATTGAAATGTGTATTTCACTGCACATGCATGTTATATGAAATAATAAATATATATTGCACCATGTGAAGAAATTATGTATTTCACGTTGCGCAGATGTGCATACAGTGCTTCCATGTTCAGGCTATAATGTCATGTATTGTAGCTGTAGCTCACTGTATCTACCATGATACACACATCTAAACCAATGAGTGAATTTGAGATTTCTGCCAATAGATCACTTTTTTTTTGTCTAATTTTAATCTCAGCACCAGGGAGTAGTGCACATGCAATATTCATGAAATCACATATGATGATAAAATCTCCCTGGGTCTGTCAGTCCTAATTGGCAGGGTGTCTTTCTCCACCTCCTCTAGTTTCTAATACCTGACAGCTTGTAACTACAAGCATTTAATCAAAGATGACAACTGATAATCCATGTCTCAGCCATGATGGATCGTTGGCTGCCTTTGTGTTACTTTGTGTTTTTGTCTGAGGTTACTTTAAATGTATTCCTCAATATGGTGGGTAGTAGGTGATAATTTAGCATGAAGTGTTTTTATCCTTTTACTGCAGTGGGCTAAATCAGTGTCACACAGAGTGTTTTTAGTAGTCTTAAACTATGGGCTTAAAGAAATAAGACACCTGTACCATGTCAAATATAGAGTTTAAATGTGTACCATTTTTAGTTTGCATCCCGATATTACACTTTATATACACCACAGAAGACTGAAATATAACAAAACTGTTTGACATAGAAACACCGGATTTTGGCATTTAAAAATAAGGTATGTTTATTAATTACAAAATTCTGAAAAATATGAATAACATTTCACCCATGAGGCCAGTTGAGGGTGATTTGGTCATTTGACTGCAGGAAAGGGGTATATACTATGAACTTCTTTGCTTGGATGCAATCCATGGTTTTAGGGGATGTCGTTAGGTTGAGGTTCTTATTGTGGATGACTTCATTGGAAGCAGTGGAGACAAAACACTGTGCTGGACTGTAGACGTAGGAATGGCGGTGTACTGTATATCACTCACTATGATGGCCCTTGTATTTGTATTTATTATGGATCCCCACTCTTCCTGGGGTCCAGCAAAATTAAGGCAGTTTATACAATTTTAAAACATTACAATACATTCACAGATTTCACAACACACTGTGTGCCCTCAGGCCCCTACTCCACCACTACCACATACAGTATCTACAGTACTACATCCATGTGTATGTATGTTATTGTGTGTGTGTGTGCCAATGTTTGTGTTGCTTCACAATCCCCGCTGTTCCATAAGGTGTTTTTTTATCTGTTTTTTTAATCAAATTTTACTGCTTGCGTCAGTTACTTGATGTGGAATAGAGTTCCATGTAGTCATGGCTCTATGTAGTACTGTGTGCCTCCCATAGTCTGTTCTGGACTTGGACTGTGAAGAGACCTCTTGTGGCATGTCTTGTGGGGTATGCATGGCTGTCCGAGCTGTGTGCCAGTAGCTTAGAGAGATAGTTTGGTGCATTCAACATGTCAATACCTCTCATAAATAAAAATAGTGAGGAAGTCAATCTCTCCTCCACTTTCAGCCAGGAGAGATTGACTTGCATGTTAATAAAATTATCTCTCTGTATACATCGAAGGGCCAGCCGTGCTGCGCAGTTCTGAGCCAATTGCAATTTTCCTAAGTCCTTTTTTGTGGCACCGACTGAACAGTAGTCAAGATGCGACAAAACTAGGGCCTGTAGGACCTGCCTTGTTGATAGTGTTGTTAAGAAGGCAGAGCATCGCTTTATTATAGACAGACTTCTCCCCATCTCAGCTACTACTGCATCAATATGTTTTGACTATGACAGTTTAGAATCTAGTGTTGCTCCAAGCAGTTTAGTCATCTCAACATTCTCAATTTCCAAAATTATTTATTACAATATTTAGTTGAGGTTTAGGGTTTAGTGAGTGTTTTGTTCCAAACACAATGCTTTTAGTTTTAGAAATAATTAAGTTTAACTTATTCCTTGCCACCCACTCTGAAACTAACTGCAGCTCCTTGTTGAGTGTTGCAGTCATTCCAGTCGCTGTAGTAACAGACATGTATAGCGTTGAGTCATCCGCATACATAGAAACTCTGGCTTTACTCAAAGTCAGTGGCATGTCGTTAGTAAAAATTGAAAAAAGCAAGGGGCCTAAACAGCTACCCTGGGGAATTACTGATTCGAACTGGATTATATTTGATTGGCTTCCATTAAAGAACACCCTCTGTGTTCTGTTAGACAAGTAACTCTTTATCCACATTATAGCAGGGGGTGTAAAGCCATAACACATACGTTTTTCCAGCAGCAGACTATGATCAATAATGTCAAAAGCTGCACTGAAGTCTAACAAGACAGCCCCCACAATCATTTTATCATCAATTTCTCTCAGCCAATCATCAGTAATTTGTGTAAGTGCTGTGCTTGTTGAGTGTCCTTCCCTATAAGCATGCTGAAATTCTGTTGTCAATTTATTTACTGTAAAATAGCATTGTATCTGGTCAAACACCATTTTTTCCAGAAGTTTACTAAGGGTTGGTAACAGGCTGATTGGTCGGCTATTTGAGCCAGTAAAGGGGGATTTACTCTTCTTAAGTAGCGGAATGACTTTAGCTTCCCTCCAGGCCCGAGGGCACACGCTCTCTAGTAGGTTTAAATTGAAGATGAGGCAAATAGGAGTGGCAATATCGTCTGCTATTATCCTCAGTAATTTTCCATCTAGATTGTCAGACCCTGGTGGCTTGTCATTGTTGATAGACAACAATATTTTTTTTCACCTCTTCCACACTGACTTTACGGAATTCAAAAGTACAATTCTTGTCTTTCATAATTTGTTCCGAAATACTTGGATGTGTAGTGTCAGCGTTTGTTGCTGGCATGTCATCCCTAAGTTTGCTTATCTTGCCAATTAAAAAGTCATTAAAGTAGTTTGCAATATCAGTGGGCTTTGTGATGAATGAGCCATCTGATTCAATAAATGAAGGAGCCGAGTTGGCTTTTTTCCCAAAATTTCATTTAAGGTGCCCCAAAGCTTTTTTACTAACATTCTTTATATCATTTATCTTTGTGTCATAGTGTAGTTTATTTTATTTTTTATTTAGTTTAGTCACATGATTTCTTAATTTGCAGTACGTTTGCCAATCAGTTGAGTTGCCAGACTTAATTGCCATACCATTTGCCTCATCCCTCTCAACCATACAATTTTTAAATTCCTTATCAATCCAAGGGGATTTAACAGTTTTTACAGTCATTTTCTTAATGGGTGCGTGTTATTAGTAACTGGAATAAGTAGTTTCATAAATGCGTCAAGTGCAGCGTCTGGTTGCTCCTCATTACACACCACAGACCAGCAAATATTCTTTACGTTATCAACATATGAATCACTACAAAGCTTCTTGTATGACCCCATATACACTATATTAGGCCCAGCCTTTGGAACTTTGGTTTTCCTAGATATGGCTAATATATTGTGATCACTACATCCTATGGATTTGGATACTGCTTTAGAGTAAATATCTGCAGCGTTAGTAAAAATGTGATCAATACATGTTGATGATTTAATTCCTGTGCTGTTTGTAACTACCCTGGTAGGTTGACAAACAACCTGCTCCAGGTTGCAGGCACTGGTTACAGTTTGAAGTTTTTTCCTGGGTGGGCAGCTTGATGATAGCCAGTCGAAATTTAAATCACCCAGAAAATATACTTCTCTGTTGATATCACATACATTATCAAGCATTTCACACATATTATCCAGATACTGACTGTTAGCACTTGGTGGTCTATAGTAGCTTCCCACAATAATGGGTTTGTGGTGAGGCAGATTAATCTGTAGCCATATTACTTCAACAGTATTTAACATTAGATCGTCTCTAAGCTTTACAGGAATGTGGTTCTGAATATAGACCACAACACCGCTTCCGTTGGCATTTCTGTCTTTTCGGTAGATGTTATAACCATGTATTGCTACCACTGTACCCTTGGATTGCATTCCAAATGGTACCCTATTGGAGCCCCATAGGGCTCTGGTCAGAAGTAGTGCACTATATTCAGTGACGTCATGCACCCATTATTATTTTGAAGTGAATGGAGGGGGTGGTGGTCCAGCGCAGCCCCCGGATTTTGCAGTTTTTAAACACCGGAAACAGCTTTTTCCTGCAATCTAGAGCCATAATCAATATATATTATATGTAATTTTAATGAGGGTGTCGTTCTGACTGTTGTAAATCACACATCTCAATATACTGCATTACATTCAAATTACAACACAGTCAGGGTCATAGCTACATATGAGGGCACAGAGGTCCAGACCTCGGTAATTTTTTTGCATAAAAAAAAATCAACAAAAACTCAGGAACTCAGTCAGGAACTCAACTTACTGTTGAGAGTTTGAATAGTAAAATACATAAGGTGGAATTTCAAAACTTGGTTGTGCATCAGCAGTTTTTCTCTTGTTATGTGTCTCACTGACAGTCACTTAATTAGCAGTCAATTAACATTTTAGATTGGTAAATTAATCTACTTAGTCTAGCCAGCTATCTAAACTTTTAGTAATCATGGTTGAATTACCGACCAGACACGCAGGGCAAGTGCTCAGGGGCCCTGTCCTCCAGAGGGGGGCCCATTGATTTAGTTAATCACAATTTTTTTTCAAATAAAGTATTTTTTATTATTTTTGAAAATACAATTACACATACAAAACATTTTTAAAAAGGGAATGGGTATCAGTGTTATGTGTAAACAAGTAAGCGTTTGTGTATTCACAAAAATAACAAACAAATCAAAGCAACCAACTGTACAAAAACGAATAGAAAATGAACAAAAGAGAGAATTACACAAATGGACAATTACAGACTAGGACAGTTTCAGTCATGTTAATAAAATCCCCCCCACAATTTTTTTTTATACGTTTTTTTTTTAAAGATAATTGCTTAGCTCTTAATGCCATGAACTCTATATGAGCTTGCCAGCTTTTGTTAAATTCCTCAAGTTTACCTATGATGTAGTAGTAGATCTTGTCCAATAGACATGTAACTTGCAAATTAATTTAACCGAAAAGTTAGAGTTGATTTCAGGTTAATTGCTGTACATTTTCTTGTTAGTCACTCTCACTCAGATATCATATTTACATGGCATAAGTCATGGAAAATTGTGTAGAATTGCAGAAAATTTGCTTTTAAAACTGCAAAAAAAATCTCTCCCCAACATAGGCATAATGTGTAGAATTTCAGGAAAGTAGCTATAAAACACAGTACATGGGATTCTAACACATATCATAAATACAGGCACATTTCATGGCATCATAATTAATAAAAACAACATGATATTATCCTAAGGTGCCAGATTATATTTAAACTAGTGATGCACCGATATGACATTTTTGGCCGATACCGATATCCGATATTTTCCTTGCCAAAAAAACGATACCGATAACCAATATTTAAAATTTTAGCGGCCTTTTAAGCATTCTAGTACAGTTAAATAGTTAACACACACACATGGATGCAGCGGTCTAAGGCACGGCATCTCAGTGCAAGAGGCGTCACTACAGTCCCTGGTTCGAATCCAGGCTGTATCACATCCGGCCGTGATTGGGAGCTCCATACAGTGGTGCAGAATTGGCCCAGCGTCATCCAGGTTTGGCCGGGGTAGGCCGTCATTGTAAATAAGAATTTGTTCTTAACTGATTTGCCTAGTTAACTGAAGGTTACACACATACACACACCACACTGACCAAAGATTTATTTTGTTGGCATTTACGTATGTCCCCATTACCAGTAAAACATAATCAAAACCTTTTTCTTTCACTTACTTGCTGTGCTGTTTCGTTGTTTATTTGTTCAGTCGTTTCATTCTCAACCAGGATTTCTATGGAACGCCGTTTAGATCTTTGCTATGGAACACCGTTTGGGTCTTTGCGTGTCAAAAAAGAAAACAAGGACCAGTAGATATATGACTGCACGTCACATAATAATTTAACGCGTTCATACATTTTTTATGTAGTTATTACACATTGATTACACTATCACTTGTATTACATGTCACAACGATTCATCAATACGTATGCTATGATGCTGGTAAAGTTGTCTCGCGCACCTACAGTGCTGGTCATAAAAAAAGCTAGCTAGCTCATGGATGCAAACAATGTTCTTCTCCAAAAACATACCAAAACAACATAATCTGTTTCAGTAGCTATAGTTAGCTAGCTAACTATATAGCTAGGTGTCATCATCTAAAATAACTCTCAAATATTTTAGACAGTTTTTATTTGATTAATGGTGGTCGGACCCATCTATGTGAAGCTAGCCACAATAAGGATTAGCCACAATAGTGGATTTTGCGGTTAGCCTTCAAAATAAAAGTAGCGCATAATTATACTATTTGTATTCATTTGCATCAATGTCAATTACATACTTTTATTTTAAAGGCAAACCGCAAATTCCACTATTGTGCCTAATCCTTATTGTGGCTGGCTTCACAACACATAACCATGCTTCTACACCTGCATTGCTTGCTGTTTGGGGTTTTAGGCTGGGTTTCTGTACAGCACTTTGTGACATCAGCTAATGTAAGAAGGGCTTTATAAATACATTTGATTGATTTGATTGATAACCAAGCCCAGTCGAGCCTCACTAGCCAGATGAAGCTAGTTGGCTGCTCATAACATTAGCTTTGGGCAACAGGGTTAAGTAGCTGGCTAGCTATTTATTTTCATGAACTGAAGTTCAATTTCAATAGGCAAACAACAAGTGGCAACCTAGCTAATACTTACTCACAAGGATTGCTAAGAATAATGAAAATGACTGCAGTTTCTACTGGTCATTGTTTTCAGGCTGGTTGTATTGGTGCTAGCTAGGTACCAAGCTAAAGCTAGCAACCCCAGAAGTTGCGGTTGAACAAATGATGCTTTATTTCCAATGCGGTATTGTAAACACATCGTTCGTGGCCGGTGTTTGTTTGTTTGCAGACTTTTTTGTACGGCTTTGACAGTGCTACTGTATCTTTTTTGACACGCAAGACCCAAACGGCGTTGCATAGTATGTATGTCTTGAAGCTAATAGCAGTGACGATGTTACTGTGGAACTCCGTAGGAAAAAATCTGAAAAATAGAGCACTTGGTAGTGTATACCGGTGCTCGACCTGTCGGCTAAAGCCAACATCACCCACGACAGAGAACTGTTGATTGTCAAGGGCAATGAATTCCATTATCTTGGCTTTAATGGATTTCACCTTTTGAGTTGTCTCGCTGAAATTTTCTTACTCTTTCAAATGACTGCTCGACTTGCTGACTGCTCGATCTACACAGCAGATATTGTGGGCTAGGTTATGAATGCTTTGTTGCACGTGTAGTGCAACATTTTACATGGCGTCATTACGGCATGTACCTAGGTTATATAAGTATGCATGTCAGCTTTGACATTGGTTTTGCACATCGGCGTTAAACTAGACATCGGTCGATACCGATGTTGGCATTTTTAGCTAATATCGACCGATTCCGATATGTTCACCGATATATTGTGCATCCCTAATTTAAACCAAGTGTTGTTCTGCATATCTAAGCATAACTCTTGAGCTGTCTGTATCCTCCTGATGGGTGGTTCTTTTTTTAAAGAAACAAAATATGCTTCTCTGCATCTCTGCTAAAATCTGGGTAAAAGACTGAAAGGAATGTGTCTTATTCAGTACATTTAGTAATTGCTTGCAGTAATTAATTGCAGGTATGCCAGCTAAGATAGTTAGACAAGCTACTCTAACTTGATTGATAGTGTAACGGGCTTCCTCCTTCTCCTCATCCGAAGAGGAGTAGCAAGGATTAGACCAAAATGCAGCGTTGTGAATAGACATGATTTTTTAATAAACAAAACAGAAAACACGACGAACACTTGAATAATTACAAAACAACAAACGACGTAGACAGACCTGGACGACGAACTTACATGAAACACGAAGAACGCAAGAACAGGAAAACTGACTACATAAAACGAACGAACAAACAAAACCGAAACAGTCCCGCGTGGCGTAACATACACTGACACAGGAGACAACCACCCACAACAATCAATGTGAAAACACCTACCTTAATATGGCTCTCAATCAGAGGAAATGAAAACCACCTGCCTCTAATTGAGAGCCATATCAGGTCACCCTTTAACCAACATAGAAACACATAACATAGACTACCCACCCAAACTCACGCCCTGACCGTCAAACACATACAAAAACAACAGAAAACAGGTCAGGAACGTGACAGATAGACTGAAATGGCTTGGTAAAGTTTTAGAAAAAAGGGCTCCAAAAGGGTTCTTTGCGGAGAGATAGGATTCTACCAAGAACTGTTTTGATCAGAAGAACCCTTTTCGGAAAACAAGGGTTCTTTGTAAGGTGAGGGGTTCTACCTAGAACAGGGGTGTCAAACTCATTCCACGGAGGGCCTAGTGTCTGCAGGTTTTTGGTTTTTTCCTTTCAATAAAGCCCTAGACAACCAGGTGTGGGGAGTTCCTAACTAATTAGTGATGTTAATTCATCAATCAAGTACAAGGGAGGAGCGAAAACCCGCAGACACTCGGCCCCCCGTGGAATGAGTTTGACACCTGTGACCTAGAACCTATAATATCCTAAGAACTGTTTTTGGAAGAAATTTGGAAGAAATTTCATTTTTGGAAGAAATGTATTTGATGATTCTTTGGAAGGCAATAAGGATTATTTGGAATGCAAGAAGGGTTCTACATAGAACCATATATAACATTTCCCAGCATGCTCTATTTTAGGGAGATTTTCAAAATTGTTTGTTTTACTGTAATAATTCAAACTATGTTTTTGCATGTACATTGCTTAGTTGATAAATTTTATGCTACACAAGGATAAATAACATACAGTTTTCTAAACAAATTATATCTGTTAATATTTGGATTTATTGTACCCATTACTAAGATGGTTTTTCCAGTTTAGATGATTGAGGTAGTCTCTGTATTCAGTCTTCCTTACCATGGCAGTCATTCTGAATGCAGGTTGTAGGTGATAAAAAATATTGTAACTCTGGCTGGATTTCTAATAGGAATTACACATCACTTTGCAAGCAAGCATCATTTGACTTGCAGGCCTGATGTAGCCTGTAAACCAGGTGATTTCTAACACCACTGTGTTAGGGCATAATTAAGCTCTGAAATGAAGGCCTTATGGTATACGTAAAGCATTGTCATTTAATTTTAAAGGATGATAAGGCTGATTGAGCTGTTCATAGAGGGTTCTAGGAAGAACCCTCAAAAGAAAAAAGGGTTATTGGTAGAACCCTTCACAGATCGTTCTAGGAAGAACATGTATATAGAGGGTTCTAGGTAGTACCATATACAGGGGGTTCTCTTTGAAGAACCCTACATAAAGGGTTCTAGATGGAACCCTTTGCAAAGGTTTCTGGCCAGCACCAAAAAGAGTACCCTATGGGGAAAACCAAAGAACCCTGTATGGTTCTACTAGGCACCTTTTTTTCTAAGAGTATTAGCTAGTTATGAGGTTGGTGTTGGAACATTGCTGCGGGGGCCTTGCTTCCATGTAGGCCAGTCAAGTTCTTCCACACTGATCTCGACAAACAATTTCAGAGCTAACTTGTTAGAAAGGTGGCATCCTCTGACGGTGCCACGTTGAAAGTCATTGAGCTCTTCAGTAAGGCCATTCTACTGCCAATTTTTGTCAATGGAGATTGCATGGCTATGTGCTCAATTTTATACACCTGTCAGCAACGGGTGTGGCTGAAATAGCCGAATCCACTAATTAGAAGGTAGTGTAGCGTAATTAAATTAATTTACAAAACATACTTCCTGCCATTCCTGCTTATTACCGGCAGCTAAAATCAAATCAGATGCTGTCTGTCACTACACTCTCCTCCTCCACTGATGATACTGTCTGCATGCACTAGACTAGAGCATCTAGCGTCTTGCCTCGTATTCCTTTGCTCTGTGGTGCACCTTTGAAGGAACCACTTACTAGGGAGAATAAGGGGGGGGGGGTACTCCTTGCCTGGTCCAGTCAGTGTGCCCTCTCCGCAAAATAGCGCTGACAGATCTTTTTATAAATAATGAGCAAATAACATTTTATTTGTCACATGCTTTGTAAACAATAGGTGTGGAATAACTGTGAAATGCTTCGATTCTTCTCAGCAATGCAGAGAGAAAGATAATAGAGAAATAATAGAAAAGTAAAAAAAGGGTCTATGCAGATAGTCCGAGTAGCTATTTGATTAACTATTTGCCTAACTACTGTATTTAGCAGACTTAAGGCTTGGGGATAGAAACTGTTCAGGGTCCTGTTGGTTCCAGACTTGGTGTATAGGTACCGCTTGCCGTGTGGTAGCAGAGAGAACAGCCTATGACTTGGGTGGCTGGAGTCTTTGACAATTTTTAGGGCCTTCCTCTGACACTACTGGTATAGATGGCAGGGACCTCGGTCCCAGTGATGTACTGGGCCGTCCTCACTACCCTCTGTAGCGCCTTGCAGTCGGATGCCAAGCAGTTGCCATAACAAGCAGTGATGCAGCCAGTCAAGATGCTCTCAATGGTGCAGCTGTAGAACCTTTTGAAGATCTGAGGACCCATGCCAAATCTTTTCAGTTTCCATTTTCATGGCCTCTTTACAACTGTGTTGGTGTGTTTGAACCATGACAGATCCTTAGTGCTGTGGATACCGAGGAACTTGACGCTCTCGACCCACTTCACTACAACCCAATCGATGTGAATAGGTGCATGCTTGGCCCTCCGTTTCTTGTAGTCCATGATCAGCTCCTTTGTCTTGCTGACATTGAGGTTGTTGTCCTGGCACCACACTGCCAGGTCTCGGACCTCCTTCCTACAGGCTGCCTCATCATTGTTGGTGATCAGGCCTACCATTGTTGTGTCGTTGGCAAACTTAATGATAATTTTGGAGTCGTACATGGCCAGGCAGTTCTGGGTGAACAGGGAGTACAGGAGGGGACTAAGCACGCACCCCTGAGGGGCTCCCGTGTTGAGGATCAGCGTGGCAGATGTGTTGCTGCCTACCCTTACCACCCGGGGTGGCCAGTCAGGAAATCCAGGATAAAGTTGCAGAGGGAGGTGTTCATTCCCAGGGTCCTTAGCTTAGTGATAAGTTTGTTGAACTCTAAGTTAAACAGCATTCTCACATAGGTATTCCTTTTGTCCCGGTGGGAAAGGGTAGCGTGGAGTACAATAGAGATTGCATCGTCTGTGGCTCTTTTGGGGCGGTATGTGAATTGGAGTGAGTCCAGGGTATCTGGGATGATGGTGTTAATGAGAGCCATGACCAGCCTTTCAAAGCATTTCATGGCTACAGATGTGATAGTCATTCAGACAGGTTACCTTTGCATTCTTAGGCACAGGGACTTTGGTGGTCTGCTTGAAATATGTAGGTATTACAGACTGGGTCAAGGATAGGCTGAAAATGTCAGTGAAGACAAGATGATAAATGTTGGCTTAAAAATTAAGTTGAGTAATTAATGTAACGTGTGAAAAATGTAAAAACAGTACAAATCTGAGTGGGCATGAAGCCTCTGACTATATTGGGAATAGGGTGCCGTTTGGGATGTGTCCTAGCTCTCACAGAGCAGTTGGATCTCCTACTGCAACTGGACATGGGGATGTGTCCACTTAGAGAAGCACCACACATAGACTGTTACATAATGCTGGTGTTGACACAAGTCTGTGTCGAGTTTGTTAAGCTAAATGTTAGTTTATTGTACTAAGATATAAGCACAGCCACGGGAAGCAGGGCTGCTGAGGGTGCTGCAACACCCCCTGAAAAATCTAAATTAACAAATAAAATAAAAAACATTTATTTAAAAATAATAATAATTCACAAAAGTAGTGCACTGGGCCTTTACTAGTCCTGTATTAGCGGACCGATATAGCTGTCTGCACCCCCACCCCCAACAGCACCCCCACCCCCAATCTTCGCACGGCTATGGATATAAGCAGACATTTTACATGTTAAATGTTGGTTTATGAGGAGTTATGCTAGTGGATATAGGTTTATGTGGCAATGTGTTTTTCTTTATTGACATAATTCAGTATCTGGTACAACAGATAATAACACATTTTTCCTCCGTCCTCTTTAGCTAAAGCTGTTTTTATTCACAATGAAAAAGAGGACCGACAAAAATGTTCCTTCAAAAGATCCGTTCGGAGGGCCACACTGAAAATGTGTTCTATTTCCTCGGTTTCAACATCAAAAAATCTAAAAAGTCCTCTATTCATAGTTTTGAGAATTTTTGGTGCTACCTGACTGTCTATCTTGAATATCTGTGATTATTAGTGAGCAGCACTCTCACGTAGGTATTTCTTTTGTCCAGGTGGGAAAGGGCAATGTTGACTGCAATAGAGATTTCGTCATCTGTGGATCTGTTGGGGCGGTATGCGAATTGGAGTGGGTCCAAAGTGTCCGGGATGATGGTGTTGATGTGATCCATGACCAGCCTTTCAAAGCATTTCATGGCTACAGATGTGATAGTCGTTCAGACAGATTACCCTGGCATTCTTGGGTACAGGGACTATGGTGGTCTGCTTGAAACATGTAGGAATTACAGACAGTCAGGGATAGGCTGGAAATGTCAGTGAAGACAAAATGATACACTTTGGTTTAAAAAGAGACAGTCAATAAATTGTATTAATGTAGGTCTATTAGAATTTCTACACAGTTTAAATGTGGTTTTAGTCATTTTAGTGTAATGAGTTTGTTTTCCGCCAAAATGTATTTTCTTCCAAAAATGTAACATATATATCAAACATCAAACAATATATATATATTATATTATTCAGCTGTTTTACTCAAAATACCTGCGTACCAGATTGGTCCTCCTCACGGGCTGGATATTTGATACGCCTGGCATTGGCATTGCTAAGTTGTCCCTACATTGTAACCTAAGAAGAAAACAGACTATGTTTTGCTGAGAAAATCGATTCCGGAGCTTTTTTCTCATCCCTAAAAAGCTGCATTAGGCTCCTCTTGCCAAATAAGCACTTACCGCAAGTGATAAGTGATGTAAAACCATAGCCAACATGATACAATAAACATTTCATAAATCAAAATCAAGTTTATTTGTACCAATTTACTCACTCTATTGCCTCGGCCTTCTGTTAAAAGAAATGTATGCTAGTTTTTAAATTAATCAAAACATGTGAAGGCATAGCAATTCACCATGTTCAACCAGCACTGTTAATTCTTATGGATATTCCTGAATAAAAAAAGAAACTTCGGCTATGGACTAATGACCCATTAGCCCCAACCAATTAATACTTTTCATTAATCAATCAATCAATCAACCAATCAGCTTCACAATTTGGGGTTGTCATTAGGGGGCCAACCAATCAGAGTGGTTGTGTGTTCCATGTGTTCCGAGTACCATACAATCAGAGTGGTTATGTGTGGTCATGTGTTGCACAGGTCATCCAGACTATCAGCGCTGTGGACAAGGATGAGCCTCCCAGTGGTCATCGCTTTTACTTTGCCCTGCCTCCATCTGTGGCCGGCAACTCCAACTTCACTCTCCGAGACAACAAAGGTAGGTGTTTTCTCCTCGTCAAAGTACAACAATTAACAATCCATTACTGACAACAGAGAAGAATGTGAGGAAAACGTTAAATCAAAAGGGATTACAGTTTGTAAGGACTATAAATCCAGGGTCAACTATGGCCATAATAGTACTGCAAGTATGGATTGAGAAGTCTTTCTTGTCCATGTTTGAGTTTTCAAACATGAGATATTTCAAGACCTTTTTGATTGATAGTAGTTGCTGAAACAAACTTTCTGAGAATGATTCTGATGGCTTATTCATGTTTGTTTCACCTTTAAATCAATTTTATGGATAGGAATATCCATGAATGTTAATTGCAGGTTTAGATGTGTGGAGGCAAAAACAGGTTTTGAAATGTAATGACTAAATTTGAAAGTATAATTTAATCTCTAATGGTATCATGCCCATTTGCACAAAATATTTTCCTCCTCTGTAAATATTGTCTGGTCTTCTATTCCTCACTTGTTATGAATCATATGTCACTCCTGGTCAAGTAAATTTGGAAATCAAACCAACAATGTAATTTCTCAACAGGTGGCATAGAAGAGAATGGAATATCTTTGATATCTTATATTATATGAATTATTGGCTCCATTTGTAGATTTTCTTGTATTCTCTTTGTTATTGAAAAGAGAACATAATGGCACATAAAACAAACTCCAAAGCTAGTCGCTGGTGCTGTACGAAATGTATTCATGCAAATGACCAATAGACTATGTGATCTGTGAGATACAGCATATCATATATACTGAACAAAAAATATAAACGCAACATGCAACAATTTCAAAGTTTTAACTGAGTTACCGTTCACAGAAGGAAATCAGTCAATTGAAATAAATAAATTAGGCCCTAGTCTATGGATGTCATATGACTGGGCAGGGGCGCAGCCATGGGTGGATCTGGGAGGGCATAGGCCCACCCACTCTGTAGCCAGGTCCCACGATCCCGCAGGTTAAGAAGCTGGATGTGGTGGTTCTGGGCTGGCATGGTTACACGTGGTCTGCGGTTGTGAGGCCGGCTGGACATATGGCTGTTACGGTGACCGTATTACTGCCACACCGGTTGTCATGAGTCATGACAGCAGTCAAATTCCACGTGAGTGTTTAGTCAAGGTAGTTGATGCTGCGGATGGTCATTAGTAGCCTACCAAACTTGATAACTGCCTGGTACTCAGCACTCTATTGTCTATCGAATCTCTCTGACATAAATGCAAATGTTATTGAACATCTAATCAAACACTTCATGAGAGTCCATGAGCTCATGTTGTGCAACATTTCTATAGGCTATGCAATTGCATGAGAAAACAGAGTGGTGGCCTCTATTTAAAAGAGGAGGATCCCATCAGCTTGCTATAGACTACTATCTACTATATTTATTTTTCAACTTTCCTAATATTAAGCACATTGCTTCTCTTTACAACAGGAGTATAGCCTACCTGTCTGGCATGAAAATGAATCACCTGTTTCGAGACAGGTGCATAGTAATGGTCCATTCTAAATCAAAACAAATTTCACACATATATTATTTAGTATATGTAAAGACAAGATTAAATCAAGAATCGTGTGATAGGTGACAATATTAGCCTATCACTTGTGAATGATATATTATCACTTGTGAATGGATATATTATCACTTGTGAATGATATATTATCACTTGTGAATGATGCCCAGCTGTTACGCATGCTTTTTTTGGGTGACTTTTTCAAATCATAGTCGCACACCTCATATAGCCTAGCCCATAGGCCTATACAGTATGTTTTGATAAGATTTGTATCACAACTAAAGTAGCCAAAAAACTTCTTAAAATGACGCACATTAATCCACTTTACAACTGGTGTAGAGCCTAACTGGCATACATACACAGCGAATGAGTTTCAAGTTTGGGGAAGATAATTTTCATAATAAAAATACACCTTTATAATAAAACCATTACATGCATAATCGCATTTGTTGTCACTTTTGAGAATGGTGTTTTCCTGCTAATCAAACATTTGTGCGTATAGCCTACTGTCGTGTGTGCATTGCTGCCTTTATGTGAAGAAATAGCGTAATAGTGTATCAACATTTTAGGCGAAACGTTCTCATCTGTAGCGTCAGGCTCATTGCTTAAAACAGGTTTTTTGATTCAAGTCCCAGACAACTGTCCCAGACGACTATGTTTGTAATATTTATGTCTCGCACAGAATAGGTCAACTTTTGTGCTATGTGGGATAGTAGATTGACATAGGCTAGTGTTTTTGCTGTTCATTAGGCTTAATCATCTTGTTGGCTGACGAAAAGTAAATGTGGACAGTTTTTCCAATATCTTCAATATGTGCAGTTGCGAGGAGTGCAGTTGCGTCTCGGATGTGTCTGTCTTCAGTTGTAGCCTGTGCCAAAGACCGATCACATGACAGAGAGCCACGTTAGTGAGAGTTGCTTCAGCAGGCAGCTGGGAGAAGGGAATAATACGGGAATAATACTTATTATAGTCGGCCAAAGGGCTCAACGACCACTGGCCGCAAAAGGCATGGATTTTTTAGAGGGCATTACGGCCACACAAAGGGGATGCAGCCGGGAAATTCGAGGCATTATCAAGTGCTTGTCAAATTGTAAATAAGAGACTGACGAGGTGTCTACAGCCTGTGCAAAAAACTAAGCAGAGCTCATGCCTTTCATATAACTTTTTTCAAATCCTAATTCTAGTCGCATCATGCAGCCTTAGATGCATTAAAAATCGAAACATATAGCCCAATATTTGTATCACAACTATGTTGTCAGCTATGTTCAATTGTATTCTTCAAACTATAAAATAATATAAAATAATGCAACGGAATTCTAAGCAAATCTTGTCTGCTAAATCAACTAGTGTAGCCCACAGCAACATGGCATAGCCAGATCAGGGCCTAACATAAGGACAACTCAGAGTATGCTATCCTGTTCTTCTGAAATAGACTACATTTTCTTCATATCATGTTTCTTTAGACCAGATCAAATCATGGATTTTTTGTGAAGGTGTAGGCTATATTACATGGATTTATTAGACTTTTTCAAATGTAGATGTTCCGAAGGTCTTCATTAGTTGATTGTAGGCTATGCGTGAAAGCCAGGAGACGCTAAATGTGTTTATCTTAATTAATGGTTAATTACCATGAGACCGGCAGTTATTTGCTTGACAATCACCTGCTGACAAAATGTTATGACTGCCAAATTCTCTAAAACGACATTGGAGGTGGCTTATGGTAGTGAAATGTACATTCAATTCTCTGGAAACAGCTCTGTTGGACATTCCTGCAGTCAGCAGCCAATTCCTCACTCCCTCAACTTGAGACATCTGTGGCATTGTGTTGTGTGACAAAACTGCACATTTTAGTGGCCTTTTATTGTCCCCAGCACACGGTGCACCTGTGTAATGATCATGCTGTTTAATCAGCTTCTTGATATGCCACACCTGTCAGGTGGATGGATTATCTTGGCAAAGGAGAAATGCTCCCTAACAGGGATGTAAACAAATTTGCCCACAAATTTTGAGAGAAATAAGCTTTTTGTGCGTATGGAAACTTTCTGATATATTTTATTTCACCCCATGAAACATGGGACCAACACTTTACATGTTGCGTTCATATTTTTGTTCAGTATATGTTAACAGTATATACTGATTGTTATAAACTGGGTGGTTCGAGCTCTGAATGCTGATTGGCTCACAGCCGTGGTATATCAGACCGTATACCACGGGTATAACAAAACATTTATTTTTACTGCTCTAATTACGTTGGTAACCAGTTTATAATAGCAACAAGGCACCTCGGGAGTTTGTGGTATATGGCCAATATACCACGGCTAAGGGCTGTATCCAGGCACTCCGCTTTGCGTCATGAATAAGAACAGCTCTTAGCCATGGTATATTGGCCATATACCACCCCCCTTGCCTTATTGCTTAATTATACCACAGTTAAATATATACTGTATGTAGTTTATATCAATCATTCAGTCTGTATGCTGTCCTAATATAGACAATGTACTGTTTCAGCTTGTATCAGGACTGTGCAGGGTTTGATCTCTAAATACTCTTCCCCTTCTTCCTTCTTCCTGACTGATCTGGCTCATCATTGTCCTCCCTTCCAGACAACACGGCGTCCATTGTAACGAAACGTGGAGGATTCCGAAGACGGGAGCAGGTGCTGTACCGACTGCCCGTGTTGATCGTAGACAGTGGAAGCCCCGCGCTCAGTAGCACCAACACCCTATCAGTGAGCGTGTGTGACTGTGACTCGGACGGCGTAGCCCAATCATGTGGGGCGGTGGCGTACACACTTCCTGCTGGCCTCAGTACAGGGGCCCTTGTCGCTATTCTGGGCTGCATCATTACACTCCTAGGTAAGAACAACCGTGATGTCAACTACCGGAGACAGTGTGCATGTTTGAGATACGCAGATTCTTCACAGGTCTACATAGGTCAACAGATTTTCATCATGCCTGGAGCAATGTTTAACCTATCAATTTGCTATGAAAACCTGCACATATTCACATTCTTATGTTGTCTTCAGTTCTTGAATAATCTTTATTTTAAATGTTTATGTAAGAGCTTACTAATGTGATGTGTGTGTGTAGGTATGGTAATGTCTTTGTGGGTATAGGGACAGGGTATGGGTATAGGATTCTACATTTTGGGCTGGTTTTGACTGTACCTGGGTTTATGACGTGTGTCTCTCATGATGATAACACTAGTCACATTTGCTGTGAGCTTTTGTTATTAATGATTTCACTTAGATTGAATCAACTAAGCAGCAAATGATTGCCCATGAAATCCAGAGACAAGGTTTTTATACCACAGCACAGTCAGAAGAATAGTTTAATGCACTGGTGAACTTTATCGAACACTGAGATGGAGTCTAAATAGAATATACAATAACAAACATTTTGGTTTTTTGATAGGGCCAGCCAAAACTCACTTTCATTTCAATTCGCAAAAATGTGCTTAATTTTTTACTTTTTGTAATGAATGAGATATTGAAAGAAGAACACGGTAAAGACGTAGTGGCGGGGCTCTGAACCCAGCATTGCTAATGTGTGCGTGTTTGTCTGTTTGTGTCTGTTTCTGTGTCTGCGTGAGTACGCTGTCCGTGGGCGCACGTGTCCTTGTCTGCCTCCATCGGTCTGTGCTGCTTAACTTTGTCTCCTTTTCCCCATTCTCTCTATCATCCCATTCCCCTTCTCCCTGTTTGACCCTCCCTGCCACCCCCTCTTGCATTAACACCCTGTGCACAACCCTTCCCGGCCTGGCTCCCAAATCTTGCGTGCCTCCATCAAGGCCTATTTCAATCTGCGCTCCTGTAATTGGGGATGTGATTGCGTGTGATTGCATTGTTTTGGTTGAGAGGAGAGCTCAGAAAAAGACCAGAGGTGCTGCTGCTGTCGTCCTCAGGTGCTGTCAGTCCAGGTGTCCTCCAGCCGTAGTAGAGTAGAACAGACCTCACAATCTCTCGCTCTCTCGCTCTCGCTCTTCTCTCATCAAAGAAAAGCAGGGCCTCCATCCCCACACCAACAACTTCTATTCATCTTTCATCACTGAGTAGAGTAGCTATAATGACGGGTGGCTAAGATGGCAGGTGAAAATTGAACAGCAACTCCTTGAGATGTACCAACCTGTTTTCTTTGTTGATTGATAAGAGCCCACTTCACAATGTCCATGAGTTTCAACCACTCACCAGCTCACTTACCTATCATATAGTTGTGTGTGTGTGTGTGTGTGTGTGTGTGTGTGTGTGTGTGTGTGTGTGTGTGTGTGTGTGTGTGTGTGTGTGTGTGTGTGTGTGTGTGTGTGTGTGTGTGTGTGTGTGTGTGTGTGTGTGTGTATGTATGGTTGGCTATGTAGTTTTTCTATCAAACTGGACGGTCATTAGTTTTAGGTCCACATGACATTAAGTAACACATCTACTTTTATCATTTAGAAGACATGTCCTCTGTCTTCCACTAAATTGTACACCCTCAAAATCTAATATTTTTTCCTCGATTTTTAGCTGTCATCTAAATCCTTTTTGGAGATGAATGTCCCCATGGTCATAGTGACATTGAAACTGCAAAAGAAAGTTGGCAAGTCATTATTTGAAACGATTTAGCAGCTTTTTATTTTTTGAGGTCCGGGCAGGTGATGCGTCAGACACGACCAATTAGGGCTTTTAAGTAGCACCCCCTCAGCGCCAGACTTCTGTTGCCATGACTATTGTCACTCAAACCAAATTATTTTCTCACTACCCTGGCCACTCTAATTCTGAATTTGCCTGACTATGAAAAAGTGGAGGACCACAGTCCCAACTACTCGTATGTGACTTATTGAGTGATTAGTGATGCTTAACACAACTACTGGGAAAGCAAGAGATAATTATGCTTATGTAATAGTACATAGCAGTAGACCGTAGTGTATTCTCCCCCTACACAAGTTGTTTGTTTATCTGTGATCTAAATTAGTTGAGTATAGGCAATACACCAAATGTATCATTTTATTGACAAACATTATTGTCTCCATAAGACATATTGTCAATATAATGATGTGTCCATTAGTCCTTTTGTCATCAGAATGTAGTTGTCTTTACAATTATGCAGCAATATGGGAGGGTTGTGGTTTGTGAGTGACACAGCCAGTGTATAATCAGCCTGCGGTTTAGACAGAGCTAAGCAAGCAGAGTGGTGATGATGAGGAGGGGTCTTTTTGCTTCAGTTCATTATAATGATGTACACTAGCAAGGAGAGCCACGGCAGCACAGAAAACTCTGCTTGCACAGTATTGATTGTGCTTGATGGATCTTTTAAACAATTCAATTACAGCAAATCCAGGATAACATCAAATAGATTTTTTTTGTTTTTTTTGTTTACCATCTGCATCTATACAGTGTTGATCCACTCTAAAGAGGGTATTTATTTATATGAAGGCTGGCTGAATAATGTCTAGTGTGGTGGTCATTGTATTGAAGCCGCTTGATGACTGTCACAGTGGGTTCTTTTGTATGCTTGGCCATCTTCCTGCAGCCACTCGTAAGGCATGATTGGCTCCTGGCCAACACCCAGTATGTGATGATGAGGCACAGCATAGCGCCTTCTAGGTATTCAACCCTAAAAAGCTTTGCTGGAAAGCAATGAAGATATTCTCTTTCATTGTGCCACCATATCATGATTCATCTGGAAAAGCGTTACCGAACTGAATGGAATCTGAAGAGCTCTTAAGCTCCTATACAATCAGAGGTGAACCAATGTACTATTCTCCTCATTGATTCCAAGGGATGTGTCATCTTTCAACATAGCATTTCACTAAAGCTATACAATTACACACATAGAGAATTATATCAACATTCCAAATAATGGCCAGAAGTAGTGGTAGTAGCAGTAGTGAGGGAAACAGACCAGTGGTATTGACAGATGAAACCATGGTTGAGTAGTACCACAGGTGGAGTAGTAACACACTGTAGCTATTAGAGCCATGCATTCAGAAGCCAGTCACCAAACAGCAGTCAAAAGGCTCTCCATTCATCAGTGTCTCCCCGAGCCTTTTATGTAACACCCCCACCCCTTCCAGCTTCTCCATTTGCTCTCTTATTACGAGGTGTGAAGCGGTGTTTGCCTTCGCTTTCCCAGGCCCTTCTCTCTAGCCCGCGGAAGCCAGATGCAGCAAAGGGAAGAAATATGGTCCCACAATGCGATATTTCACTGGCACCAGTGCGACGTTGATGGATGAAGGATCATTAGACATTTGCCAGTTTGCTTCGGTGTGGAGAGTTATTTTCAGCAATAATATATGGGACCAGGAATTGGAGAGGGGTGCCTAGAAGTTCAGAAATTCCGGTTTCAGGAAGTTTTCTGTCCGTTTGGAAGTGGTGCGCAAAATGGAGGATGGAGGAGAGAAATGTATTGATGCAAAGACGCTGTTTCAATGTTTTATTTTCACATTCATCAAATATGGGCTATTATTTTCTGTAGATTTATCATCCAAATGTACTGTGCCTTTATATTGAATAAGTATCCTAATGCTGATGGTTAATAAACATGGACTCAGACTCTTCTCTTTCCTTGTTCAGTGATGGTGCTGCTGATTGTGTCGATGCGTCGGAGGAAGAAGGAGCCCTTGATCCTGGAGGAGGAGAGGGACGTGAGGGAGAACATCGTCCGCTACGACGATGAAGGTGGAGGAGAGGAGGACACTGAGGCCTTCGACATGGTGGCCCTCCGCAACCTCAACGTCATCAGAGACCCCAAGGTCCGACGAGACGTCACCCCTGACACCCCCACCTTCTTCCCCTACCCGAGATCCTCCTCCTCGGTTCCCGTCTACAAGACCCTGCCGGACAACGTGGTGTTCCGAGAGTTCATTTGGGACCGTCTGAAGGACGCAGATGTTGATCCATCAGCTCCGCCGTATGACTCTTTGCAGACGTACGCCTTTGAGGGGAATGGTTCTGTAGCTGAGTCGTTAAGCTCCCTGGAGTCACTAAGTACAGACTCAGAGCAGAACTACGACTATCTCAGCAACTGGGGGCCGCGCTTCAAAAAGCTAGCCGACCTGTACGGCGACGGCAAAAGCGTGTTCTCATAGCCAACATTTTCCCGAACTTATACAAAAATCAACAATAGTAATGTATTGTAATAAAAAAATATAATTAACAACTAGTCTGCCAAAGTGCAGGGTGCGAGAGTCTGAGAACAAAAGTAAGAAATGAAAAAAATCTTGACTTAAAAGGTTTGGTTTGTTTACTTGCCTTGGATTTTGGATTTTCAAAAAGGGTGACTTGGCAAGTTTTGACATGTAACTTCAAAAGTGACTTGACTGAGAAGGAAACCTTGTGAGCAAAGACATTAAAAGGTTTCAAAGTTGGGCTGGGGTCCAGCAATCGACTGTGTACGTGGTAGGCTACAGTATATTTATGTGGAGGCACCTGTTCTCTCATTCCTGTGATGGGCACAGACCCAGCAGTCTTGTTTTGATGCATTCCCTTGCTCTTTTTGTTAAAAAAAAAAAACACTTTCTCCTAAAGTGCTCGGTCCCCGGCGGCTAATCAGTAGAGTAGTCACTCAACTATTCATTTGAAAGTCGTCAAGAGTGTCAATGTTTTGTTTTTGTTTGGTGTTTTTCAGATTAAGAAGGAAAAACTCTTATTAAGTCACAGACTCGCGGAGAAAAAACAAACCAAGAGAAATCAGTCAGTGATATCCTTCAGTGCTATTTGTGACAAGTAGTCAAGTGTACAGATCGGTTGAAGAGGAACCACTACTGTTAAATTCTTGAGAGTTTTGAAATCTGACCTCGTGTCTACAAGACATTGTGTGTACTGTGGTCTGAGAAAAGTAATGCAACTGATCTGTGTGTATCCTTCGATAGGTACAGGAAAGTGTTTTCTTTCTCATCTTAACATAGCGTTTTACAGATGTTACTATGTGGTGTTTGCCTTTGAGTCTATTTTCCTTAGGCCTGACTCTTTCTATTTGCCAAGTCCAATTTTATGTAATACTGATGTAATAACAATGATGTAACATTATGGTTGAGATGGAAAATACATATCCGGATTGAACCTTCAAATAAAGTATTTTCCATTATTTGCAAAGGAATTTGGAATTCACGGTCCAACATTTACTCTTGCCCAAAGGAATTCAGTTGACGTTGTGTTGGACCGTGGAAGATACTTGCAACTTAGACTTGAATAAAGTGAAGGCTTGTTTGAATGGATTTTTGTGCTGGGCTGAGATGGGTCAAACACATAGCTGCAGGAAGATGTTTAGGGGTGCTGCGATTTATTTATTTTTCACAGAGGGGGGTGGGGGCATAATTTTTTTGTGCACGCTATAGACGGCTATATCAGTCCATTAATACAGGACTAGTAAAGACCCAGTGCATTCATTACTTTTGTGAGAGACTTAAAAAAATAATATTTGTATTAATATATTCTTTTTAGTTCGATTTTTATTTTTTTATGCTGCAGCACCCTCAGCATCCTACTTCCAGCGGCTATGGTTACATAACAACAACAACAACAACAACTATTTCCTGTTGCTCACAGTAACTGCAGTAAATCAGCTTGTCCCAAAATGATTCTGCAGAATGGTGCACATTTTGTTCATTGATTATAAAGGACACACTGTATGGCGAGAATACGGGAGGCAAAGGGAGCATTTTCTTTCAAACAAAAGGCCTTTTGAACTGTTCCCATTGGAAGTCAACATGTTAATCAAAAAAGTATTCTTATTTATTTTGAAGAAGCAGAATTATATGATGGTGGCAGATGTTTTTATCCTTTTTGCTGACAATAAAAAGGACATTCAGTTCCTCAAAAGACTGAGGGGACTTCTTTCAGTTCTTTTGAACATTAAAACATCTAGGATATGTCAGTGTTTAATTACATTATCAAGGTGAACCACATGCTTTGAGAGAAATAAATGATGGGTTGTTTGAGGAGATGGAGATGCAGAGCTGCCTTTTTGCCTGGCATGAATATCAGCAGGCATAACACACACACACACACACACACATTTTCTTTGCCTTTGCATAACTCTGGGATCCAGATGGGAGAGGGGCGGGGGGGTACAGAGGGAGGAGGAGAGAGAGTTTTCTATTTGTTTCACGTCTCCTCTCGATGAGGCTTTGTACTTGAAAGGCCCGTTGGAGACAAAGTGGCAGACTTGACGCTATGTGGAGCCGTGTGTGATGAATGGCTTGCACACTGTCGACCCTCTTAAAGAGCCTTTTGCAAATTAGCCAGGCGCTCCTCCTGTGGTGGGATCAGCCTCTTATCTGTGTGTGCAAATAGTTCTGGTCAGATCATGTGAACAGTCGCATTCACACACATTTTTGCACTCCCTATGGTGTGTGTGTGTGTGTGTGTACTCTGTGTGTGTTTGTGTCTGTGTGTTGAGCGAGAACGAGAGAGAGAGACACCAGGGGGTTGTATATTGCTCAGTCATTAGTTATGAAGGCATTACCTATAGTGCTTACCACGATTTCCCTTTGAAAGTAATTATTATTTATCAAACCATAAACATATAGATTTGGCCTAATCAGCAATGCAAATTCTTTATTACCTTATAAGGAGGAAATCATCCAATTTACTTGCAGTAAAGATAATGGAGATTTTACGGGATTTTCTGATTTTAAACTACTGAATATGAGATGTCATATCTGGTTGATTGATTGGTTGAACGTTATCTTCAACTCCAGTGTCAACCATACCTTGGCCTCTGGAACCTTCCCTTTAAATCAACTAAATATGGAACAGAGAGCTTTATAAACCAGCTCTACAGTGAGAAATAGCTGCACTCAATTGCCCAGTGCCCCAAACCCATCTATTTACAATGAATAGTTAATCAGACCAGAACCCTAATATAAAGTCTTAGGGCACTATTCAATGCGTATTGCAGAAGTTCAGCTTTATAGCGCGACTGACAATTAAAGGCAATGTCCCTGTGGTCGCGGAGACTGCATTCACGGAAAACGCTGTATGTGTAGGCTCAATCTGACATGTCCTTTATATTTCTAGCACACAATCTATAATGCTTCAGCCCTTAATAAGATGTTGTTGTTGTTGTTTTTAATCATTGTCATTACCGAATTTCGGTAAGTGAAGATGATTTGACACAGGAAGAAATTTGCGTATGAATAGCTCACTGCATGGTTTCCTCTGTATTGATAAAGTTTTGTGATGCAATATGGAGAAGAGGTAGCTTCTCGGGCTCTTTCTCGACAGTTCGCCGAGGTGCATGAATACAATTGACAGTACCGTAATTCACTGTGATGCAATAGAATGCAATGAGGTTGTTATGCATCTCCACTTGGGCCGGTAAATATGCTCCCTCTCCTTACAGGTATTGACATAGTTTCTGAAGCTTTGAAGAAAAGCAAAGGGAGAACATCTGAGGAATATGAACCATGGGCTGTGAAAAGCAAAGATAAGCATGTTCATTTTGGTCCTGCTACTTACAGTACTTTGTCGTATTGGCCACTCAAGAGTTGTAATGCAAAGAGCCAACGATTGGTTAACTTTTTTCACAATCTAATGAACAAATCTAGAAAGATTTGTCAAAGACTGTTTGAGTTATAAGCAGTCAAATCTGCCCTTGAATCCCAGTTAAATTAGTTAAATTAGTTAAAATATTAATAAATTATGTGTTGTACGGCACCATAACAATTGACAGACAACAAATCCTTTCAGAAATGTATAATTCACATCAAAGTGTTACTCCATCATATTCTTGTTGAGCTAAACATTATAATTGGATTTTTATTACTAGATGCTTGGACTCATTGACTGAGGCAGACTCGTAGTCTATTCCAAACACTCACCATATACCACACGCCACAGACACACAGTACCATCCTGACACCTAGCCCGTTTGCATGTTGAAACAGGAATGATTAATTGTCATGTCACATACATTCATAATCAGGCTGAGTGTCTTTCGTCTTCCTCAAACCCCCCTCTCATAGTCTCACAATGAAAAATGAATTCTATTTGAGTGTCATACTGTACTGTAGAGCAGTCACTTGGTGATCCATCCGCACCCAGTACATTTCTCATAATTCTACCATTGTAATAAAACCTTACTCTTGGACATACATACTTACTAATGACAGTAATCTTATGTTTTTTGAAGAGATGGTATTGACTTTCTACAGTAGTTTCAAATAGCAGCCTTTAATATGGTGTTGATGGTTGATAATGACCAGACTGCACCTGTCAATCAAAATCAGGAAAGTGTGTCTCCAGAGACCAGAGCCTGGGGGCACTGAAGAGCATTCTGGAACATGATGTTATCAGGGGCTCAATCTGTACCGTGGCAGATTACACCCTGCTGGTCCCTGAGGCTTGGTGGTTCGGGGGGGTATTTTCAGGCCCTTGACGTTCCACGTTATCATAACCCTTTATCACCAACAAATTGCTCTGATGAGGAGTGGGCAATATTTAGAGACAAGGGAGGGTAGAGGGACATCTTCTTCCTTATAAGATTTCCATTGGAACACTGATAATGGAGTCTGACCTATTGGCTGCCTGCAGTTAAAATAATTTTCTGTAATGGTAAACAGGTTTCTCAATATAACATTCACTGTCAATTTTTTTGCTGTTTCTGACTGACTCTAGAAACCTTTTTTGCTGTTTCTGGCTGACTTTTTGCTGTTTCTGGCTTTTTCTGGCTGACTCTAGAACCACGGTAAGATGGTTTGGCAGAAGGAAGGACTCTGAGAGTTGGATATTCCTTGGTTTCACTCTTGGTATGTTCAGCCTATCAGCCAATCAGGGCTGTGCATGTAAATATATTAAAATGTGTTTCCTAATGCCCACACGATCAGACTGAGCATTTCAAATGCCAAAGGAGGCTCAGGGAAATAATTAATAAAAATATATTTCGGGGAGTTAAAAAGACTTCAGGGGGGCTTTAAGTAATTTCATAACTCAGACCAACGATATCTAGCACTAATTAACATCATTCGTCAAATATTATTACAACCAAATTTACCGCCAAAAGAATAAAGGGAATTGCACTCCGGGAGCCACAAATAAGTTTACAAACAATCATGAGATGACTCAAAACAATCGCCTGCATTAGGGAAAACAGTTAAACAGAAATACATGTCTATTTACTAACGTTTGCTTCTTTGACACACACAAATCAAAGAAAAGGATGAACTGTTGCTGGAAAAGTTGGCATGTGAGAAGTTGAAGCGTTTTTAAGGTCATGTCTAGAAGGGATAGAGCTTTCTTTTGCATTTTAGCTAACCCTCACCCCTTTCCTAACCTTAACCTAATTATCCTAACCTGCTACGTTAATTCCCGATACCTTCTGCGAAAGTTCTCCTAACCTGCTATGAAAGGTCAAATCTGACAAAAGCTGTATACCATCTAGCCAAACCCAGTTTTTAATGTCAACAAAGAGAAATTTGAGAGACTGTTCTAACAATGGAAATACATGTCCTCAAAGATGGAAGGCAGGCAGGAGGATGTGAGACCAAGTGGGACCATTATAGCCAATGAAGGGCATATACACGTGTGAACAACATGCCATAAAGATAGATAGAGGACTCACCTGTGCCATTATCAAGTCCGAGAAAGTATGGGCAGTACCATTGAGTCTATCTCCATTTTAAAGTAATCAATTTTCTTCTTCTTCATTGGCTGATTGATCCCAACTCATAGGAAGAAGGAATATGCCCGGGATAGCATATGGACTGCCTTTTGCTGCCTGTTGTTAATCATATTGTGATTGTCTCGTATTTATTAGGGATTGTTTATTATATTAAGAGTATGTGAGACAAGGGAGATGCACCTGTCCATAGTTGTTTATTAGGAAAGAGAATTGTACTAATTATCTCATGTTTTGAATGAAACAACAATTTTGTCTGTCATTGTCTGTTGCCACTACTATTGCCGCCTAATTTTGCTGCATTCCCCCTTGCCCCTTCCCTCTTCAAAAGGACCACAATGGAAATAAGTTTTTATGCTTTATTGTGTTATCCTTGATGGTATCCTTAAATTGTATGTGGATGCGTTACTGGCTGGAGCACCCTTATGGTTTATATATGTTTTTAATTGTCTAATCAATTAAATCAATCTAATCAATCAATCAATGTAAACCAGTGAATATTGATTTCCAAGTTTACCCAGCGTGAAACAAAACTTCATAGCTGAAGTCTTCTATTTTTTTCCCTTTTTCACAAACAAAACTTCCCACCTAGACCTCTGGCCGTCCATCCCAGGGTGCTCTGTGTTAGCAGGGAGACGGCCTCCGCCTCGACTGTGACTTTTCTCCCCTCGCTGCTGGTCCTTTGAACAAGAGAAAATGGGGGAAAGTAGGATCAAAGGGCCTTGCAGCACTATGTTTTATTCTCTGTTTCTCTCAATGTCTCTCACAGTTCCCGGGCCTTCAGCGAGAATAATGTCAAGCCTGAGGGCTGTGTACGGTTCCACCCAAATTAGACTGATCCCAGACCTGCACAATATAAATAATTATCTTGTGAGGCGTGAGTGCAACAGCTTACTCCTTGGGCGCCCTGGGTATTAGAGGATTCCAAAAGTAGACCAAAGACGTAGAAGAAAGTAGAACATTTGAAATGATTCTACAAGAATTTAAATAGAATAAGAAACTTCAAAAGAATTCAATTTTGACCCATTATCGAAACATGAATTTCCGTGTAACATGAGGCCTTGTAGCACGAGAGGATATAATGACATCACAGAGTTGTGTTGAGAGGGTACTAAAGACGGGAGCGGGCCAGCAGGAGAAATTAGAAGCCTTTTATTAGTTAAAGGGTAATTCCACCACTTTTCAACCTCAAATTCATTATCTCCAGCACCATCCCAGTCTGTATATATGTGAAAATGGAGCATTTCTATGATCTGTGGTTGAAAAGATGAGAAATACGTTTTTTTTAAAGAAGTAAAAGTAAAAAACAGGGATTTTGATGCAGCCTTAATGGCCATGTACCCTTATAATCTCTACCCGGCACAGCCGGAAGAAGAGGGCACCTCTCAGAGCCAGGTTCCTCTCTAGGTTTCTTCCTAGGTCCCTGCCTTTCTAGAGACCTTTTCCTAGCCAACATACTTCTACATCTGTGTTGCTAGCTCTTTGGGGTCTTTGGGGTTTTCGGCTGGGTTTCTGTATAAGCACTTTGTGACAACTACTGATGTAAATAGAGCTTTATAAATACATTTGATTGATGGATTTTCAAAACCTGCAACAAGTTTTTAGCCAGAGGGAGGGTATTTTCTTGTTCCCCATGTCACCCTGAATCTCAAAGTGCTTGAAAATCATTGTTTTTAAAATTGTTTTAACTTTTGATGTCATCATTGACGATGTCATTCTGCGACAGAAAGGTTGACATCATTTCCAATTGAGCCGACGTATGCAGCTTTTCCTGTTAATGCATTCTCCGCTAAAGCGGGATCATTGCCTTTCATTTTCAATCACACTGTAAAGCTGAACTTCCGCGATGCATATTGAATAGAGTCCTTTATATTTTTTACTACAAAACATAGAAACATGCCGTTTTCACATATGTGACCGACCGCCTCGATTCAGTCTTATGTAGCAAAATTTGAAATTGTGTTTTTTACATTGGATAAAAGTAGAGCTCGACAGCTAGAAAATGGTATATCATACACTGCAGTTGGGAAACAATGGCAAAGTAATTCTGCTTGGAAAGATGATAAACTTGTAACCCAACTTTTGAGAAAATGGCCTTGAATATTCTGGTGAACCTACTGGAGAGCTCTTCTTTATCTACAGCCATTCAGCATCGTTCACAACGTCTTAAGCCTTAGCCCCACCCATCTCTTTAAGGATTCACATGTGAGGCCATGTGGTAAACACGCTATATTAAATTAAATCTACATTTATTTGTCAAATGCACAGGATCCAGAAGGTGTAAACGGTACTTGTACAGTGAAGTGGTTACTTGCATAGTAGCAATATCAAAAACAGAGTGTCCAGATAAAAATATTGTATAAATATTTTATCACTATTAGATGACGCTTACTCGACACACTCATCTAAATTGATGGGTTATGTGAAGGAAATGCTATAACCACCCCCAAGCTACATCTGGCTAAGTGGATGGGTCACTATTGTCTAGACATGTTCATGAAACACAATAGATGGCTGTAATCACCCCCAGATACACCAGTTTAATTTGACGGGTCATGTAATAATCCGGCAGAAGTGGAGTCTTTTTTTAATTTATTTTTTACATGTAGCTAGATAGCTTAACAATGAACCGGCATAATCCCAAATCAGACTACTACCAATACAAACATTGTCATAGCTGTAGTATGAATCTGCAGGTAGCTAAAGCTAACAAACTAGGTTCAATGTTAGATAGCTAACATTAGGCTATAACTAGCAATGCAAATGGATTCTGAATCGAATAAAATTACTACACAGAACATACACGTAACATTAGCTATTGAGCGAGCAATCTAACGTTTGCTAGCTAACTGACAATACCCTTTAACTTGCAATAAAAACAACTTTCTGACTAAATTAGAAACGTATATCTGAAAATGGAGCTAGACTCTTACCAGTATACATGGATGAACGCTTCATGGCAGACTGGAACCATTTAACTCCGTTTTGTTTGTAGCTACATCTTGCTTGGCCAGCGTTGTGTCAAGTCACTCCGGTTCACACTGACCGTGGCGTGTGCAGAAAGTAGCCGATCACTTTTTCAAACTGATCTGTCAATAGCGCCTGCTAAATTCAGGGCATCAATGTTGTTGAGAAAAGTATCAGAAGCATGCTACATGGCAGATCAATCCAAACTCATCTCCCGGCATGTCCAGCCCATTCATTATCTCAGCCAATCATGGCTCGCGGGAAGGTTCCTGTCTTTTTTCGTGGCAAAATTAACTGGGCTTGTAATTTAACAATGTTATTCATATTTGCAGATGGCATACAAGCTTGTTATTAAGGCACATGAAAGTTCACATGTTCCAGAAGGCATTCCTGACAAAAAACGCACTTTGATAAATAAATAAATAATCCCGCCTCCTGAATCCAAGTGTTTGACATGGAGGAGGGAACCAGTAACTTTAGCCTTGTTCACATTGGCAGTTTGAAGTGACTCAAATCCTATTTATTTGCATATCTGATTTGAATCGGTTCTTTTTCCTGCAGTCTGAACAGCCAAAAAGCGCATAGAATCAGCTTGGTATGTGGTTTGAAGTCAGATACAAATCTGAATTCTGGCCATGTGACTTGTGTCTGAACGTTCAAATCTGATTTATTTTCCCTCAAGTGGTTTTTGACTTATTCAGCATATCTTGTTGCTTGCTAGCTACTCTGTTGACAGCACTTGTTTTGAAAATTGGATAATGTAATCCTTTGAGGCTTTACCCTATGATTTTGAACATTGAAAGCAACTGGGAATCGTCCATGGCAGGCATTGTTGTCTCCTTAGCTTGTTACATAACTTCTGAGTGATAGGAAGCACAAGCACCACCACCAATCAGCCTGGACTCTAGAGCAGTGGAAAGGCGTTCTCTGGAGTAATGAATCACGCTTCACCATCTCAAATCAAATCAAATTGTATTTGTCACATTCGCCGGATACAACAGGTGTAGACATTATAGTGAAATGCTTACTTATATGGCACTTAACCAACAATGCTTTAAGAAGTTTTAAGAGAAAAAATAATAATAAGTGAAAATAGAAAATAGAAAATTAAAGGAACAAATAATTAAACAGCAGCAGTAAAATAACAAGCGAGGCTATATACAGGAGTCAATGTCAGGGGGCAACAGTTAGTCAAGATAATTGAGGTAATATGTACATGTAGGTAGAGTGAAAGTGACTAGGCATAGATTATAAAACAGAGAGTAGCAGCAGCGTAAAAGAAGGGTCTTGGTTGCCCTTTGATTAGCTGTTCAGGAGTCTTATGGCTTGGGGGTAGAAGCTGTTAAGAAGCCTTTTTGAACTAGACTTGGTGCTTTGGTACCGCTTGACGTGCAGTAGCAGAAAGAACAGTCTATGACTAGGGTGGCTGGAGTCTTTGACAATGTTTAGGGCCTTCCTCTGACACCCCCTGGTATAGAGAGAGGTCCTGGATGGAAGGAAGCTTGGCCCCAGTGATGTACTGGGCCGTACACACTACCCTTTGTAGTGCCTTGCGGTTGGAGGCCGAGCAGTTGCCATACCAGGCAGTGACGCAACCAGTCAGGATGCTCTCGATGGTGCAGCTGTAGAACCTTTTGAGGATCTGAGGACCCATGCCAAATGTTTTCAGTCTGCTGAGGGGGAATAGGCTTTGTCGTGCCCTCTTCACGACTGTCGTGGTGTGTTTGGACCATGATAGTTTGTTGGTGATGTGGACACCAGGAACTTGAAGCTCTCAACCTGCTCCCCTGCAGCCCCATCGATGAGAATGGGGGCGTGCTCGATCCTCCTATTCCTGTAGTCCACAATCATCTCCTTTGTCTTGATCACGTTGAGGGAGAGGTTGTTGTTCTGACACCACACTGCCAGGTCTCTGACCTCCTCCCTGTAGGCTGTCTCGTCGTTGTCAGTGATCAGGCCTACCACTGTTGTGTCATCGGCAAACTTGATGATGGTGTAGGAGTCATGCCTGGCTATGCAGTCATGACTGAACAGGGAATAAAAGAGGGGACTGTGCACGCACCCTTGAGGGGCCCCCGTGTTGAGGATCAATGTGGCGGATGTGTTGTTCCCTACCCTTACCACCTGGGGGCGGCCTGTCAGGAAGTCCAGGATCCAGTTGCAGAGGGAGGTGTTTGGACCCAGGATCCTTAGCTTAGGGATGAGCTTTGAGGGCACTATGGTGTTTAACGCTGAGCTGTAGTCAATGAATAACATTCTCACATAGGTGTTCCTTTTGTCCAGGTGGGAAAGATCAATGTTGAGTGCAATAGAGATTGCATCATCTGTGGATCTGTTGGGGCAGGATGCAAATTAGAGTGGGTCTAGGTTACAAATAAGTTACAAATAACGCGAAAAAACATACACAATAGCACAATTGGTTACGGAACCCTAAAACGGCAGCCATCTCCTTTGGCTCAATTATCATGCCATCTGGCAGTCCGACGGAAGAATATGGGTTTGGCGGATGGCAGGAGAATGCTACCTGCCCCAATGCCGTTTGGTGGAGGAGGTATAATGGTTTGTGTCTGTTCTTCATGGTTCGGGCTAGGCTCCTTAGTTACAGTGAAGGGAAATCTTAACTCTACAGCATACAATGACATTCTAGAAGATTCCATACTTCCAACTTTGTGGCAACAGTTTGGGGAAGGCCCTTTCCTGTTTAAGCATTACAATGCCCCCGTACACAAAGCAAGGTCCATGCAGAAATGGTTTGTCGAGATTGGTGTGGAAGAACTTGACCGGCCTGCACAAAGCCCTGACCTCAACCCCATTGAACATCTTTGGGATGAATTGGAACGCCGACTGAGAGCCAGGCCTAATCGCCCAACAGCAGTGCCCGACCTCACTAATGCTCTTGTGGCTGAGTGGAAGTCCCCACAGCAATGTTCCAACATCTAGTGGAAAGCCTTCCCAGAAGAGTGGAGTCTGTTACAGCAGCAAAGCAGGGACCAACTCCATATTAATGCCCATGATTTTTGAATGAGATGTTCGACGAGCAGGTGTCCACATACTTTTGGTCATGTAGTGTATTTTGATACTCTTGTGCAGTGGTGGAATAAGTACTCAATTGTCATACTTGAGTAAAAGTAAAGATACCTTAATGGAAAATGACTCAAGTAAAAGTGAAAGTCACACAGTAAAATACTACTTGAGTAAAAGTCTAAAAGTGCTTGGTTTGAAATATACTTAAGTATTAAAAGTACATGTAATTGCTAAAAAGTAAAAGTATTAACATTTCAATTCCTTATTTTAAGCAAATCAGGTGGCACAATTTAAAAAATATATTTTAATGACGGATCGCCAGGGCCAGACTAACACTCAGACATAATTTACAAACAAAGCATTTGTGTTTAGTGAGTCCACCAGATCAGAGGCAGAAGAAGACCAGGGATGTTCTCTTGATAAGTGTGTGAATCGGACCATTTTTCTCTGAAAATGTAATGAGCACTTTTGGGTGTCAGGGAAAATGTATGGAATAAAAATTACATAATTTTCTTTAGGAATGTAGTGAAGTAAAAGTAAAAGTTGGCAAAAATATAAATAGTAAAGTAAAGTACAGATACCCCCAAAAACTGTACTTTTTACTTAAGTACTTTACACTACTGCTGTTGTGTAAGCCTTATTAAAGCTACAAAAGTGTCAGTGCTTAACCCAAACATACGTGTATGTTCTTCTTCTTTGGTCTTATGGTGGTCAGCAAACAAATGTTATAGGTGCTTGCTGCCACCTACTATATGGACTGTGTATCAGCCTACTATTCTGTAATATGAATTTGTTACACTTTGTGAAAAAAATTACCCTACTAACTAAACCTGCACCCATTAAAACATCACCACTATTCCACTACTCTGGCCCTTTCTGATCCTGCTTCATGCCTGCAGCCTGGGAGGACGGGACACTATTGCTCAAACGTCTTGTAACTCTTCTGCAGTAAAATCTCGTACACCCAAGTACTTCTCTGCAGCTGCCACCACAACATCTATCTTCTATGATTTACGTTCCATTCCTGTGGTACAACCACCCTCCCAATTTTTTTACTGAAGCACGTTATTCCTATCACTCTCTATTAGCCTTGGCCTACTCACAGGGATCCTCTTAGGATCCCTCACCCCTGACCCACATTATTCATCTACCTTCTTCACTGCCTCAGCATATGACACCTTCTGCACTACTCCGATCCTAGCAGCAACCTCAACCTGCCTTTCTCTCACTGGACACCTCTGAACTCCAGCGCCATGGGTAACCCTACAGTTTACATACAACTCTTTCCACTGATACTACACATTCCTTTGTCATGTCCTCCTGCACACTTCTCACATCTACCTCCTACACACTGCTGCCACATGACCATAAACTTGACACCTAAAATGCCATAATGGATTAGGGACAAAAGCTCTCACGGGATAACTGACACATCTTAACTTTACTTTATCGGGTAACTCAGTAGTACAGACAGTGTCTTCTCTGTTTCATCACGCTCTCCACCGGGTCTGCGTCGCACCAAACGACAGGCGTCAAAGACACTGGGAATCTTCAACTTGAGTTGAACCTCCTCAACACTTAACACCACTCCAGTTATCCCTGCTTTCAACTACACCCTGCTCTGGAGAGAAAAGCAAGTCGCAGTTCTTGTCCCCAATCACGTGGTGTGGAGCGCACGCTCCCTCTGGATGGCAGAAATAGCAAAAATCAACACGATTCCACTTCGAGTCACTTTCACCTACCCAACATTCCCCAACCTCTTCTCCACCCAACCTGACATCACATATGGATCTGCCAGGAGGCAAGTATCCATTCTCTCCAAAACTCTCTCTCCCACCGGGCCAGAATCATCTCTGTCATCATCAGGATGAGACTCAAACGCGGCGGTCATCACAGCACCTGCCACCTCAGCTAATTCATCCTCACTCTCGTCACGTTCAATTTCCTTCTGTAGCTCTTCCAAAAGTTCTGTATGATCCACCATTCCATATTCACTCAAAACATGTTTCACTTTTCTCCTTTTTTCCTGTCCACCTTCTCCTTCATCAGCTCTTCCCTCATTCCGTATTTACTTATAATACATTTCATGTCAGTAAATGTTTTCCTGTCCACTATCTTGCCTCACACCAGCAGCCTTGCCAGTAGGCTGACCAAAACTTTAAATGTCCCTGAACGAATACAAACTCCACTCGCCCCGTAGCTGGTTCCAGAATGGCCCTTTAAACGTGCCTCAACACTGGCACTAACCGGAATTACATTTACTATCATGGGTGGCCAAAAATAACTATCTGAAAGCCATAGATCTGCTAAGCCATGCCTCCAGTCTTCTGATCTGACCTGGTGGATCATAGCTCAATAACCCAGCATCAACAACCCAACTTAAAGGTCATGAACAGTCAATTGTGATGACCAAAGTTTGAAAAATGACTGTTGCTTCTACGTTGATAAAGTTTGATCATAAAGTTACTGGTCCCCTCCCCCATGTCAAACACTTGGATTCAGGAGGTGGGAATATTAAGGGGAAAGGGTGACATCACCCTAACTCTCATTTTAATACACCAATGGTAACATGATATTGTCTTACCTAATTTTAATAAGTACCACCTATTATTAACCAACATCGGACAAGGCGTGTTTGCGGAGGGGCGTGGTTTATATAGATAGATAGCATCTCTACTGGTGCCAAAATTTGACTTTAAGGTGTCGGCAAATATAATTAAAAGTTTACACTATTCATCTATGGCAAAGATATGTATATGTCTCCCCTTTCATCTGTGTTTGGTGTTAGCTAGTTACTGGCTAGCTACATTAGGTTTTCAGCCAGCATGGAACAAAAGGTGTGGATGGGTCGCTCAAAACTCTGATGCAGTTGTCATATCAACACATCCATCAGTGCTGCTGTGAACCGTATCACAACAGACATGCTAAAAGGGAGATGTCTAAAAAAAAGTGTGTTTTGTGTATCACCGATTTTGTATGAGTTGATTTTACTGTAACACTGCTCACTGCATCCAAGTTTTCTTGACATAGGTGTTTCAAAGAGCTGTCAGTCAAGGCGAGCAAATTAATATAAGCTCTCCGCCAACTCAGCCTGTCTTTTCAAACTTCTTAAGAAGTTTGAGAAAAAGTAATTTTCTAACATTTTGAGCAATTCTATCCCCCCAAAATATTTCAGGTGATATTTCAGTCATTCAAAAGGCTATTTTACATTGTAATCAGATTGACGGTTCGGGACCTTTAAAGAAAACAATGGGTTGTTTGTGACCCAACTGGCTGGGTCAAAATAACCCAACTTGTGTTCTGTCCAATATTTACCTACATTTGATTATGTTGTAGCAAACAAACTTGTAATAATTAATGTTGACTCCAAAATTACCACCCTTAGGGCAGGAATATTAAATGAAGCATTAACTCCAACTGTTTCATTGTCATAATTTAGATATAAATGGAAAGCAAAATACCAGAAGTTTTCAGGAATGTTGATCGGAATTTCTCCATTTATCTGATTCTACACCATTCACATACAAAGTATTTTTCCACAGAGAGTAGATTAATTTATTTTTACTTTATGCTACTTAGTAGAAATGCAGGGATAATAGCTACTAGGAGAATAAGCTAGTACACTATACAAGCACCATGTCTTGAGAAGAAGAGCATGTCCTTGTTTTTTGCATTCGCATGGCAACTACACCAGTGAGGAATAGGAGTAATGAGAAGACGATGAGTGGGAACACTTCTAGATGGGTAAAAACATGTCAAAGCAACATCACTATTAATGAGCCATAATCATATGTTTATCATCATTAGCCAAGCTTGGGATGGGATGTGTGGGTGGCATGTTTGCTTATCATGTTGACATGGAAAGCAGTTACACGCAACATGGAACCTCCATTCAATCAATGTGATCTATTTTAGAATGCCGCCTGCTATGGAGAGGGACTGTAGGACTCATTGTTCCACCAAAGACTTGGAGAACCGATTTGGTGAACCAAGGTTAATGAAGCACACATCCAAGGTGGGAGATTCAAGTTTAATTGTCTAGTCTATTTGCGCTGTCTGTTAGTACACAAAAACGGCACGATGATAACAATGGCTAGCTATCATAAGCAGACCAGACTTCTCCAGCTAGCTTATGGGAGTCCTTTTCACCATTCTATTACACACAGCATTTCTGTTTTGAACTAAAAGTTTCTCATCTATGTATGTTTTACGCCATTTACAAAGCAGGGACTGAACACGTGAATTTTTTTATGATACAGTACAGTCGTTGTAGAGAACATTTTATGCTGCGATATGAGCCACACGGAGTGTCAGAATGACTGAGTATGTAACAGTACTTTCCCACTCAAAACTTGAACTAGCACTTATCAATTAACACTTTCTGTACTTTTGGACCTGATTTTAGAGACGGGTCCTTCCAATGTTTCATAATCTATTTAGTTATTTATTAAATGTATTTCTGAAATAGATAACAGTTTCTCATTCCTCAGTAAAAAACAGCCCAGTCACTCCATCATTTATTGGTTAACCAGTGGCTTAATTTAGTTATTTCAAAGTGGTGCCACTTCAAGAGTGTACTGTATTTCTATAATAAAACCGTTGGGAACAATGAAAAGGAGGAATTATCCTGGTACTATTTAATTGAGTTTGACCAGGTGCCCAGCTCTATGTCAGCCTAATCTCCCTGCAGTAGTTCTGTCTCGCTCTCTCCCTGGGAGACAGCGGAGGCCGATAAACTTTGCAGCTCCCTCGTACCTGCACAATGCACCCTCTGCATTATTCATGGGTAGGGGCTAGAGCATCTTCAAATGGCCTGTCATTTCCTTTTACCTTCCATCACAATGGCCATATGCCACAGACACTAGACAGGACTGGGGGTAGGCATTCTGAGGGTGAGCCTGAATTTCCTTTACAGACACTAACATGGAAACATATACATGTTTTAGCATGTAGGACGCTTGGGAACTCAAAACCTGCCATGGCAGATTTCCATCTTTTGCTGTTTCACTATCTCCTCCCACGGTTGACGCCTCCACACAGCAAAATCAATGGTGTACATTTAGATCTGAAAGCGTAAAATGAACACCATTTTCAGTAAACATATGAGTCCCACTGTACTGGTGTTAAAATAACACCTTTGAAAGTGTTAAATATTTAACTCTGTTGCAGTGTTCTAAATTTTACTCTTAAAGTGTTCAAAGGAACAAAATTGTGGTGTTTGCGTAGCTCTACTGTAGAGTAATACGCAACAACTACAGGGTAAAACATAATACTTGGTTTAAAGTAAACTTGTCTCACTTTTCTAAGTGCTGAGACTGTTGCTCAGTGTAATATGTTTTTTTGAGTGTTTTAACACTGCTTAGTTTAAAGCCATATTTTTAAAAAAGCCATATTTCCCAGAGTGCCTTTTGAGAAAAATTGTGGAGTTAACACCCATGACTGCATTTTTTTGTGATAGAGACATGGTTGTTGCATTCATCAATTTTTGGTCCTATTGACATCGCCAATATGTAATCATACACAAATCGCTTTGAACCAAAATATTCCTATCATTATCATATTTCCCATCATGCTCTTGTTTCAATATCTGTGTTTATGTATGAGATTGATACATTTTATGCCACACAGAGAAAATAACATACATTTTTCTGAACTAATCCAGTCAGTTATGTAGTGTCCTGACAATATTCCTACCCCAGGCAGTCATTCTGAATGCAGGTTGAAGGTGAATAAATATTCCAACTGTTGGATCTGGCTGAATTTCAATAGAAATTACACACCACTTTGCAAGCTGGCGTAATGTGACTTGTAGGTAGTGTTGCAGAATTCGGGTAATTTTCCCAGATTTTACAGGAAGCTTGGTTGGAGCTTTCCTGGAAACAGAAACAGGAAATCTGACATCCTTCATCCAAGATTTGGGGAAAATCTGGGAATTTAGGGAAAGTCACTGGAATTTTACAACTCTACTTCCAGGCCTGTTGCCTGAGGTATGAACTGGGGTACAATTATGCACTTTTAACTAAAGGTACAGAGGATGGCATTACACTAAGAGTTTGTACCCCTTTAGGAACAAATCTATACCTTTTCATCTGAGTGTTTAATACAATAGCCTGAAACATCTGGAGTGCAAGTCACAGTCGCTGGCTTGCAAGGTGAAGTTTAATTCCTTTCTGAACCCAGCCAGTGTGGGATATCCAATTTTCAGATTTGTTTATGGACCGCACATATATTCAGAATGACTGCCATGGGTGGAAGACTAAGCTATGTGACTACTTAAAGCATTTTCTTATTCTTTGGGTATAACGATGTGCGCTGAGAGTCAGGAAGCAAGTTCAGGGAGTGAGTGTTTTAATAAAATAAACGGAATACAAAACAAGAACCTCAAACACCGCACAGACATGAAACAGCAACAATGATGCCTGGGGAAGGAACCAAAGGGAGTGACATATATGGCAGGTAATCAAGGAAGTGATGGAGTCCAGGTGAGTCAGACAATGAGCAGGTGCGCGTAACAATGGTGACAGGTGTGCGCCATAACGAGCAGCCTGGTGACCTAGAGGCCGGAGAGGGAGCACACATGACAGTAGCCCCTCCCCGACCTGCGGCTCCAGCCGTATGACACCAACCAAAATGACGATCCCTGGGAACAGGAGCTGACGGTCACCTCTGCAGAGGCGCAGGAAACCCGTCAATCCGGCTGAGACACGGGAGCATGGCAACCTAGAGCGCCGAAGAGAAAGCATAACTGATGGTACCCCCTCCCCGCCGTGTTCGGCCCCAGCCGCAGGACGCCAACCCAAGGAACGATCCTGGGGATCAGGAGCGGACTGGTCACCCCCGCAGATGCGCGGGAACCTGACAGACCGGCTGAGGCAGGGGAGCCTGGCGATCCGGTTGAGGCATGAGATTCTGACGAGCCAGTGGAAGCAGGGGAGCCTGCTGATCCAGCGAAGGCATAAAAGCCCGACGAACCAGCTGAGGCATGAGAGCCTATAGCGGCTCCCGGACCCAGCGTCATTCCCACCGAGCCAAAAAAATACACTCCCTGATGCTTCCCTTAGGTGAGGCTTCATTCTATAATGATGTGCGTTGAGAGTCGGGAAGCAAGTGAGTGTTTTAATAAAATAAACAGAACATAATACAAACCAAGAACCTTAAACAACGCATAGACAAGAAACAGAAACAATGACGCCTGGGGAAGGAACCAAAGGGATTGACATACATAGGACAGGTAATCAAGGAAATGATGGAGTCCAGGTGAGTCTGACGACGTGCAGGTGTGCGTAATGATGGTGACAGGTGTACGCAATAACGAGGAGCCTGGTGACCTAGAGGCCGGAGAGGGAGGAAACTTGACATTGGGATGGTGTTGGCGTATTGCAATCCATCTTTTTTTTTTTTTTTTTTACTATTAACCATCACTAAAAAACCCACCACCCCATTTCACTATTTAACCCTATCTGATCATACTCCAGTCCAACAGTCTGGGAGGACGGAACACTACCACCTAACACACCCTGCAACTCTTCTTCAGTAAAATCTCGCATTCCCAAGTGCTTCCCCGCAGCTGCCACCACAACCTATATTTTCTGCAGTACAGTTGACAACCATGGCTATGAATGCTAAGAAACCCCCCTTAGAGGAAAAACAAAAATAAATGGAGGAACTTATTCAAGAAAGATCCATTGTAATATATTATAAAAATAAAGTGAACTGTGGGAAAAATGCACAACATTATTTTTCAATCTTCAACTTAGAAATGTTACCAACATTTTTTTACTTAAACTTGTTACAAATGATGGAGTCACTCATGATTCACCAAATTTTCTCCTCCATCTCTACTAACCGAAGCTAATTGTATAGATTTTTTTCCTATTAATAATGTAAAATTAACATCTGTACAGAAATACTCATGTGAAGGCCAAGTTACACAGGAGGAACTTCTTAATGCAATAAAGCCTTTAATTCCGGGAAAACACCTGGGCTGGATGGCATACCAGTGGAAGTATACCAAACTTTTTTTGATATACTCAGAGGACCGTTATTAGCATGATTTAACCACTCCTATATAAATGGTAGATTATCAGGCACTCAGAACTGTCTGAATTAATTATTACAGAAACAGAATCCAAGTGGTATATGTACATAGATCCAGTCTATAAAAAAAATGGACGCCTCTTACACTTCAGTGTTGTGATGCAAAAAAATGCTTAGCGAATAGAATTAAAAAGGTTTTGTCAGATATTATTCATCCTAATCAAACAGTTTTTTTACATGGAGATAATATAAGACAAGTACTGAAAACAATAGAACACTGACATTGTCAGGGTTTACCAAAATTGGACCCAGAAGCAGACCAGGACAAGGTGAGTATGAAGATGGTGAGTATTTATTAATAAATGAGAACGTGGAGGTAGATAGTTCCAGGTGGTGGAGCGGGCAGCGGAGGTGTGTTGATGGGATTGGATAGGCAGATCCAAGGGATAAACAAAAACTGGCGACGAGCAGACAGGGATGGGATATGGGTTCCGGGTGAATGGCTGTAGACAGAACAAACAGAGGTAAGTTAAAGGCAAGCAAGACGTACAAAACAACAAAACAAAACAAACTCTATCAACTGGAGGCTGGTTCGTGGGCACAACATACTGTTCATGGCTAACGATCCGGCAGGGAATGGATGTCAGGTCCGGGCTTAAGAAGAGGAGAGATGATGATCAGGACCAGGTGTGCAGATAGCTGATGGGATACAGGTGCGGGTAATCAGAACTCCCAACTGGCTACATTGCCCGGCAACCAGACAGGGTGCGTTCCAGGACGCCGGAAAAAAAACACTCCAGGACAGAACACAGGCAAAAAACGACTCAGGAAACAGGATTCGTGACAGTACCCCCCCTCCGACGAATGCCACCGGGCGGACTACCCGGAGCGCCAGGGTGGAGGCGGTAAAAGTCACGAAGCAGGTCATCGTCAAGTATCTGACGCCGAGGAATCCAACTCCTCTCCTCTGGACCATATCCTTCCCAATCCACTAAATACTGGAACCCTCGACCCCGCCGTCTGGAGTCCATGATACGGCGCACCGTGTAGGCAGGACCACCTCCGATCATCCGAGGAGGAGGAGGACGAGGAGGAGGGGGCAACAGAGGACTGAGAAGAACCGGCTTGAGGCAGGAGACATGAAAGGTGGGGTGTACTCTAAGCATTGCCGGCAATTTGAGTCGGACCACAACAGGGTTAATGATTCTCTCCACCACAAACGGACCAATGAACCTTGGTGACAGTTTCCTCGACTCAGTCCGTAGAGGAAGATCCCGTGTAGCCAACCAAACCTTATCTCCGATGGTATAAGCGGGAGCAGGAATACGGCGACGATTCGCCTGGATCTGATACCGGTCAGAAACTCTAAGGAGGACCTTCCTGGCCCGATGCCAGGTCCGGTGGCAACGACGAATGTGGGCCTGGACAGAAGGAACCGAGAGATCCCTCTCCTGAGAAGGAAACAAGGGAGGTTGGTATCCGTACAGGCATTGGAAGGGGGACATCCCAGTGGCAGATGAAGGAAGGGTATTATGGGCATACTCGACCCAGGGTAATTGAGATGACCAAGAGGTGGGATCAGAGGAGACAAGACAACGTAGCGTAGACTCCATCTTCTGGTTGGCTCTCTCCGCCTGACCATTAGATTGTGGGTGAAATCCAGAAGTGAGACTGACTGTAGCTCCAATGGCCAAACAGAAGGATCTCCAGACAGCAGAGGTAAACTGAGGACCACGGTCAGAAACAATGTCACTGGGCAATCCGTGGACCCTGAAAACCTCCCTAACAAGGATCTCGGACGTCTCCGTGGCAGATGGATGCTTGGAGAGAGGGACAAAATGAGCAAACTTGCTGAATCTGTCCACAATGGTCAGAATGACCGTGTTCCCAACAGAAGAGGGCAATCCCGTGACAAAATCCAGGGCCAGATGCGACCAAGGTCGCCGAGGAATAGGTAGGGGGTGAAGAAGCCCAGAGCTGGGCCGATTGGTACTCTTGTTCTGCGCACAAACAGGACATGCGGCAACAAACCTCCGGGTATCTTCTCCCATGGCAGGCCACCAAAATCGTCTGCGCAGTAGCGCCATAGTCCGAGCAACGCCAGGGTGACAAGCTATCTTGCTGGCGTGGGACCACTGAAGGACAGCAGAACGGACCGACTCAGGCACGAACAACCGACCGGGTGGACCGTTACCGGGGCCGGGCTGCGTCCGAAGGGCCGCCATCACATCCTCCTCAATCCTCCATGTAACGGCTCCCACGACAAGGTTCTGGGGAAGAATCGTCTCAGTCTTGGCCCCACTCTCATCCGTCTTGGAGAACATCCGGGACAAGGCGTCCGCTTTGCCGTTCTTCGACCCAGGTCGGAACGTCAGGGAAAAATTGAAACGTCCAAAAAACAACGCCCACCTGGCCTGACGGGAGTTGAGACGTTTAGCCGATTGCACGTAAGCCAGATTCTTGTGGTCCGTCCAGACCACAAACGGTTGCTCCGCTCCCTCCAACCAGTGACGCCACTCCTCCAAGGCAAGCTTCACAGCGAGAAGCTCCCGGTTACCCACATCGTAGTTTCTCTCAGCTGGTGAAAGACGACAAGAGTAGAAGGCGCAGGGATGGAGTTTACCGTCAGTAGAGCTACGCTGGGACAGGATGGCGCCCACCCCCACATCAGACGCGTCCACCTCAACAACAAACTGACGGGAAGTGTCAGGTTGAGAGAGAATCGGGGCGTTGGTGAATCGGCTCTTCAAGTCCAGAAATGCTCGGTCTGCCTCAGGAGTCCAACAGAAATTCCTGGTACAAGACGTCAAGGCAGTAAGAGGAGCGGCCACCCGGCTGTAATCCCGGATAAACCTCCGATAGAAGTTCGCAAATCCCAGGAATCTCTGGAGCTGCAATCTCGTACCGGGCTGGCCCCAATCCCGAACCTTCTCTTGGTCCATCTTGATCTCTCCCCTTGAGATGATGTACCCGAGGAAGGACGTAGTGTGGGCGTGAAAATCACACTTCTCAGCCTTCACGAACAGACGGTTCTCCAATAACCGCTGCAGGACCTGCTTGACATGCTGGACGTGGCTAGAAAGCTCCCTCGAGAAGATGAGGATATCATCCAGGTAAACGAACACAAAAATACCAATCATATCTCTCAGCACGTCATTCACCATACTTTGGAACACAGCAGGAGCGTTGGTCAGTCCAAACGGCATCACCTGGTACTCGAAATGTCCCATAGGTGTATTGAACCCAGTCAACCACTCGTCCCCCTCTTTGATCCGAACCAAATGATAAGCATTGCGTAGGTCAAGCTTCGTAAACACCGTAGCACCCTGTAATGAGTCGAACGCAGAGCTCATCAAGGGCAGGGGATACTTGTTTTTGACCGTAATATCATTCAAACCCCGATAATCAATACACGGTCGAAGTGAGCCATCCTTCTTGCTCACAAAAAAGAATCCTGCTCCCAGGGGTGATGACGAGGGGCGAATGAGACCTGCAGCTAGAGACTCCTTGATGTAGGTCTCCAAGGCCTCACGCTCAGGTCGAGAGATACTGTATAATCGTCCCTTGGGAAAGGCAGCTCCAGGAAACAGCTTAATCGCACAGTCATAAGGTCGGTGGGGAGGAAGTGACAGAGCCTTCTGCTTACTGAATACTTCACCCAAATCGTGATATATTTCTGGAACCAGGGACAAATCAGGGGGAGCAGACTCACTGCCCTGACTGGGGATAGCATGAGAACAGGCAGTCCTAAGGCAGTTAGCATGACACTCAATGCTCCAACTAGTTACCCTACCCGTCACCCAATCAACCGAGGGATTGTGTTCTCTCAGCCAGGGGTAACCAAGAACCAGGGGAACATGGGGCGAGGACAAAATGAATAAGGAGATAACCTCTGAATGATTCCCCGACAACAACATCTTAACCGGTTCAGTCCTCATAGTGATCCGTGCCAGACTACTGCCGTTCAGAGTGGTAGCTTCAATGGCTTTCGGCAATTGCTCCTTGGAAAGCCCCAGCTGTTCCACCAAATCGGCATCAATAAAGCTGCCATCGGCACCTGAATCGATCAAAGCGTTCATCGCTAAACTCTGATTCTTATTCATGAGGGTCGCAGGAAAACAGGGTCTGACAGGGTTCTTGAGAGGTTGAAACTGGCTCGCTAAAAGACCTCCCAAAACTAGCGAGCCGGGCAGTTTAACGGGCGCTGAGGACAAGAGGAGATGTAATGTCCCGAGCTACCACAGTAGAGGCAGCTGTTGGTCTCACGTCTACGTTGGCGCTCCACCTTAGTTAACCCGTGTCGCCCTATAAGCATGGGTTCAGGATCTGACGGCAAGACCCCTCCACTAATCCTGTGTGGGGAATAATGATCAACACGTTCTGGTCCACTTCCTGACCCGAATGGTAACCGAGTCTCAGATTGATTAGACGGACCCCACTGCTTCTCCCTCCTTCTCTCTCGGACTCTATTATCTACCCGAATAGCTAAGGTGACCAAACTGTCTAGGTCACTAGGCTCTGGATAGGAGATCAGCTCGTCCTTGAGTTGCTCCGACAACCCCTGGTAAAAAGCCGCTTGTAGTGATTCCTCATTCCAACCACTCTCCACAGCCAATGTCCTGAATTCAATCACAAAGTCTGCCACACTGCGAGCTCCTTGGCGAAGAGAGAACAAACGTTTAGCTGCGTCCTTACCTCGGACTGGATGGTCAAAAAGCTCTCTCATCTCTGCCGTGAAACCCTGGTATGACATCATGCAGGTGTCCCGTCGTTCCCAAACGGCTGAAGCCCATTCCAGAGCTCTACCACGCAGCAGCTCAATAACAAAAGCTATCCTAGCCTTATCTGTGGCGTAAGAGTAGGGCTGCAGATCAAAAACTAACCCACACTGCAAAAAAAATGAACGGCATCCTCCCAAATCTCCCTCGTACTTATCCGGTGTCGGAACCTTGGGCTCACGGAATGAACCTGCTCCCGAATCGGCAGGTGATATGGGTGAAACAGGTGGTGGATGATCCGCCGGCAAACTGAGCTGATCCTGGATACTCGTTAAGCTAGCCGATAAGTTCCGGATTGAACCCGCTATCTCGTGTAGCGCCGTGTTGTGTTGTCCCAACATCTTCTCCTGCTGGGTAATTGCATGGCAAACGGAGTCCAGGTCCGCTGGGTTCATCGCTGGCCGGATCGTTCTGTCAGGGTTTACCAAAATTGGACCCAGAAGCAGACCAGGACAAGGTGAGTATGAAGATGGTGAGTATTTATTAATGAGAACGTGGAGGTAGAGTTCCAGGTGGTGGAGCGGGCAGCGGAGGTGTTGATGGGATTGGATAGGCAGATCCAAGGGATAAACAAAAACTGGCGACGAGCAGACAGGGATGGGATATGGGTTCCGGGTGAATGGCTGTAGACAGAACAAACAGAGGTAAGTTAAAGGCAAGCAAGACGTACAAAACAACAAAACAAAACAAAACAAACTCTATCAACTGGAGGCTGGTTCGTGGGCACAACATACTGTTCATGGCTAACGATCCGGCAGGGAATGGATGTCAGGTCCGGGCTTAAGAAGAGGAGAGATGATGATCAGGACCAGGTGTGCAGATAGCTGATGGGATACAGGTGCGGGTAATCAGAACTCCCCCAACTGGCTACATTGCCCGGCAACCAGACAGGGTGCGTTCCAGGACGCCGGAAAAAAAACACTCCAGGACAGAACACAGGCAAAAAACAGACTCAGGAAACGGGATTCGTGACAGTACCCCCCCTCCGACGAACGCCACCGGGCGGACTACCCGGAGCGCCAGGGTGGAGGCGGTAAAAGTCACGAAGCAGGTCATCGTCAAGGATCTGACGCCGAGGAATCCAACTCCTCTCCTCTGGACCATATCCTTCCCAATCCACTAAATACTGGAACCCTCGACCCCGCCGTCTGGAGTCCATGATACGGCGCACCGTGTAGGCAGGACCACCTCCGATCATCCGAGGAGGAGGAGGACGAGGAGGAGGGGGCAACAGAGGACTGAGAAGAACCGGCTTGAGGCAGGAGACATGAAAGGTGGGGTGTACTCTAAGCATTGCCGGCAATTTGAGTCGGACCACAACAGGGTTAATGATTCTCTCCACCACAAACGGACCAATGAACCTTGGTGACAGTTTCCTCGACTCAGTCCGTAGAGGAAGATCCCGTGTAGCCAACCAAACCTTATCTCCGATGGTATAAGCGGGAGCAGGAATACGGCGACGATTCGCCTGGATCTGATACCGGTCAGAAACTCTAAGGAGGACCTTCCTGGCCCGATGCCAGGTCCGGTGGCAACGACGAATGTGGGCCTGGACAGAAGGAACCGAGAGATCCCTCTCCTGAGAAGGAAACAAGGGAGGTTGGTATCCGTACAGGCATTGGAAGGGGGACATCCCAGTGGCAGATGAAGGAAGGGTATTATGGGCATACTCGACCCAGGGTAATTGAGATGACCAAGAGGTGGGATCAGAGGAGACAAGACAACGTAGCGTAGACTCCATCTTCTGGTTGGCTCTCTCCGCCTGACCATTAGATTGTGGGTGAAATCCAGAAGTGAGACTGACTGTAGCTCCAATGGCCAAACAGAAGGATCTCCAGACAGCAGAGGTAAACTGAGGACCACGGTCAGAAACAATGTCACTGGGCAATCCGTGGACCCTGAAAACCTCCCTAACAAGGATCTCGGACGTCTCCGTGGCAGATGGAAGCTTGGAGAGAGGGACAAAATGAGCAAACTTGCTGAATCTGTCCACAATGGTCAGAATGACCGTGTTCCCAACAGAAGAGGGCAATCCCGTGACAAAATCCAGGGCCAGATGCGACCAAGGTCGCCGAGGAATAGGTAGGGGGTGAAGAAGCCCAGAGCTGGGCCGATTGGTACTCTTGTTCTGCGCACAAACAGGACATGCGGCAACAAACCTCCGGGTATCTTCTCCCATGGCAGGCCACCAAAATCGTCTGCGCAGTAGCGCCATAGTCCGAGCAACGCCAGGGTGACAAGCTATCTTGCTGGCGTGGGACCACTGAAGGACAGCAGAACGGACCGACTCAGGCACGAACAACCGACCGGGTGGACCGTTACCGGGGCCGGGCTGCGTCCGAAGGGCCGCCATCACATCCTCCTCAATCCTCCATGTAACGGCTCCCACGACAAGGTTCTGGGGAAGAATCGTCTCAGTCTTGGCCCCACTCTCATCCGTCTTGGAGAACATCCGGGACAAGGCGTCCGCTTTGCCGTTCTTCGACCCAGGTCGGAACGTCAGGGGAAAATTGAAACGTCCAAAAAACAACGCCCACCTGGCCTGACGGGAGTTGAGACGTTTAGCCGATTGCACGTAAGCCAGATTCTTGTGGTCCGTCCAGACCACAAACGGTTGCTCCGCTCCCTCCAACCAGTGACGCCACTCCTCCAAGGCAAGCTTCACAGCGAGAAGCTCCCGGTTACCCACATCGTAGTTTCTCTCAGCTGGTGAAAGACGACAAGAGTAGAAGGCGCAGGGATGGAGTTTACCGTCAGTAGAGCTACGCTGGGACAGGATGGCGCCCACCCCCACATCAGACGCGTCCACCTCAACAACAAACTGACGGGAAGTGTCAGGTTGAGAGAGAATCGGGGCGTTGGTGAATCGGCTCTTCAAGTCCAGAAATGCTCGGTCTGCCTCAGGAGTCCAACAGAAATTCCTGGTACAAGACGTCAAGGCAGTAAGAGGAGCGGCCACCCGGCTGTAATCCCGGATAAACCTCCGATAGAAGTTCGCAAATCCCAGGAATCTCTGGAGCTGCAATCTCGTACCGGGCTGGCCCCAATCCCGAACCTTCTCTTGGTCCATCTTGATCTCTCCCCTTGAGATGATGTACCCGAGGAAGGACGTAGTGTGGGCGTGAAAATCACACTTCTCAGCCTTCACGAACAGACGGTTCTCCAATAACCGCTGCAGGACCTGCTTGACATGCTGGACGTGGCTAGAAAGCTCCCTCGAGAAGATGAGGATATCATCCAGGTAAACGAACACAAAAATACCAATCATATCTCTCAGCACGTCATTCACCATACTTTGGAACACAGCAGGAGCGTTGGTCAGTCCAAACGGCATCACCTGGTACTCGAAATGTCCCATAGGTGTATTGAACCCAGTCAACCACTCGTCCCCCTCTTTGATCCGAACCAAATGATAAGCATTGCGTAGGTCAAGCTTCGTAAACACCGTAGCACCCTGTAATGAGTCGAACGCAGAGCTCATCAAGGGCAGGGGATACTTGTTTTTGACCGTAATATCATTCAAACCCCGATAATCAATACACGGTCGAAGTGAGCCATCCTTCTTGCTCACAAAAAAGAATCCTGCTCCCAGGGGTGATGACGAGGGGCGAATGAGACCTGCAGCTAGAGACTCCTTGATGTAGGTCTCCAAGGCCTCACGCTCAGGTCGAGAGATACTGTATAATCGTCCCTTGGGAAAGGCAGCTCCAGGAAACAGCTTAATCGCACAGTCATAAGGTCGGTGGGGAGGAAGTGACAGAGCCTTCTGCTTACTGAATACTTCACCCAAATCGTGATATATTTCTGGAACCAGGGACAAATCAGGGGGAGCAGACTCACTGCCCTGACTGGGGATAGCATGAGAACAGGCAGTCCTAAGGCAGTTAGCATGACACTCAATGCTCCAACTAGTTACCCTACCCGTCACCCAATCAACCGAGGGATTGTGTTCTCTCAGCCAGGGGTAACCAAGAACCAGGGGAACATGGGGCGAGGACAAAATGAATAAGGAGATAACCTCTGAATGATTCCCCGACAACAACATCTTAACCGGTTCAGTCCTCATAGTGATCCGTGCCAGACTACTGCCGTTCAGAGTGGTAGCTTCAATGGCTTTCGGCAATTGCTCCTTGGAAAGCCCCAGCTGTTCCACCAAATCGGCATCAATAAAGCTGCCATCGGCACCTGAATCGATCAAAGCGTTCATCGCTAAACTCTGATTCTTATTCATGAGGGTCGCAGGAAAACAGGGTCTGACAGGGTTCTTGAGAGGTTGAAACTGGCTCGCTAAAAGACCTCCCAAAACTAGCGAGCCGGGCAGTTTAACGGGCGCTGAGGACAAGAGGAGATGTAATGTCCCGAGCTACCACAGTAGAGGCAGCTGTTGGTCTCACGTCTACGTTGGCGCTCCACCTTAGTTAACCCGTGTCGCCCTATAAGCATGGGTTCAGGATCTGACGGCAAGACCCCTCCACTAATCCTGTGTGGGGAATAATGATCAACACGTTCTGGTCCACTTCCTGACCCGAATGGTAACCGAGTCTCAGATTGATTAGACGGACCCCACTGCTTCTCCCTCCTTCTCTCTCGGACTCTATTATCTACCCGAATAGCTAAGGTGACCAAACTGTCTAGGTCACTAGGCTCTGGATAGGAGATCAGCTCGTCCTTGAGTTGCTCCGACAACCCCTGGTAAAAAGCCGCTTGTAGTGATTCCTCATTCCAACCACTCTCCACAGCCAATGTCCTGAATTCAATCACAAAGTCTGCCACACTGCGAGCTCCTTGGCGAAGAGAGAACAAACGTTTAGCTGCGTCCTTACCTCGGACTGGATGGTCAAAAAGCTCTCTCATCTCTGCCGTGAAACCCTGGTATGACATCATGCAGGTGTCCCGTCGTTCCCAAACGGCTGAAGCCCATTCCAGAGCTCTACCACGCAGCAGCTCAATAACAAAAGCTATCCTAGCCTTATCTGTGGCGTAAGAGTAGGGCTGCAGATCAAAAACTAACCCACACTGCAAAAAAAATGAACGGCATCCTCCCAAATCTCCCTCGTACTTATCCGGTGTCGGAACCTTGGGCTCACGGAATGAACCTGCTCCCGAATCGGCAGGTGATATGGGTGAAACAGGTGGTGGATGATCCGCCGGCAAACTGAGCTGATCCTGGATACTCGTTAAGCTAGCCGATAAGTTCCGGATTGAACCCGCTATCTCGTGTAGCGCCGTGTTGTGTTGTCCCAACATCTTCTCCTGCTGGGTAATTGCATGGCAAACGGAGTCCAGGTCCGCTGGGTTCATCGCTGGCCGGATCGTTCTGTCAGGGTTTACCAAAATTGGACCCAGAAGCAGACCAGGACAAGGTGAGTATGAAGATGGTGAGTATTTATTAATGAGAACGTGGAGGTAGAGTTCCAGGTGGTGGAGCGGGCAGCGGAGGTGTGTTGATGGGATTGGATAGGCAGATCCAAGGGATAAACAAAAACTGGCGACGAGCAGACAGGGATGGGATATGGGTTCCGGGTGAATGGCTGTAGACAGAACAAACAGAGGTAAGTTAAAGGCAAGCAAGACGTACAAAACAACAAAACAAAACAAACTCTATCAACTGGAGGCTGGTTCGTGGGCACAACATACTGTTCATGGCTAACGATCCGGCAGGGAATGGATGTCAGGTCCGGGCTTAAGAAGAGGAGAGATGATGATCAGGACCAGGTGTGCAGATAGCTGATGGGATACAGGTGCGGGTAATCAGAACTCTCCCAACTGGCTACATTGCCCGGCAACCAGACAGGGTGCGTTCCAGGACGCCGGAAAAAAACACTCCAGGACAGAACACAGGCAAAAAACAGACTCAGGAAACGGGATTCGTGACAGACATATTGTGGAAACCAGGTCTGGTTTTCATAGCTGACTTTGAAAAGGCTTTTGATAAAGTATGACTGTAGTTTATATATAAATTCTGGAGAATCTCTTATAAAATTGGTTAAAGTTATGTATAGTAACCCTACTGTAGGTGTAAAATAGTAAATAATGGCTACATCTCAGAAAAGTTTTAACCTGTCAAGAAGAGTAAAACAAGGTTGTCCACTATCGGCATATCTATTTATTATTGCCATCAACATTAGCTGTTAAAATGAGATCCAACAATAACATTAAGGGATTAGAAATCCATGGCTTAAAAACAAAGGTGTCATTGTACGCTGATGATTCATGTTTCTTCTAAATCCACAATTAGAATCCCCCCATAGCGTCATAGAGGATCTAGATAGTTTTTCTAACCTCTCTGGATTAAAACCAAATTACGAAGTGGACTATATTACTTATCACATAACAAAAAAATGCTACTTTTACATTACCGTGTAGTTTACCAATAACATGGTTTGACGGGATGAGGACATACTCAGTATACATATCCCAAAAGAAAGACATTTTAATAGAAATTTTGCAAAAATAGATAAGATCTTGCTACCATGGAAAGGAAAATACCTGTCTATTTGTGAAAAAATCACCATGATTAACTCTTTAGTCATATCACAGTTTACCTATTTGCTTATGGTTTTGCCTACACCTAGCGACCTGCTTTATAAAGTAAATGCGCAAAAAATATAACATTTTATTTGGAATGGCAAGCCAGACAAAATATAAAGGGCCTATTCATATAATGAATATGAATTCGGAAGGCAGAAATTATTAAATATTAAAGCATCAGTCATATAAAAGTTATACTTAAACCCGAAATGGTTCTCTAGTAAATTAGTAAGAATGTCTCACCCCATGTTCAAGAATGGCCTTTTCCCTTTATTCAGATTACAACCGCTCACTTTCAGTTATTTGAAAACGAAATCATCTCCAAAAAAATAGTTATTTTTTAAAACAATCCTAAGAAAGTTGTTTGCAATTTAAGTTTAATCCACCTGAAAAGACAGGACAAATAATACAACAAATATTGTGGATAAACACAAATGCATAAATTGATTAAAAAAAACATATTTTTCTATAAAATTTAAAAAAAGGTATAATCACTGTTTTAATTATGTCACACATGCAGCTAACACAGACATATAGAAATGTCTGCTCTATCCAAAATTACAACCAACTAATTACAGCATTACCATAAAAATGGAAGAGGCAAGTGGAAGGGGGAAAAAGTAAGGAACTTGTCTGTCGGCCCTGCATTAAAGACCAAAATTGGATAAAGAAAATTGTGATGAAGAAAAATATATACCAGTTTAATTTAAGGACCAAAAATGTGACAGCTGTGCCATATACATTGCAAAATAATTGGGAAGAGATTTTCCATGGCACATGGTTTATGAATTGACACGCAAAACGACGCCGGATTCAAAACGTAGAATTTTTCTATTTAAATTATTATAAGAAATTATAGATATTCAATCTTCCAAGCTCTGCAGATTTTGCTGTGAGGAGGCAGAGTCATTATATCATTTATTTTGGTACTGTCCATACGTGGCTCGTTTTCGGTCACAGGTCCAGGAATGACTGAAGAATTGTAACATTTACCTAGAGCTAACACTGCAGATAGCAATACTGGGTGATTTGAAAAGTCATAGTCAATCAATCAATAATATAATAATTATTTTAGCAAAAATGTTTATCTTTAATTTACAATCTGTAGAAACTATGAGAATATAAAGGTTCAGTACTTTTGTGAAACATCACAGCACAGTTGAAAAATATATGGCAAATAGAAATCCAAAATGGATGGTGTTAAGAGATAGATGGGAGGGGTTGAATGGAGCTGAAGGGTGGGACTAATAACAACTAGATAACAAATGTAAAACATACGGGGTCTGTAAAATGTATATAGGTTCAGAGCTTTTGTGAAATAGCACAGTTACAAATATATGGCAAATAGAAATCAAACTGGATGGACATCAGAAATAGAGGAAGGCCAGGACCAAAAACAAACTAAATATAACTATTGTAAAATAGATTGTGTCTGTAAATGTGTATAGAATGTATAAGCTGGAAGTAGAAGCCAAAGTGTTATTGTTTATTTGTTTACTCCAATTGGGGGAGGAGTGATAGGGTTTGCGGGGAATAATAAAGGAAGGTATATTCAAAAAAAAGTGTGTATGTGTATATATGTATGTGTATGTATGTATATATATGTGTATATGTATGAATGCTATATATGTACAGTTGAAGTCGGAAGTTTACATACACTTAGGTTGGAGTCATTAAAACTCATTTTTCGACCACTCCACAAATTTCTTGTTAGCAAACTATAGTTTTGGCAAGTCGGTCAGGACATCTACTTTGTGCATGACACAAGTAATTTTTCCAACAATGATTTACAGACAGATTATTTCACTTATAATTCACTGTATCACAATTCCAGTGGGTCAGAAGTTTACATACACTAAGTTGACTGTGCTTTTAAACAGCTTGGAAAATTCCAGAAAATTATGGCATGGCTTTAGAAGCTTCTGATAGGCTAATTGACATAATTTGAGTCAACTGGAGGTGTATCTGTGGATGTATTTCAAGGCCTACCGTCAAACTCAGTGCCTCTTTGCTTGACATCATAGGAAAATCAATAGAAATCAGTCATGATCTCAGAAAAAATATTGTAGACCTCCACAAGTCTGATTCATCCTTGGGAGCAATTTCCAAATGCCTGAAGGTACCACGTTCATCTGTACAAACAATAGTATGCAAGTATAAACTCCATGGAACCACACAGCCCTCATACTGCTCAGGAAGGAGACGCGTTCTGTCTCCTAGAGATGAACGTACTTTGGTGCGAGATGTGCAAATCAATCCCAGAACAACAGCAAAGGACCTTGTGAAGATGCTGGAGGAAACAGGTACAAAAGTATCTATATCCACAGTAAAACAAGTCCTATATCGACATAACCTGAAAGGCCGCTCAGCAAGGAAGAAGCCACTGCTCCAAAACCGCCATAAAAAAGCCAGACTACGGTTTGCAACTGCACATGGTGTCAAATATCGTACTTTTTGTAGAAATGGCCTATGGTCTGATGAAACAAAAATAGAACTGTTTGGCCATAATGACCATCGTTATGTTTGGAGGAAAAAGGGGGACGCTTGCAAGCCGATGAACACCATCCCAAACGTGAAGCACGGGGGTGGCAGCATCATGTTGTGGGGGTGCTTTGCTGCAGGAGGGACTGGTGCACTTCACAAAATAGATGGCATCATGCGGTAGGAAAATTATGTGGATATATTGACGCAACATCTCAAGACATCAGTCAGGAAGTTAAAGCTTGGTCGCAGATGGTTCTTCCAAATGGACAATGACCCCAAGCATACTTCCAAAGTTGTGGCAAAATAGCTTCAGGACAACAAAGTCAAGGTATTGGAGTGGCCATCACAAAGCCCTGACCTCAATCCTATAGAACATTTGTGGGCAGAAGTGAAAAAGCGCATGCGAGCAAGGAGGCCTACGAACCTGACTCAGTTACACCAGCGCTGTCAGGAGGAATGGGCCAAAATTCACCCAACTTATTGTGGGAAGCTTGTGGAAGGCTACCCGAAACGTTTGACCCAAGTTAAACAATTTAAAGGCAATGCTACCAAATACTATTGAGTGTATGTAAACTTCTGACCCACTAGGAATGTGATGAAAGAAATAAAAGCTGAAATAAATCGATCTCTCTGCTATTATTCTGACATTTCACATTCTTCAAATAAATTGGTGATCCTAACTGACCTAAGACAGGGAATTTCTACTAGGACTAAATGTCAGGAATTGTGAAAAACTGAGTTTAAATGTATTTGGCTGAGGTGTATGTAAACTTCTGACTTCAACAGTATGTGTGTGTGTATGTGTATGTATATAGATATATTTACCCCAAAAATACATGGGGGATTGGAAATGATGCAGACAATTACATTGATGGAAGCAACAATCTATCTGCAATATTAAAGCTGATTCCCCCCACTAAAAAAAAAATCTATAAATAAACAAATAAACAAAATAAACCCACCTGACTGAAGCACATATTTTTCCCATCCCTCTCCATTGGTTTCTGCCTACTCACAGGTTCCCTCACCCTGTACCCATCTTCCACTTCTACTTGCTACACTGCTTCAGCATACAACACTTTCTGTACTACTCTGACAACCTCAACCTGCATTTCTCTCACTGGACACCTCCAATCTCCAGCCCAATGGGAACCCCCACACAAAACACAGAACATTCTCCATTGATCCTGCACACTTCTAGGAATCTCCCTCCTACACACTACTGCAATATAACCATAAGCTTGGCACCTTAAACACCATAGTATTTTTACCTAAAGCATCTAAACTGGAACAACCATTTCAGTAATGTGTGCAAGTCCAAGTAACATATTGGATTAGTTTAGAAAATGTTTGAAATGTATATTTTAGTACCATAAAATCAATAAAATAATGCACATGCACAAACATAGATATTAAAACTAAAAATTCTAAAAATTAACCGGCAATAGTGCATGCTGGGAAATATGATAATGATGGGTGTGGTTTTGGTTCAAAGTGATGTGTTTGAGTTTCAGGCCACTGTATTAGGGTAAAACTAGACCCTCAAAATAAGACCTTATAAAATACGGATATTATTGTGTTAAACCTCTCAGTGTTAATTAGTTTGTTTTTTAAAGTGGAGAATTTGCAGGCACTGAATACGGTGTGTTAAAAAAAATCAATGTCGACCTAAGACCATTAGAGCATGAAAACATTAAGATTTCAATGTAGAATAGGTCTTAAATGTACAACATCAGCTGTTATATAAAAGGAAAATACAGTGCAGTGAATGAGAAGTTTCATTAGTTAACCCTTGAGGTATAGTACACTCATATGATGTTTTGTGCTGCTTCCCACTGGGCACACACTGGTTGAATCAACATCGTTTCCACTTCATTTCAATGAAATTACATTGAACCAACGTGGAATAGACATTGAATTGTCTGTGCCCATTGGGTATTTTCATTTGCAGCTCCTTGACATCTTGTCAGCTACCTTTGAGACTTACCTTCCAGGATGGCGTCCCTCGCGTTATTTGTATTTACTAAGTTTATTTGCATGACGAACCCCCAAAAGGTATTTCCCTTAGAGGTAATTGGGATTGCTGTCATTGTGCCTCCCTAATGTCTCAAAGTCAACATTAACATATCATTAGCTCTTTCTGGGACCGTTCACTCAGAAAATTACTGGCCTCCAAAGACCTTCAGCTGCATCAACATGAACATAACTTTGAGATGATGACGTCAGCTTCTTGTATAGTAGCCTAACTCTTTGAGCTTATTTAGAATCCCTACAATGGGTAGATTCACTTTTAAATGCACTGTAACAAGGAATTTTCACAAAATATTATTTTATATTATATTATTAATAGGACACCTGGCAAATTATTTGCCAGGTACACACAAAATAATAAGGGTTCTTTGGGAAGGGTGATGGTTCTACATGGAATTAAACGGACCCAAATAACCCTTTGAGACTTTCAATGGTTCTTTGCAGTTTAAAAAAGGGTTCTTTCCTCTTTTAGTGATAATTAAAATGTAGGGGATGTGGCTCATTAGAATAATTCACAGCAATTTTTGTTCAGAGTGAGAATGTCATTCCAGTTGATCTAATCTGTTGTGTTATGTTTAACATGTTATCCAGTGCATCTGGAAAGTATTCAGACACCTTCACCTTTTCTACATTTTGTTACGTTACAGTCTTATTTTAAAATGGATACAATTACTTTTCCCCCCTCATCAATCTACACACAATACCCCATAATGACAAAGCGCAAACAGGTTTTTTGAAAATTTCGCAAATCTATAAAATAAAATAAAAACAGAAACACCTTATTTACAGTACATGAGTATTTAGACCCTTTGCTATGAGACTCGAAATTGAGCTCAAGTGCATCCTGTTTCCAATGATCATCCTTGAGATGTTTCTACAACTTGATTTTTAGTCCACCTGTGGTAAATTCAATTGATTGGGCATTATTTGGAAAGGCACACACCTGTCCATATAAGGTCCCACAGTTGACAGTGAATGTCAGAGCAAGCCATGAGATCGAAGGAACTGTCAGTGAGCGCCGAGACAGGACTGTGTCGAAGCACAGATCTGGGGAAGAGTACCAAAACATTTCTGCAGCATTGAAGGTCCCAAAGAACACAGTGGCCTCCATCATTCTTAAATGGAAGAAAATTGGAAGGACCAAGACTCATCCTAGAGCTGGACGCCCGGCCAAACTGAGCAAAATGGGGGAGAAGGCCCTTGGTCAGGGAGGGGACCAAGAACCCGATGGTCACTCTGACAGAGCTCCAGAGTTCCTCTGTGGAGATAGGAGAACCTTCCAGAAGAACAACCATCTCTGCAGCACTCCACCAATCATGCCTTTATGGTAGAGTGGGCAGATGGGAGCCACTCCTCAGTAAAATGCACATGACAGCCCCCTTAGAGTTTGCCAAAAGGCAAAAGTATAAAGGACTCTTAGACCTTGAGAAACAAGATTCCCTGGTCTGATGAAACGAAGATTGAACTCTTTGACCTGAATGCCAAGCGCCACGTCTGAAATATGGTGGTGGCAGCATAATGCTGTGGGGATCTTTTTCAGCGGCAGGGACTGGGAGACTAGTCAAGACTGAGGGAAAGATGAATGGAGCAAAGTACAAAGAGATCCTTGATGAAAATCTGCTCCAGAGCACCTTCCAACAGGACAATGACCATAAGCACACAGCCAAGACAACACAAGAGTGGTTTCGGGACAAGTCTGTGAATGTCCTTGAATGGCCCATCCAGAACCCGGCCTTGAACCCGATCTCTGGAGAGACCTGAAATTAACTGTGCAGTGATGCTCCCCATCCAACCTGACGGAGCTTGAGAGGCTCTGCAGAGAAGAATGGGAAAAACTCCCCAAATATTGTACACGTGTGCCAAGCTTGTAGCGTCATACCCAATAATACTTGAAGCTGTAATCACTCCCAAAGGTGCTTCAACAAAGTACTGAGTAAAGGGTCTGAATACTTATGTAAATGTATGTTTCTAAAAACCTGTTTTTGCTTTGCCATTATGGGGTATTTTTATATTTATCCCTTTTTCTCCCCAATTTCATGGTATTCAATTGGTAGTTACAGTTTTGTCTTATCGCTTCAACTCCCATACGGACTCAGGAGAGGCAAAGGTCAAGATCCAACCAAGCCAATCTGCACTGATTCTTGACACGATGCCCACTTAACCCGGAAGCCAGCTACACCAATGTGTCAGAGGAAACATCGTACACCTGGTGACCGTGTCAGCATGCACTGCGCCCAACCCACCACAGTAGTCACTAGTGAACAATGGGACAAGGACATTCCTGCCAGCCAAACGTTCCCCCAACTCGGCTGCGACTCAAACCCAAAATCTCTAGTGGGGCCTGTAACTTAATAAGGGGCCTGTAACTTAACAAAATGTGGAATAATTTTGCTAAAATCTGGAAAAACATGAAAAAATGTGCAAAAAGTGAAGGGGCCTGAATACTTTCCGAATGCAGTGTATATGACTACGGTCAGTGACGGTGTCTTGTGAAAGACTAATGTATATCCTTGTGCCTCTTGAGAATGTTGACTAAGTGAGTAGTTCTCAATTCTCTCTTTTAAGGGACCCACAGCCGTTCCAGAACTAGCACACCTGATTCAACTTGTTAATTAACACCATAATAAAACCTATAGATTACTTACAATATAATTTGGCTATAAAACCAGAACAAAAACCTCTGGTTCTACAAAGAACCTTTGAGATTGAGAAATGTTCTTCATAGAACCATTCTCCATAAAAGTGATATAAATAACCATAAAAAAGGGTTCTACACTGTATATAGCCCCAAAAAGGGTTGTAACCATAGCAGAACCCTTTTTTGGTGCAGTATAAAACCGTTTTGTAATGGTTCTATACATAACCTTGGGAAAGAGTTCTTTATAGCATCATACAGGTTCCACTTAGAACCTGATGAGCATGGTTCTTTATAGAATCTTCAAGAAAAGGTTTGATATAGCACCAAAAACGGTTCTGCTATTGTTACAAGCCAAATAACCCTTATTTGGCACTATATAGAACCATTTGTTTTTAGTGTGTATACGTTATTTTTTACTTACATAGATCAAAAGTTATTGTCTTATCTGCTTCATGTAAACATCTTCCAACAAAATTAAATAAAAACAACTCCACTTGCTGTGTATGTGCATGAAGTGGTAATAACATAGTAATAGTATGTTTTAACTAAGCTAGGATGCAGGGATTGCACTGTTGAATTGTTGTTGTTGTTTCCTGTCATTCCCTGAATACAGCCCATAATAAGACAGTGTGACTCTTGTTTAATAAAGGCCACTGTATGCCTGCCAGATGGCGGAATACAAGATACTTTCAAATTACATTCTGGACCATATAAAAGAAAAACCTGATGTACAAGTAAACGCATTTTGTGCTTTGTTCAAGCAATGGATTTATCCATTTTGTCTGAATATGCTGTGCAGATGAGAGACAAAACGTAATACTTAGAACTTTTCAATCAGTAAAACGGTTTGATAAATGTTGATTCATGCCCCATGCTACGGTGACATTGCTGGCCTACTTACAGTACATGTTATCTCGCCATTGAAAAAACGTTGACATAACTATACTTTTAATAAAACGATGAAAAGCTACTATGGACTAAGGTACTATGCTTTATTCAGGAGTAAAAAAGGGCCCCTTAGATATATATCCCTTTGAGAGATACAGTGTGGAAAGTATGCCTGATCTCTCTGCAGCTGCATTTGAAAGTCGACGGACTAAGAAACGTATCTATTTCCCCACATCCTGCAGGACATGGATCTGCATTTCCTCTACACTTTGATAAAGCAACAGCCATCCAAGCTGTCAGCCTCCATTAGCAGCCTCTCCACCCTGCACTGACAGCTGCTGTGTGTATGCGTGCGCGCGTGCATCTGTGTGTGTGTGTGTGTGCATGCATGTGTGCGTACGAGAGCAGCTTGATTTTGGATACTTTTTGGACAGTCTGAAGGATTTGAAAATAAAAAAATATCTGGGTAGAGGGCCACATTTTTGATAACATTACCTTCTTTAAAAGCAGACATTCTTCAAATACCCATCACATTTTCACTCACTTCAATCTAAACTCAAACTGAACGTACCATTTAATTTACATTAGAGTGGTAATTGGTGTTGTCAATGTCACAGCTTCAACGTAGCTAATGTAGCCACTTAGAAACATCTATCTTCCTCTCTGCATGGCCAGAACACACTCACATACATGACAATAAATCAATTTGACCAAAATAAATCATTGCTACAAGAATCTAGACAACAGCATGTTGTATATTTAGACTATGTGAGATACAGCTGCTGCAGAAAATGTTTACCTTTTTGGCTGCAGGGTTCCAGTGCAAACACAGCCGAGCCTTGGTGTGTGAAGAATGCATAATGACACCCGAGTCCTGTCACACTTTGTACAGCATAATGATTCAAATGTCTTGAAGGGCAGGACAAGAAATCCTCACAGTTTATTTTCACATTTTCAGTCCCTGTCGAAGTGTATACAGAGGATGGTTAAACCGCGATAAATTGGGCAGAAATTTGGCAATGAGTTTCGACGCGCTTGTAATGTGGCTTAAATTGTATGCCCTTTAAGGCAAGGGGGACGAACCTCCTCAATGTCAGTGCGCTCCCCCACATGTTGAGTGCTTAGTTTGCAATGCAGTACAAGATCCCCCGATCTGCTTAGTATGCATCCACTTGAGTTTCCTAAAGGTTACCAAACCTAATTAGACATTTATGCAGGATCTTCAAAGGTCCCTCCGTTAATAATGATGTGCTAATTCTGAGGACTGCATCGACGGCTTGTTTCTGCTTGCAAGAGTATCCCCCCCTTCACAATATGTGCATACACAAAGGGGATCGAGATGGCAGCGGAAATATTAGGCACAAGGATTAGATCAGATTGGTCGTCGGGTCTAAAAAAACGGATTTGATGTACTCTTTTGTATATGACCCATAAATGCTACACAGATCCATGGGTCCTGTTGTTGTGAATGGAAAATTAGATCATGATAACCCTTCATAATCACTTCATCTTGCTTGCTTTGAAAGTAGACTAATGGAGACTGAAATATGCGGAGAACACACTCACATCTCAAACACATCTCAAACACACTCACACCTCAGAGGCTGATGTTAGGATGCTGCCTTGTAGGCTATTGCATATGCAAAACTCCTTGCAGACAGCCTATAAGGCAGCATTATGGCTTAAGCATCTGAGGCTGCTATTGAATCTGATCAGCATGCCAGGAATAGAGCACACCCAGTCTTTATCATATACATATTGCACTGACTGCTAATATGCCTGCAATGAGCTTTACCTACGAAACAGCATACATGGCAGTATCCTGACTTGTCAGCCTCTGAGGCTGCTATTGAAACTGATCAAACTCTCAGGCTGAAATTGAATCTGATCAGCCTGTCAGGAATGGAGCTCTCCCACTATGTAAATGTAAATATTATCCATAAAACATGGTGTCCCTTACAATTATACACATATTAGTTACGCAAACTAACAACCAGCATAGATAACAAGATAACTAGCTAGCTAACAAGACTACTTAGCTAACTAGCCAGCTAGCTTGATCGCTCACAAGACTAGCCAGGTTAGCTGAGTTGTTGCTTGCATGCGATTGGCTGTGGTCTTGGGGGTGGCACACAGCCTGCGAGACAGGCTTCCTATCAGGCCTTGTTCATGCCTTAAATGCCCCACGAGGGCTTAGATGCCAAAAGAGCTCTTAAGACATTTACCTTGCTAACATTCGATTTTATAAACTGATAATGAGCTCCAAACACAAACGAAAGCATGATATCAGCAAGAAACGTACCATCCCTTCTTTGTCCACTCCTATTTATAGAGTTTATCTTGTGATCTTGACAAAACAACTTTCGTTGACCATAAGATAAATAAGATGTGATCTAAACATAATGAGGGAATATTTGTTTTATTCTTAATGTCCTCTCTGGAATTCCGTACTCATGCCCTTTACCGTGATTAACTAAATGGAATTGGCAAATTAATCTGCAAGTACAGAGGCATCTTTGCATCAAGCCTGAACAGTGCCTCAGGTAACTGTAAATGACAAAACATCCTAAATAAAATTACATTTCCATTTATTAATCAATTATGAATTGCAGCTAATTAGTGTTATGCCAGAATAAATTTCTCCCTCAATGTCAAAGCTGGAATTGTAACAGTTTATAATTTATAACACATTATGACAAAATCCCTTACCTCACTTTATAAAGATTTTGGTGTATTTTAGTACTGGGAGTAGGACGCAACTGATCGAATGTGATCTAGTTTGTAAATAAAGGCACTGCATAAACATTGCAATTTCAGGTTTGATCGAATTCCAGTGCGTAATGTGTCACCTGCATGTGCGTGTGTGTGTGTGTGTGTGTGTGTGTGTGTGTGTGTGTGTGTGTGTGTGTGTGTGTGTGTGTGTGTGTGTGTGTGTGTGTGTGTGTGTGTGTGTGTGTGTGTGTGTGTGTGTGTGTGTGCGTGCGTGCGTGAGTGCGTGCGTGCGCACGTGCGTGTGTGTGATAATAATAAGGCAAATTATAGGTGGAAATTAAGAGGGGGTCAAATTTGTGAGAGTAATTTCTCATTTCTCTGCTTCACTGCACGTCAGTGGAAAGCTCTGCATTTTGAGTGATGGCCCAAACAAGAAAAAGTGAACAGCAAACCCTGTGGTGAGGAAGAGAGACAGAAGGAGACAGAGAGAGAGAGAGAGAGAGAGAGAGAGAAAGTGTGAAAGATAGAGATGGAGAAAGAAGGGAGAAAATGGGAAAGAGACGAGAAAGAGAGAGAGAGACATAGAGAGAATATCCAACATCAACACCTTTTTATGGGCATGGCATAGACCCCTCAAATTCAAATCTGGACCTTCAAACCAGTTCCACTGCTTTTCATAAAATGATTCAATTTAATAAGGGACTGATTTAGACCTGGGAAACCAGGTGGGTGCAATAAAGTATGTTGAGATCACTATTTATTTATCTCATTATCACTACATAACAATAGTTGTTTTGTTGAGATCACAAGATAATCAAAGTACCATCATCCATTAATTTGTTCAGATGCATGATAACTACTTCCTCAAGGAGCCCTGCGGCTGCGTTGATTGCAATGCGAGGCATTAAAGCCATGAACAATGCCTGACAGGCAGTTCTGTCTCCCAGGCTGCGTGTCGCTCCCAAGACTACAGCCAATCACATGCAAAGAACAACACAGCTAATTTGGCTAGTATTGTGAGCTAGCTAGCTAGCTAGCTTGACACCATGTTTTGTGGATACTATTTATATTCACAGTGGGTGAGCTCCGTTCCTGACAGGCTGATCAGATTACATTTGAGCCTCAGAAGCTGATAAATCAGGATTCTGCCTTGTATGTCATGCCTGCTCCCACTCCCCCTCGAGCGCCAGGCTGCCCATCATTATGCACACTTGTCACCATCGTTACGCACACCTGCGCTTCTTTGGACTCACCTGGACTCCCGTGTCAGCATTATTGTCGTTATGTTTCCCCTGTTCAGATGCTGTCCTTGTTTGTTTCATGTCAGTTATTTATTAAATGTTCACCCTCTGTACTTGCTTCTCGTCTCCCAGCATCTGTCCTTATATTGTAGGCTATTTCATAGGTAAGGATCCTTGCAGGCAGATTAGCTGTAAAAGTGCTTTATAGGCATATGCATATCTGATCCAGGGGGTGAGCTATATTCCTGGCAGGCTGATCAGATTCCATTGCAGTCTCAGAGGCTGATGTCAGGATGCTGCCTTGTAGGCTATTTCATATGCAAGGCTCCTTGCAGACAGCCTATAAGGCAGCATCATGACTTTTGAATCTGATCAGCCTGCCAGGAATAGAGCACACACAGTCTTGATCACATACATATTGCACTGACTGCTAATCTGCCTTCAATGAGCTTTACATACGAAACAGCCTACATAGCAGAATCCTGACTTATCAGCCTCTGAGGCTGCTAATGAATCTGAACAAGTTCTGAGGCTGAAATTGAATCTGATCAGCCTGTCAGGAATGGAGCTCACCCGCTCTGTACATTTTAAATAATATCCATAAAACATGAAGTGTCCCTTACAATTACACACATATTAGTTATGTGTATAATTGTAAGAGACACTTCATGTTTTATCAGGTAGAACAGAAATCCAGTGGTAGTTGGCCTCGTAGGGTAAGATTTGAATACCCCAGGCAGAGAACATGCCCAGAAAGTGGGAAAAAATACCAAGGAAAGTAACAGTTTTGTAAGGACCTTTCAGGGGTGAATTTAATGAGAAAGTATCAATCCTTTAGCTGAGAGAGAAGGCCCTGACAGCAACACAAAGTAATCTCTTCTTTATTAAAAAGACTATTCACATTTGACTCTGTAGAGCCTGTAGTTTTCCATAATAGTATTCTCATAAGAACCAAAGGTAAGAACAATATTAAATTAGAACACGGAGCTGTGGTATGAATGATGATTGGACTACATGAAATTCCCATCTTCAAGGGCTACTCTCAAGAGAAAATTATATTTCAATGACTTCATCTCTGATCATGGTTGAGAAAAAGCTTGTGTGGACAACTTTCACTGCTTCAAATGCAGCTCAAAGGACCATGACAAATAGAGGGCAAGCCAAGAGAAGTAGGTGCCTTTGGCAATTCAACTATTCACCAGCACCAATAGCTATCGGCTTGTACATGCATCATGTTTTAGTAATCTCTGCAAAGCCAATGTTCTCTTGCAAGACATTTCTAAATGGTCAAATATACTCAGAGACCTACAGTACCAGTCAAAAGTTTGGACACACCTACTCATTCAAGGGCTTTTCTTTATTTTTACTATTTTCTACATTGTAGAATAATAGGGAAGACATCAAAACTATGAAATAACACATATGGAATCATGTAGTAACCAAAAAAGTGTTAAACAAATCAAAACCTATTTTATATTTGAGATTCTTCAAAGTAGCCACCCTTTGCCTTGATGACAGCTTTGCACACTCTTGGCATTCTCTCAACCAGCTTCATGAGGTAGTCACCTGGAATGCATTTCAATTAACAGGTGTGCCTTGTTAAAAGTTAATTAGTGGAATTTCTTTCCTTCTTAATGCATTTGAGCCAATCAGTTGTGTTGTGACAAGGTAGGGGGGTTTACAGAAGATAGCCCTATTTGGTAAAAATACATGTCCATATTATGGCAGGAAGTGCTCAAATAAGCTAAGAGAAACGACAGTCCATCATTACTTTAAGACATGAAGGTCAGTCAATCCGGAACATTTCAAGAACTTTGAAAGTTTCTTCAAGTGCTTTCTCAAAACCCATCAAGCGCTATGATGAAACTGGCTCTCATGAGGACCGCCACAGGAGAGAAAGACCCAGAGTTGCCTCTGCTGCAGAGGATACGTTTGTTAGAGTTATCAGCCTCAGAAATCGGTAGTTAACTGCACCTCAGATTGCAGCCCAAATAAATGCTTCACAGAGTTCAAGTAATAGACATGTCTCAACATCAACTGTTCAGAGGAGACTGTGTGAATCAGGCCTTCATGGTCGAATTGCTGCAAAACAAACTACTAAAGGACACCAATAATAAGAAGAGACTTGCTTGGGCCAAGAAACACGAGCAATGGACATTAGACCAGTGGAAATCCAGTTGAGTCCAAATTTTTGCTTCCAACCGCAGAGTAAGTGAACGGATTATCTCCGAATGTGTGGTTCCCACCGTGAAGCATGGAGGAGGAGGTTTGATGGTGTGGGGTAGCTTTGGTGGTGACACTGACCGTGATATATTTAGAATTCAAAGCACACTTAACCAGCATAGCTACCACAGCATTCTGAAATGATACACCATCCCCTCCTGGTTTGCGTTTAGTGGGACTATCATTTGTTTTTCAACAAGACAATGATCCAACACACCTTCAGGCTGTGTAAGGGCTATTTGACCAAGGAGAGTGATGGAGTGCTGCATCAGATGACCTGGCCTCCACAATCACCCGACCTCAACCCAATTGAGATGGTTTGGGATGAGTTGGACTGCAGAGTGAAGGAAAAGAAGCCAACAAGTGTTGTGTTTGTGGGAAGTCCTTCAAGACTGTTGAAAAATCATTCCTCATTAAGCTGGTTGTGAGAATGCGAAGAGTGTGCAAAGCTGTCATAAAGGCAATGGGTGGCTACTTTAACACTTTTTTGGTTACTACATGATTCCATATATGTTATTTCAAAGTTTTGATGTCTTCACTTTTATTCTACAATGTAGAAAATAGTAAAAATATAGAAAAACCCTTGAATGAGTAGGTGTCCAAACTTTTGACTGGTACTGTAAGTCAGTGGTAACTCTCTACCAAATGTGTTGCAGAATGCAGTTATGAGCCTAAAAAGGTAAACAGACATCTGCCTTTCAATTATGGATTATTCAGCCAATTTTATGGAAATTGACGATTACAAACAACCCAGTTTTTAAACAATAAACAGATAATAATTCCACGTTATGCCACTATTTTTTATGTTTTATGGACAGTAAAAAAAAAAGTTTAAATCAAGGGAGAAAACCATTGCGGACGTTGTGAATGCTTTCACCATTAAGAACCCCCTCCAAGGTATTGGATCCTGATAAGCCTAAAATAGTAACGTTTGCATGATGTTGTACTACTGCATTTTCTGTCAGATATTACTCCATCTCACATAGTGCTGGGATCAAAGTAGTGGTACCGTACAAGATTTTCTGAGGAACACATTGCTCTGGGTGTCAGTTTAACAAAGTGTATGCCAAGTCTAGTTACATTTTGATTTTGGGGATAAATATTTTAATGCTTCACGCCATTGACATTTAGCTTCAGACCTTTTTAAGTCTCTGATCAGCCTTATTCAATTTAACGGTCAACTGGTATCTTCTGATACCACAAGCAGAAGTCGAATTTTTCTTACACTTATGTATCATTATTCAATGCAGACATTTTCATATTCAACCAACATGGCAGACACTGCATTGTGTCAAACGTTCATTAGAATCAATCAAATCCAAAAGTATTCCCCATTCAGACACATTCCTTCTCACCCTGGTTCCTTTTATAAGAGGAATTCCAACCCCAAGCACCGTGCTTCATGCTCTTGCATTGTTCACATTTAATATCTAATAGATGAAGTTCCACTTTTTTCATTAAGCTAAGAGCTTTTTCTACCCATCTACAATCTCATCCATATGCAGATGTCATCTCTGGTCGTTACCATTCATTTCAAGCTACATTTCTGAGAACTGGGTGTCACCTTTATGGCTCTGAGTGAAATTTGAGTAATAGCGCTAATACGTTAACATCAGCTCTTCATCCAGATCTCATTACACATATGAACATACAGAAGTGGATATACCACGTTATTATGAGAAGGTGATGATGAATGTAAATATGCTCAATCCCAAACCATGATTGAGACAATCCTACCTGAAAGTTTTCCCATTTGATGACCTTTAATAGTTTTTCTTTAAAGAGGACTGGACTGGCACCGCATTTTCTCAGTCAAACAGCTGTGTCTGGTCTCTCCAATGAAAGCCATAATAATAAATCAGCTTTCGACTTTGACACAGTGCTACTATGATGAGATTGGCACTTCTTTTTGAAAGAAGAGCTGAATTGATAACCTGGCTGCAGCAATGGCAGCAACAGACAGATACAGTTGACATTGCGAAACCGTTCACGTGTTCATTAAATGGACATCATTACATAAATAAAGGGAGCACTGGGTTAAATTAGCCAGGATATGCAGCATGGGTAATGACACAAAAAAACAAAAAACTGGAAGGTTAAATGGCCACATGAGCTGAAAGGCATTAGAGGCTAAGGCACTTTAGAAAAATGGCCAAATATTGAATGGTAATGAGGTGTTTGACTTGAAAAGACTTGTGACACGTTGTGTCACCTGCACAGTCTGCTGAATACCATTGTGAGACTCGACTTTAATTAGAATTTTCTGAGAAATTCTGAGACTCTGGCAAAAGGTGTATTTCCAGGCTACGTATGACCAGTAAGACAGTAAAACCAGTTAATAATCAGTTTGAGGCCCTCTTTTGTCCCACAACTCTTCTGAGATGACAAGATGGCACCGACAGAGAGGGTTGCCTTGCTTCTAGTCCTTAGGAAACTTTGCAGTATTTAGTTTTTTTATTTATTATTTATTACATTGCAAGCCCAGAAAATCTTAAGTGTAATTACATACAGCCAGGAAGAACTATTGGATATCAGAGCAACGTCAACTTACCAGCACTACGAACAGGAATACGACTTTCCCGAAATGGATCCTTTGTCCGTACCACCCAGGGCATTTGAACTGATTCCAGAGCCTGACCCAAAACAACGCCGCCAGAGAAGAAGTAGACGGAGCGGTCTTCTGGTCAGACTTCGGAGGCGCACACACCACTTCCGAGTATATTACTTGCTAATGTCCAGTCTCTAGATAACAAGGTAGACGAAATTAGGGCAAGGGTTGCTTTCCAGAGAGACATCAGGGATTGTAACTTACTCTGTTTCACGGAACCATGGCTCTCTCGGGATATTCTGTCGGAGTCAGTACAGCCACTGGAATTCTTTGTGAGTCGCTCTGGCAGGAATTAACATCTCTCCGGGAAGAAGAAGGGCGGGGGTGTATGTTTCATGATTAACGACTCATGGTTTAATTGTAACCACATACAGGAAATCAAGTCCTTTTGTTAACCTGACCTACAATTCCTCCCAATCAAATGCCTACCGTATTACCTCCCAGGAGAATTCTCCTCGGTTATTGTCACATCAGTGTATATCCCACCTCAAGCCGATACCACGACGGCCCTCAAGGAACTTCACTGGACTTTTTGCAAACTGGAAACCATATATCCTGAGGCTGCATTTATTGTAGCTGGGGATTTAAAAAAAAGGAAATTTGAGAACAAGGCTACCTAAATTCTATCAGCATATTGACTGTAGCACTGGCGCTGGTAAAACACTGGATCACTGCTACTCTAACTTCTGCGATGCATACAAGGCCCTCTCACGCCCTCCTTTCGGCAAATCTGACCATGACTCCATTTTGCTCCTCCCTTCCTATAAGCAGAAACTCAAACAGGACGTACCCGTGCTAAGGACTATTCGACGCTGGTCTGACCAATCGGAATCCAAGCTCCACGATTGTTTTGATCACGCGGACTGGGAAATGTTCCTGGGTAGCCTCAGATAATAATATTGACGTAAACGCTGATTCGGTGAGTGAGTTTATATGGAAGTGCATAGGAGATGTCCCCACCGCTTCAAGATGGCCACCATTGTTCCTGTACCCAAGAAGGCAAAGGTAACTGATTGAACTGAACTAATTTTCTATCGCCCCGTAGCACTCACTTCTGTCATCATGAAGTGCTTTGAGAGGCTAGTGAAGGATCATACCACCTCCACCTTACCTGTCACCCTAGACCCAAATCAATTTGCTTATCGCCCCAATAGGTACACAGACAATGCAATCGCCATCACACTGCACACTGCCCTATCCCATCTGGACAAGAGGAATACATATGTAAGAATGCTGTTCATTGACTATAGCTCAGCATTCAACATCATAGTACCCTCCAAGCTCATCATTAAGCTTGAGGCCCTGGGTCTCAACCCTGCCCTGTGCAATTGGGTCCTGGACTTCCTGACGGGCTGCCCCCGGGTGCTGAAGGTAGGAAACAGCATCTCCACTTCGCTGATCCTCAACACTGGGGCCACACAAGGGTGTGTGCTCAGCCCCCTCTTGTACTCCCTGTTCACCCATGATGGTGTGGCCATGCACGCCTCCAACTCAATCATGAAGTTTGCAGACGACACAACAGCAGTAGGCTTGATTACCAACAACAACGAGACAGCCTACAGGGAGGAGGTGAGGGCACTTGGAGTGTGGTGTCAGGAAAACAACCTCTCATTCAACATCAACTAAACAAAGGAGATGATCGTGAAATTCAGGAAACAGCAGAGGGTGCAAGAGGCTGAAGAAATGTGGCTTGTCACCTAGAACCCTCACAAACTTTTACAGATGCACTATTGAGCGCATCCTGTTTGGCTGTATTAACGCCTGGTACGGCAGCTGCACCACCCACAACCGCAAGGCTCTCCAGAGGGTGGTGGGGTCTGCGCAATGCATCATCGGGGGCAAACTACCTGCCCTCCAGGGCACCTACAGCACCCGATGTCACAGGAAGGCCAACAACCACCCGAGCCACTGCCTGTTCACCCCGCTGCAATCCAGAAGGCGAGGTCAGTACAGGTGCATCAAAGCTGGGACCGAGAGACTAAAAAACAGCTTCTCAAGGCCATCAGACTGTTAAACAGCCATCACTAACACAGAGAGGCTGCTGCCTGCATACAGACTTGAAATCATTGGCCACTAATAAATTAATCACTAGTCACTTTAATAATGGCACTTTAATAATGTTTACATATCTTGCATTACTCATCTCATATGTATATACTGTATTTTATACCATCTTTTGTATCTTGCCTATGCCGCTCTGTCATTGCTCATCCATATATGTATATGTATATATTCTTATTCCATTCCTTTACTTAGTGTGTAATAGGTAGTTGTTGTGGAATTGTTAAATTACATTTGAGATATTGCTGCACTATCAGAACTACTGTAGAATCACAAGCATTTCACTACATTCGCAATAACATCTGCTAACCATGTGTATATAACCAATACAATTTGATTTGATTTGATTTTTTGAGATGAATATAAACAATCACAACTTTTAAGAGGGCCTTCTCTATCCCGCCCTCTTGCCACAACAAAGGTTTGATTTCAAAATTCCATTACATCATCTGGAGCGAAACAGCTCCTGTGAGTTCCACATTGACCTTCTTAGACAGAAAACCGTCCAATTAGTTGATGAGGAGGTGGTGGCAGAGAGAGACCTTATCACCTGGATATAGCCTTGAACTAACCGTTACTGCAGCATTCACCCACACAACAGCTCCTAGCAGCAATGTTTTACGCCGAACTAAAGAAAGTTACTGTTTATGTATTTCACATGAATCCCTCAAGCAGATATCAGAACCTCAGGCTTCGATAGGGCCCTCGCAGATGTTTTACTTTCTCCTTGAGACATTGTGTCCATCTTTTCATTGCTTTTTGTCTCACATTTCTGATGGGAACTAGCTTGATCTCACTCTTCTCAAGGGAGGAATTTAGGGGTGAGGCCTCTGAATAGAAGTGAAAACTCATATTTCTGAATAGATATTTCAGATAGATAAACAAACGTTTAAAGACTGTATTGAAGTTTGCAAAGCAAAACTACCACATTTGTTTAAGGCTGTTTTATAGTTATAAATTCATAATACAGAGCACAAATGCACAGCTTGTATTTCGTAGAACAATATAAAAGTAATGAAAGGTAGTGTTTACCTGTATATTATAAAATACACAGAAAATTCTCAAGTATTAACAAAAAACAAAATGAACATTCAGCGTGTTGAGTCTGTGGACCCATAGGGACACCACAACAGTGTTAAATTAACACACTGCTTAGTGTAAAGCCTTATTCAAATATTTCCTAGAGTACCTTTCAAGTAAATCCTAGAGTTACCACCCATGACTGTATTTGTTACCGACATAGACATGGATATTGCATTCATCCATCTGCACACCTATCGACATCACCAAGTGAGATCCCACGTGAATACGTCATCATGAAAAAAAATATGTTCTTTAACACAATACGTCACTTTGATCCAAAACCACTCCTATAATTATCATATTTCCCAGCAGTTAGATTTTGGGGGGAATTGTTTATTTTGTATTGATTTATCAATCGTAAGCTACACAAAATAAATAACCAACATTTTTCTAAACTAATCCAATCAGTCAGATTTTTTGCACCCATTACTGAAATGTTTGTTCCAGTTTAAAAGCGTTAGATAGTCTCCTCAAAATGTTTGTAACACTGTTAGTCATTTTGAATGCAGGTTGCAAATGGCTAAAAAGTCCAACTGTTGGATCGCTTAACTCTGGCTGGATTTCAATAGGACTTACTCATCACTTTGCAAGCCAGCATAATGTGACTTGCAGGTAGGGTTGGAAAATTCTAGCAACTTTCCGGAAATTCCCATTTTTTCCAGAAGTCCTTTCCTGAAAACGGAAGCTGGAAATTTGAAGTCCTTCAACCAGTTTTTAGGTCCTTGGAATTTTGCAACCCTACTTCAAGGCCTGATGTTGCCTGAGGTATGAACTGGGCAGTGGAGGCTCCTCAGAGGAGGAAGAACCATCCTCCTCAGTGAATTTCATAAAATGTAAATAGTGAAACATTAAAAAAGTGATACTTTTTAGATAAAACTATACTAAATATATTCACGTCACCAAATAATTGATTAAAACACATTGCTTTGCAATGAAGGTCTACAGTAGCCTCAACAGCACTCTGTAGGGTAGCACCATGGTAGCTGGAGGACAGCTAGTTTCCATCCTCCTCTGGGTACATTGACTTCAATACAAAACCTAGGAGGCTCGTAGTTCTCAACCCGTTCAATAGACTTATTGACAACTTCCAGAGGATGTCCTCCAACCTATCATAGCTCTTTCAGCATGAACTGACGTGTTGTCCACCAAATCGAAGGATCAAATAATGAATCTAGTACTGAAAGCATAAACTACATCTAGCTAGCACTGCAGTGAGTAATATGGTGAGTAGTTGACTCCAAGAGAAAGACAATAGTTGAACAGTTTTGACAAATATATTTTTTAATGAAGGAAAAGAAAGAGAGTGAAGGAGAGAGCTAGATATACTTTTTTGGTATTTTTTCACTTTCACTTACTTAGCTAGCAGCTAGCAAGTTTAGACTACTCAAACACCCGGTTCAAACAGAGAGGAGTTCTATGTTAGCTAGCTGACTATCCAACACTGGAACTTTTCCAAGTCAAGGTAAGCTTTTGGTTTAATTTATTTATTGCCACAGGGGCCTACCGGTGTAACTGTGAAACTGCTTGCTGCTGACTGTACACTGTACTGCATGATTGTAGCGGGTTTACTAACACGTTAGTTCTAGTTGCTACAGTATGTTGATGTTAATATTGTGACAACGACGTAGGCTGTGTATAGAGGTTAGCATTTATGATATGAAGGTTTGGCTAGGATAGGTTTTTTCGCCTGGTCACAGACTGCTGATGTGTTGTGCATTGAAGTCCACAAGCTAAGGGAAAAGGTGAGAATAGGAGAGCGCGTAGATACGACGTGGAATTATACAACGATCAAAGGGATCATGCTGTTTGTATGTGGCTGCTATGAAAGGGAACTACGCTCGAGTGTGATCAGGGGTGTGTGTATTCATTCTGCCGATTCTGTTGAAAAATGTTTCTTAAACGGAAGCAAACAAAAATAAACGGGGATAAACATACCCGAATTTGTCCAATAGACACTCTTGTTTGCAACTGATGACTAACGATTACACCCTAGATCAGCTAGATGCAGGCAAGAGTGTGCAACGCAGTATTGAACGCGTCAAGTGTCTGTCACCTTGATTACTCAAATATCTCTCGACCTGTGCATCTACCTTGTAAACTTTATTTCATAGGCTAGGTTGTAGCAACCTCGTGGGTATAAGGAAATGTCAAGTATCATGTAGTGGCCTAAACCAGGGTTTCCCAAACTCAGTCCTGGTGCCTCCCCTGGGTGCACATTTTGGTTTATGCCCTAGCACTACACAGATGATTCAAATAATCGAAGCTTGATGATGAGCTGGTTATTTTAATCAGCTGTGTAGTACTAGGCCCGGGGGCCTCAGGACCGAGTTTGGGAAACCCTTGCCTAAAACTATCAATGTTACATTGAGCTGGGTGAAAGGAATATGAATGACAGTCATCCAATATGCTGCAATAGAAATAAGGCCATGCTCATAAAAAATATAATGGTCCTCATCTTAAACTGCACCGACTGCCACTGGAACTGGAGTACAATTATACACTTATAACTAAAGGTACAAAGGATGTTCTTACAGCAGCGTTTCCCAAACTCTGTCCTCGGGACCTACACAGCCGATTCAAATGATCACTTGATGGTTAGTTGATTATTTGAATCAGCTGTGTAGTGCTAAGGCAAAAACAAAAACATGCACCCCTTGGGGTCCCGAGGACTGAGTTTGGGAAAATCAAATCAAATGTTATTTGTCACATGCGCCGAATATAACAGGTGTAGGCCTAACCGTGAAATGCTTACTTACAAGCCCCTTAACCAACACTGCGGCCTCCCGAGTGGTGCAGTGGTCTAAGGCACTGCATCGCAGTGCTAGCTGTGCCACTAGAGATCCTGGTTTGAGTCCAGGCTCTGTTGCAGCCGGACCGCAACCGGGAGACACATGGGGCGGCGCACAATTGGCCCAGCGTCGTCCGGGTTAGGGAAGGGTTTGGCCGGCAAGGATGTCCTTGTCTTATCGCGCTCTAGCAACTTCTGTGGCGGGCCGGGCGCATTCACGCTGACACAGTCGCCAGGTGTACGGTGTTTCCTCCGACACATTGGTGTGGCTGGCTTCCAGGATAAGTGGGCATTATGTCAAAAAGCAGTGTGGCTTGGTTGGGTCGTGTTTTGGAGGACGCACGGCTCTTGACCTTTGCCTCTCCTGTGTCCGTACGGGACAAGACTGTAACTACCAATTGGATACCACGAAATGGGAAGAAAAAGGGGTACATTTATTTTATCATAATAAAAAATAAAAAAATAGGGTTGATAAAATATTTACTAAATAAACTAAAGTGAAAAAAAGTTTTTTAAAAAGGAACACAATAAAGTAACAATAACGAGGCTATATACAGGGGGTACCATAACCGAGTCCTGCCTTACAGGGTACAAGTATAGCACATGTCAAACTCGGTGTCTGTGGGTTTTCACTCCTTCCTTGTACTTGATGAATTAAGGTCACTAATTAGTAAGGAACTCCCCACACTTGGTTGTGTAGGGCTTTTTTGAGAGGAAAAAAGAAAAACCTGCAGACACTAGGCCCTCCATGGAATGAGTTTGACACTCTTGAACTACAGTGACAACCTTTTATGAGTGGGTAATGCGATGGCCTGGAACTCATGGTTTACAGGCCACATTAGGCATGCAAGTCACATTATGTTGGCTTGCAAAGTGTGTGTAATTCCTATTGAAATCCAGCCAGTGTGGGGATATCCAACTATCACATTTTCTTGTCACCCTCAACATGTATTAAGAATGACTGGTTGGGAAAAACGAAGCCATGAGACTCCCTAAGGGTGCAATAAGCCCAAGTAACACATAGGATTAGTTTAGAAAATGTTTGTGGTTTTATATTTGCGGAGCATAAGATTCATTAATTAATCAATCATTCAATGTACATCCACAAACAGATATTGAAATAAACAATATGACAATGATGGGCGTGGTTTTGGTTCAAAGCGATGTGTAGGAATTTCAGGCACTTGTATTAGGGTGAAACTCTCAAAATAAGGCCTTATGATATATGTATGCTATTGTGTTAAAGATTATTTTTTATAATAACATATTTGCATAGGATGTCACTTGGTGATGCCCATAGGACCAAAAATGGATGAATACAACAACCATGTCTCTGTCACTAACAAATACAGTCATGGGTGGTAACTATACAATTTACTCGAAAGACAAGGCACCCTGGGAAATATTGGAATAAGGATTTACACTAAGCAGTGTGTTATTTTAACACTGTTCCACAGACTGAACACTTTCAGTGTTGATGTAACACTCTCAGTGTTCATTTGTTTATTCTCACACTGGAGAATTTGCTGTGTAGCTACAGGTCCTATCTAATTCATCTGCCAAGAAAGTTCTGGCATGTGTCAAGAAACTTATGATGCGCTTAAGACACTGTCATGAAGGTTCAAATACTAGAATGTGTTACCCATCTTTAGAACTAATGCAGAATGAGGTCACGTATAGAAAGTTATGTTGCTTTAAATACTGTTTAAAAAAAATATCAAGAAACTGCCTGTTCAACAAAAAAAGTATAACTGTCATAACACTGATAATAATTATTACAGCTAGCTCCACTGTTTTCAACCATACAGGGGAAGAAAACATGAACTTATTTGTCTCTTCCATCTGGATGTCAACATTGAGTTCAGGGATGTGCTGTACTATTATATATGTTATTACGTTAAATGAATTAAATAAAAAAATGTTAAACAACTGTTCAGAAGGTTGTTTCCTCCGCCACTCCCCCATGCCAGAGAGTCAGTCTGACAAGGCGTGATCCGGGGTCCCGGGGACATTGATCAGCGTCCACAAAGTCCCATGACTCTAGGGAGCTAATGGATCCCGTGGGCGACCCTGTGCCCTCGAAGGCGTAGGTCTTCAGGCAGTCAAATGGCGGCACGTAGGGGTCCTGATCTGCTTCATCCAGCCTGTCCATGATGAACTGTTTAAAGACATCGTCCTCGGGGCCGATGAGGAGGGAGTGGCGGAGAGACATCGACATTCTGATACTGGCTGCCACCTCCTCTCTGCGGAGCCTCCTGTCCCTCCTGCGGGGGTGGGGACGAAGGGGGACAGCGGGCTGACAGAATCCCCCCAGGTCACCCCCTCCGCCTCCTATTTCTCCGTAGTGCAGCACCTTCTCTGAGACCCCCTTAGGCAGCTCCTTCTCCGCTCTCCCCAGCCCCTCCAGCTGTTTCCTCCTGTGTCTCCTCAGCATCAGCATTACAATGCACAGCACTGGAGACACAAACCAACAGGAGATGATTGTGTGTTTTAAACACAAATGCTGGCAAACTGAGAGAAGAGCATTTCAGGTCTGGATTAAGTATGTACACTCTTTAATGACAAGTAATAGGGCGGGCTTTGATTTTTTCTATTATTTGGGGTTAATGTGAAAATCTTTAAGGGGAAACATTGAGAGGAAACAATTGGGAAAATTAGATACAGATGTAGGATCTTAATTATTTTGTTGCTAAGATTTTCCAGGAAATGCAAAGTTGAAGTGTATTTTAGTTTTAAAAAGGCTTCTAAAGTTGGCAGTTTCCACTTGAAAATGTCAGACTTGATTTCCCTAATGAAAAATGTATCAACCCCCACAACAATGTCCATTAAAGGTAGAAATATGGCGTAGACACAGAAAGTTAACAGCATAGTGGGTCAATTTCCGCAACAACTATGAGCATTGAAGTGCGAGGCTCAACTTCTCTGCTGTTTCAGTGGCCTGGCTACCATGCTTTAAACAGCATAACGTGAGCCCGTGCACATGCGCAGATACTGTGAGTGACTGTGTGAGAGTGAAGTATTGCATCTCGCTCATCTCAATAACTGTGGTGCTGCTCGTGGCAACTTAATTTCGCTGAGTCTACCTTTTATTATAATCTACACTGCTCAAAAAAATAAAGGGGACACTTAAACAACACAATGTAACTCCAAGTCAATCACACTTCTGTAAAATCAAACTGTCCACTTAGGAAGCAACACTGATTGACAATAAATTTCACATGCTGTTGTGCAAAATGGAATAGACAAAAGGTGGAAATTATAGGCAATTAGCAAGACCCCCAATAAAGGAGTGGTTCTCCAGGTGGTGACCACAGACCAATTCTCAGTTCCTATGCTTCCTGGCTGATGTTTTGGTCACTTTTGAATGCTGGCGGTGCTTTCACTCTAGTGGTAGCATGAGATGGAGTCTACAACCCACACAAGTGGCTCAGGTAGTGCAGCTCATCCAGGATGGCACATCAATGCGAGCTGTGGCAAGAAGGTTTGCTGTGTCTGTCAGCGTAGTGTCCAGAGCATGGAGGCGCTACCAGGAGACAGGCCAGTACATCAGGAGACGTGGAGGAGGCCGTAGGAGGTCAACAACCCAGCAGCAGGACCGCTACCTCCGCCTTTGTGCAAGGAGGAGCACTGCCAGAGCCCTGCAAAATGACCTCCAGCAGGCCACAAATGTGCATGTGTCAGCATATGGTCTCACAAGGGGTCTGAGGACCTCATCTCGGTACCTAATGGCAGTCAGGCTACCTCTGGCGAGCACAGGCCCCACAAAGAAATGCCACCCCACACCATGACTGACCCACCGCCAAACTGGTCATGCTGGAGGATGTTGCAGGCAGCAGAACGTTCTCCACGGCGTCTCCAGACTCTGTCACGTCTGTCACATGTGCTCATGTGCTCAGTGTGAACCTGCTTTCATCTGTGAAGAGCACAGGGCGCCAGTGGCGAATTTGCCAATCTTGGTGTTCTCTGGAAAATGCCAAACGTCCTGCACGGTGTTGGGCTGTAAGCACAACCCCCACCTGTGGACGTCGGGCCCTCATACCACCCTCATGGAGTCTGATTCTGACCGTTTGAGCAGACACATGCACATTTGTGGCCTGCTGGAGGTCATTTTGCAGGGCTCTGGCAGTGCTCCTCCTTGCACAAAGGCGGAGGTAGCGGTCCTGCTGCTGGGTTGTTGACCTCCTACGGCCTCCTCCACGTCTCCTGATGTACTGGCCTGTCTCCTGGTAGCGCCTCCATGCTCTGGACACTACGCTGACAGACACAGCAAACCTTCTTGCCACAGCTCGCATTGATGTGCCATCCTGGATGAGCTGCACTACCTGAGCCACTTGTGTGGGTTGTAGACTCCGTCTCATGCTACCACTAGAGTGAAAGCACCGCCAGCATTCAAAAGTGACCAAAACATGCACATTTGTGGCCTGCTGGAGGTCATTTTGCAGGGCTCTGGCAGTGCTCCTCCTTGCACAAAGGCGGAGGTAGCGGTCCTGCTGCTGGGTTGTTGCCCTCCTACGGCCTCCTCCACGTCTCCTGGTGTACTGGCCTGTCTCCTGGTAGTGCCTCCATGCTCTGGACACTACGCTGACAGACACAGCAAACCTTCTTGCCACAGCTCGCATTGATGTGCCATCCTGGATGAGCTGCACTACCTGAGCCACTTGTGTGGGTTGTAGACTCCGTCTCATGCTACCACTAGAGTGAAAGCACCGCCAGCATTCAAAAGTGACCAAAACATCAGCCAGGAAGCATAGGAACTGAGAATTGGTCTGTGGTCACCACCTGCAGAACCACTCCTTTATTGGGGGTGTCCTGCTAATTGCCTATAATTTCCACCTTTTGTCTATTCCATTTGCACAACAGTATGTGAAATTTATTGTCAATCAGTGTTGCTTCCTAAGTGGACAGTTTGATTTCACAGAAGTGTGATTGACTTGGAGTTACATTGTGTTGTTTAAGTGTTCCCTTTATTTTTTTGAGCAGTGTACATAATAATTCCCATTTCCTGTTGCTGCAGGATTATTTCCTGCTGTAGCAAACTGGTTCATATTAAGATCCTACATCTGTACCATCATTTCTGCTAATACTGTAAAATAATATTTGATCTGAAGTCATCATTCATATTTCGCCTCATACAGTATCCAAATAAATACATTCTTTAGTGTGCTTTTAAGCCTAAGGGAACTAGCGATAGCGGTAGTGGAGTAACCTCGTACAACCATCCGGATGTCTCACAAGCAAGTACTGGAGCGCTAGTAGCGGAGTGCTTATTGAGGCTAGTATTGGAGTGCTTTTTGTATTGTTTTCATGGGGTATTGCACTCATGTGAGGGGATGTTAGCCCAGTAGGCATAGCTATTAATATTTAATGTGATGGGCATAAGGATTACCCAAAGCAACAGAGGTCATTATAAAGCTCTACACTATTGCAAACCCATCAATGTCCCATGAAGCATTGGTATTGATGCATTGCCACAAATAAGCACATTACTAGCTGAAAAGGGACACCATTATTTTTGCTTTGCTAAGCATTTAGAAGTTTGACATTTGTGTTAAGGGCACACTAGTGAGTTTGAGTAAATTATGACTGTTATTAATGAGAGTGGGATAAGTTTCAGAGATATCTAACTATATAGCCACACACTACATACTTGCCCAGTTGATTTGAAGTGGAACTGCACTAGCTCACACTAACACAACCAGTCTGTTGAAAAAGAGTCACTTGTAACTTGTAGATCTGAAACAGTTTATTTGAATCAGGATATGTTTCCATGTAAACACATTCAGAAAGAACCCATCATATCGGATCCAAAGCATTTTAATGCAATAACGCATAAAATAGAAAATACCAGATATGCCCATTCCAAGAGTACAGTGTCACTGACCTGTGAGTGTTGCCAGGCAGACCAGGAAGCCAAGCAGGGTCTGTAGGCTGACCCCAATAGAGATGGCCAGGGCCTCCACCCCGCCTGTGGGGCAGTGTCCGGCGGGCTGACAGCTGCACACGCTGATGGTCAGGGTACTGGTGCTGGAGAGGGCTGGGGAGCCACTGTCCGCCACCACCATGGGCAGCAGGTACTGGGTACGGTCCCTACGGGTGAATGAGCTCCGCCGTGCCAGGATGCTAGCACTGTTGTCTGTGATGGATGGGAAGGTTTTATTTGAGGAGCGAACCTGATTTTAAAGCTTAAAACCTCTACAGGATCGGTGATTAGCATGAGGTTGTAAGTAACAAGATCATTTCCCAGGACATAGACATATCTGATATTGGCAGAAAGCTTAAATTCTTGTTAACTAACTGCACTGTCCAATTTACAGTAGCTATTGCAGTGAAATAGTACCATGCTATTGTTTGAGGAGAGTGCACAGTTATGAACTTGAAAATGTGTTAATAAACCAATTAGGCACATTTGGACAGTCTTGATACAACAGTTTGAACAGAAATGCAATGATTCATTGGATGAGTCTAAAACTTTGCACATACACCACTGCCATCTATTGGCCAAAATCTAAATTACACGTGGGCTGGAATAATACATTATGGCCTTTCTCTTGCATTTCAAAGATAATGGTACCAAAAAAATGTAAAAAACGCATATGTTTTTCTTTGTATTATCTTTTACCAGATCTAATGTGTTATATTCTCCGACATTAATTTAACATTTACACAAACTTCAAAGTGTTTCATTTCAAATGGTACCAAGAATATGCATATCATTGCTCCTGGTCCTGAGCTACAGGCAGTTAGATTTGGGTATGTCATTTTAGGCTAAAATTGGAGAAAAAAAGGGTCCGATAGATATGTATGGTGTCCATTTTAGGACAGCATCACAGGTCTATGAAAGTTGCTTAAGACATGTGATGATGTCCTAATATGGAAACCGTAAATATATAAGCTTGTCTATCTTTTCTTTCAGTGCATAGCAACACAGATGCTTAAGTGATGTCGGATTGTGTTCATAAATAGTTTGAATAACTATTAGAGGATCTATCTGTACTTGACCTTGGTTGTCCCTGATGGTGAAATTAGGGTTGATGTGCTTCTCAGGGACCATGGAGAAGTAGAAGTGGTGTCCCTCCACAGGGTCGTCCAGATCCACAGCGTTGATCAGCTGGATGAGCTTACAAGACACACAGACATAGCTGTCAGACCATGGTTCTGACTGACAGTGATTCTCAATGAGCATCGGAAAATACAAAATAGCATTGATAGTCCTACCTAGGGAATATCCCAACATTTATCTAAGACAGTCAATACAAGGTAACTGACAAACTAACTGAGATAGCCTGTGATTGTGATTCAGCATTGTCCTCTCAGGGATACAGCCTATAACCTGTACAGAAGGCAAATGTTGCATTATTCTCAGTTAAAATAGTGAGGGGTCCATCCTACCTCTCCTGACTGTGTGCCCTCACAGATATATGGCTGGTACTCTCTGGCAAGCATTGGCGCATTGTCGTTTATGTCCAGCACTTTGATGAACACCACCACAGATGAGGATAGATGGTTCTGCTCTGCAGTTGTCAAGATAGACATTTGTTGGAGTCCGTTGGACACATGTATCATAAATGCTTTGGAAAAGCTCTGTCACAAAAGCAGTTTAACGTGATAAATGTTACTGTAATAGTCACATCTCCTTGAATTACAACGGTGGCTCAAATCATCACTCAATCCCAAAGCAGAAGGGATATTGGACAAAATGAAAGCTATAAAAACAGTCTAGAGCGTTTCAGGAGAATTGAATATTGTACTTCCTTTGAGGCTAGTTGAAGATGGTTCAGTATACCAGTAAGCTATTGCCAGTCATAGTGCATCTTTGCCATCATAGTGGATTGATGTGCTTTTCTCTGTATTATCAATACCTTAATGTATTTTGTATGAATGAGAGAAATTCTCCTTACTTGTTTCCTTGGCATTTATGGTTAGATTGTGCCAGGCTGCTTCCTCACGGTCCAAAGGTTTCACAACAGTTACAGTCCCATTGTTTGGGTCTATTTTGAAAGCTTTTGTGATGTCGCTGCTTTTGTCAATGGAATATCTGGAAGAGAAATCACCAGGACACACAGTTAGCGAGCAATGCAAAGTGTTTGTTTCTCATAGCTGAGCAGACAAAGCACAGCGATTCCACCGAGAGATCCTTTGAGGAAACTGTTCATTTTTCTGTATTTCACCGACACATATTCAACGGGCTCGAACAAAGCCCGGTATGACAGAACAGCAATAGAACAAAACAGTATGAAGAATTGTCGAGAATGACATTGTCAGGTGAATGTTTCTCAGAATGCTGTGTATCTGAATAAAATACCATTCCAAAACATCTAAGTAAAATCAGATAGATAGTGTTTTTTTCTCCAACTTGCCTTCCTGTGAAGGCCTCCAATAGAAGCTACAGCATACTGTGAGTGATATGCAGCACCTGCCACTCTTTAACACTGCTGGGCTACAGGCAACAGCCCTGTCTCCGCAGCAACGTGCCCCACTTGCAAATGACTCTAAATCTGAATTCCATATGCCACCTCATACGGCGCTTTATTACATTTCTAGCGTCCTCTGCGAGTCACTTTGTGATAATACCACAGCAATAGATAGAAAAGCCTGTGAGGTATGAAGAATAGCCATGATTTATTCAACAGGCCTCATTTCCTGCTAAAGTAATATGAGGTAAATATGACCATGTACGGGCTATCCACTGAAATCAAGGGTAAAAACAAATAAAATGCAGTCAGTAAGCACATTTCCATCCACAGTCATACCGTATCATTTTTTTCTTATCACAGGTGTAATGGAAACAGGAAGTGTCGGTATAATTTCAGAAATGTCGACAATTTGTTAGTTTGTCATGGTGTGATCTTTTGGTGTCGGGTAAAGTGAATTATGCGACAAATTGTGGAGGAAACGATTTCTTGCGCAATTGTTGATATAATAACCATCATGTCAAGGTTCATTTGCATTCATGCGATGCTATGTTGTGTGGTCCTCAGACTACGACTTAGAAAAGCATGTACTGTTTATTAGGCTACAGATGAAATAAGTTCTAATGAATTTCACAGGGTGTTGATGTTCCTTTGCTATAAACATTGAGGGTCTTAATTTGTATGATGATGGTGCTTAGCTACCAATTAACAAATAAGAAAGATCTTGCTGTTATCCATCTCATCCAGTGGATGCTGCTGAGGGGAGGACTGCTCATAATAATGTCTGGAACGGAGCAAATGGAATGGCATCAAACACATTGAAACCATGTATTTGATACCATTCCACTAATTCCGCTCCAGCCATAACCACGACCCCGTCCTCCCCAATTAAGGTGCCACCAACCTCCTGTGATCAAATCATATAACCTAACCTGTCAAGTTTATCAGTGAACAGTTGTCTGCTATTAATTGCAATAGTTTGTCTTACACAGCCATTGATAGAGTGGAAAATGCAAATGTGGTACTTTTTTATGATGTTTTTTTTATATCTGCATGAAAATCTGTCGCAAATTGGATTGAAACCTAGCTAGCGACACTACTAGAAATATATTAATTGTTTTACTCCAAGGAGGCATCCGTCTACATGTGAACAGCTTAGACTGCTAACTTAGCAGTGCTAAGTGCAACCTATGGCTGGGGTTAGGAGGCGGGACATCTGTCCAGGTTGTCCTATTTGACAGTCATGGAGGGTCACTTTACCTGATTGGGTTGTTGATTGCATCAGTGTCTCTGGCGCTAACGGTGCCAACCACGGTCCCGGCCACCATATTTTCCGGAACCTTCCACTCATAATCGGGCGCCATGAAGATAGGGGGCTCATCCACATCCTCGACGACGATCTTTAGGGTCGTCCTGTCCCGAAACTCGTTGTAGCTCAGAAAGCGGGTGTCTATGTGATCGTTGACAGCCTCCGCAGCCATTACGAACCGTCGCTTGCTCTCATAGTCCAGAGGCTAAAAAAGTTTTTAAAAATCAATAACAGCTCTTTGTAGCTAAGCTCTTACTGGAAGGCACTTTTTGGTATGGAACAACTAAAAATACCTCTTTTGTTGATCGATTTTCCAGCAGTGTGATACAGTATGCCACTTTATATTAATTGGCCAAAATATTATGAAGACATAACCATTTCACAAACCCTGAAAACCAGCACCCTGCTCTCTTCTTTCAAGTCCCCTTTCCCCCAATTCTATCAGATTGGACGAGGAAAATGCTTCATTCAAAGTCATTGAGCCACCAGCTGTAGTCTTGCACTTAACTGAAGCAGTATTTAGATTGACAGTCAATGATGAGCCAATGATTTTAATAACAAGCCGATTTCAGCCCCATTCAATTCCCCTGTGTCTTGAATGGAATAAACAGCGTATCGAGAAGAACACAAAGTCTCCTTTAAATGAATTGCACAATAGAGGAAAAGGCCATTCAAAGACATAACTAACCTAAAAATAAGTTTCTATAACCATAGACAATTTGAAAAACAAATAGCATAAAGAAGTCAAAAGATGTAAGTACGGTGTCCATATTAGGCCAGCATCACAAGGATGTAACACTTTGCATTGGTGGCTAAAGTACAGTAAAGTACAGTGTATTAACTATCTTCACCTTGGCCAGGAGGACCACTCCTTCCTGTGTGACTGGATCCGTTTGGATCTTGAAGGTGGCGCTCTCCTCCAGGTCCTTTAGGCTGTAGTTCATCCTGGCGTTGATGCCCACGTCACCATCGTCTGCCATGATCCTGCCCACCGTTGTGCCCACCACAGCAGACTCCAGAACAGCAAAGGTGTACAGGTCTGGGGAAACAAGAGCCCAAGGAGAGTCCAAGGAAATCGATGAATGGATACATCTGTTCAATTGATTCTGCTGCTACAGACAGATACAGTGTGTTGGAAAAGGAACATTTGTGAAAATGTATAACTTTTCACATTTTCACATGCCTGCAAGAAACTAATAAGGACTGTCCTTTTACTTATTGTATACCATGTTTCTAGGAGTTTCCTGTGAGGCTGAAGAAGTGTGGCAATTAAGTTGTGAATAGCTAGTGAAGGGTGTCTGTAGTAGCGTGAAAAATTATAAACAGAAATCATTAGCGGTCCGTAGGAACCGATTGTGGTGAGGCATAGATAAGTCATAACAGGTGATGGGTCTATATAATCCTGGCCCAACTCTAATAAGATGATGAGAAAATGTGATTGTGTCTTTAAGGGAATCTATTTGGGTGACTGCCACAAGTTGTGGACGCTCAACAGACTACCCAAAACAAAAACAACAAATGACTACTACTTCCAAACCACCTTACACATCATTGTATTGGTCAGTGTGTGAGATATAAACTCATCAAAAAAAGAAACGTCCCTTTTTCAGGACCCCGGCTTTCAAAGATAATTCGTAAAAATCCAAATAACTTCACAGATTTAAACATTGTTTCCCATGCTTGTTCGATGAACCATAAGCAATTAATGAACATGCACTTATGGAACGGTCGTTAACTTCTTGTGGGCAGGGGGCAGCATTTTCACTTTCGGATAAATAGCATGCCAAAATTCAACTGCCTGCTACTCATCCCCAGAATATAAGATATGCATATTATTAGTAGATTTGGATAGAAAACACTCTGAAGTTTCTAAAACTGTTTGAATCATGTCTGTGAGAATAACAGAACTTATGTAGCAGGCAAAACCCTGAGGACAAACCATTCAGAATTTGTATTTTTTTGATGTCACTGTCTTTTAAATCTTCTTAGAGACACCAGATTTCTAATGGACTTGCTTGCAGTTCCTACCGCTTCCACTGGATGTCACCAGTCCTTGGAAATCGGTTGAGGTTATTCCTTTGTGTAGTGAAGAAGTAGGGCTATCGTAAATGAGGGTCACATGAAGTAAATTATTTGAGAGAGGCACGTTACGAAAAAAGTTGCGTCAGTTTGTTTTCTTTTTGTATTGAACATAGATCATCCCGTCTACAAATTGATCGATTATTAACGTTTAAAAATACCTAACGTTGTATTACAAAAGTAGTTTGAAATATTTTGGTAAAGTTTATATGTAACTTTTGATATATTTTGTAGTGAAGTGGCAAAAGTTGGAAGCTGTGTTTTTCTGGATGAAACGGTTCAAATAAATTGACATTTTGGATATATATCGATGGAATTAATCGAACAAAAGGACCATTTGTGATGTTTATGGGACATATTGGAGTGCCAACAAAAGAATTTCGTCAAAGGTAAGGCATGATTTATATTTTATTTCTGCGTTTTGTGTCGTGCTTGCAGTGTTGAAATATGCTTCTCTCTTTGTTTACTGTTGTGCTATCATCAGATAATAGCATCTTATGCTTTTGCCGAAAAGCCTTTTTGAAATCTGACATGTTGGCTGGATTCACAACGAGTGTAGCTTTAATTTGGTATCTTACATGTGTGATTTAATGAAAGTTTGATTTTTATATAATTTTATTTGAATATGGCGCGCTGTATTTTCCCTGGCTATTGGCCGGTGGGACGATTGCGTCCCACCTGCCCCAGAGTTAAGACACTAACAGCTTACTGACGGTAGGCAATTAAGGTCACAGTTATGAAAATGTAGGACACTAAAGAGGCCTTTCTACTGACTCTGAAAAACACCAACACCAGGATGGCAACAACTGCCCGAGTTACACCAGGAACGCACAATCCCTTCATTAGTGCTCAGACTGTCTACAATAGGCTGAGAGAGTCTGGACTGAAGGATTGTAGGCCTGTTGTAAGGCAGGTCCTCACCAGACATCACCGGCACCTTCAGTCCAGACTCGTCTTCACTGACGAGTCGCGGTTTTGTCTCACCAGGGGTGATGGTCAGATTCGCGTCTATCGTCGAAGGAATAAGCGTTAAAGCGAGGCCTGTACTCTGAAGCGGGATCGATTTGGAGGTGGAGGGTCCGTTATGGTCTGGGGTGGTGTGTCACAGCATCATCGGACTGAACTTGTTGTCATTGCAGGCAATCTCAATGCTGTACGTTACCGGGAAGACATCCTCCTCCCTCATGTGGGACCATTTCTGCAGGCTCATCCTGACATGACCCTCCGGCTTGACAATGCCACCAGCCATACTGCTCGTTCTGTGTGGGATTTCCTGCAAGACAGGAATGTCAGTGTTCTGCCATGGCCAGCGAAGAGCCTGGATCTCAATCCCATTGAGCACGTCTGGGACCTGTTGGATCAGAGATTGAGGGCTAGGGCCCTTCCCCCCAGAAATGTCCAGGAACTTGCAGGTGCCTTGGTGGAAGAGTGGGGTAACATCTCACAGCAAGAACTGGCAAATCTGGTGCAGTCCATGAGGAGGAGATGCACCGCAGTACTTAATGCGGCCAAACCAGACACTGACTATTACTTTGATTTTGACCCACCCTTTGTTCAGGGACACATTATTCCATTTCTGTTAGTCACATGTCTGTGGAACTTGTTCAGTTTATGAGTCTTGTTATGTTCATACAAATATTTACACATGTTAATCCAGGGTAGGTGGGACGCTAGCGGCCAACATCCAGTGAAATTGCAGAGCGCAAAATTCTAAAATACTCAATTCAAATATTTAACATTCTTTAAAATATATGTGTTATACATCAAAATAAAGCTTAACCTCTTGTTAATCCAGCCGACTTGTCCGATTTCAAAAAGGTTTTACGGCGAAAGGAAACCATGTGATTATCTGAGGACAGCGCCCCGCATACAAACACATGAAAATCATATTTCAACCAGGCAGGTGCGACACAAAAGTCAGAAATAGCGATGTAAAAAATGCCTTACCTTTGATGATCTTCTTCTGTTGGCACTCCAAAAGGTCCCCGTTACATCACAAATGGTCCTTTTGTTCGATAATGTCCTTTATATCCATACAAACTCAGTTTAGCTGGCGTGCTTCAGTCAAGTTAATCCACCCATTTTCCCTCCATCAAAATGCATACAAAATGAATCCCAAACGTTACTAATAAACTTTTCCAAACAAGTCAAACAACATTTGTAATCAAACCTTAGGTATCCTAATACGCAAATAAACGATCAAATTTAAGACGGAGAATCGTTATTGTCTTTACCGGAGAAAAATACCAAAGAACGCACTTTCTTCCACGCGATTGGAATCACGACAGCCACAATGGGAGCCACCTAGAAAAACTACAATTTCTGGGTCATTTTTCCATAAACCAGCCTGAAACTCTTTCTAAAGACTGTTGACATCTAGTGGAAACTCTAGGAACTGGAATCTGGGAGGACTTGGCCTTATAATTAAAGTAATAACCATTGAAAAAAGTGGTAAGTGGAATTATTTTTTGGGGAGGGTGGTTTGTCCTCTGGGTTTTGCCTGATATATATATATCATATCATCAGTTCTGTTATACTCACAGACATTAATTTAACAGTTTTAGAAACTTTAGAGTGTTTTCTATACAAATATACCAATTACATGCACATCCTAGCTTCTGGGCCTGAGTAACAGGCAGTTTACTTTGGGCATGCTTTTTATCCGGATGTCAAAATACTGCCCCCTACCCCAGAGAGGTTAAGTTTGCTGAAAATAAACACAGTTGACAGTGACAGTTCTTTTTTTGCTGAGTTTATAAGTTATAAACTTGTAAGAAACTATTTGAAACATACTCTATCTCAAATAGCATAAGAAGATTTAGAAAAAAAGAACGTCGTACTTTGTTAAAAGTGCTGTCCCTGTTTTCCCATTTGAGAGAAATTGATTTCTTCCCTTGGCATTCATTTAGAGAGGTTTATCTCAGAGGAAGCCAGGTTTGTTTCCAAAGGTCATGACAAATGTCCTTTCATGTGTGAATGATTAAATTCATCCAGCGGGCTCACAAACAGACACACACACACGCAGCCGCGCCACACACACACACACGCACTCGCGGGCACACACGTTCTCTCAGAATATACATCTGCTTGTGTGTTTAAACTGCAGTCTACAACAAGGAGTAAGAGCAGAATACAACTGTGTCATGCAAACTAAAGAGGCTGAAAATACTCATACTCCTTTCCTCTTTTGTGATGTGAATCAGCATGTGCGAGAGGATTGGAAGTGGCACATTGACTCTGTGGAAGTGACTGATGTGACTCACTGTGCTGGAAGGTGGGTCCGTTGTCATTGACGTCCGTCAGGCTGATGGTGACAGTGGTGGAGGCAGAGTAACCACCGCTCAGTCCCAGCATATCCTTCACCTGCACCACCACCAGATACTGGTCCCTAGCCTCCCTGTCCATGTTGCCCATCGAGGTCATGATGATGCCTGAGGGTGGGGGAGGGAGAGGAGAGAGAGAGAGAGGTAGGAAGGTGGAGACAGAGAGAGGGGGGTGGGGGAGTGAAGAGAGAGATACCACCCAGAGAGAGAGGGGTGAATTCACACAAATCTTTCTTATGTTTAATAGCTTGATAATCAATTAAATCAAGTACTTGCTCTTTAAAGATCTTGAACATGACATATTTTGTATTCATGGACCCATGTGAATGTATCTACAGTATACACTACATTAGTAGTCTAGCTAAATAAAGGTTAAATAAAACATATAAAAAATACGTGGCCAAATGTATGTGGACACATGCAACATCTCATTCTGAAATCATGGGCATTAATATGGAGTTGCCGCCCCCACCCCTTTGCTGCTATAACAGCCTCCACTCTTCTGGGAAGGCTTTCCACTAGATGTTGGAAAATTGCTGCGGGGACTTGCTTCCATTCAGCCAAAAGATCATTAAAGAGGTCAGGCACTGATGTTGGGCGATTAGGCCTGGCTCGCAGTCGGCGATCCAATTCATCCCAAAGGTGTTCGATGGGGTTGAGGTCCGGGCTCTGTGCAGACCAGTCAAGTTCTTCCACACCAATCTCGACAAACATTTCTGTAGGGACCTCGCTTTGTGCACAGGGGCATTGTCATGCTTAAACAGTAAAGGGCCTACCCCAAACTGTTGCCACAAAGTTGGAAGCACAGAATCATCTAGAATGTCATTGTATGTTGTAGCATTAAGATTTCCCTTCACTGGAACTAAGGGGCCTAGCCCGAACCATGAGAAACAGCCCCAGACCATTATTCCTCCTTCACCAAACTTTACAGTTGGTACTCTGCATTCGGGCAGGTAGCATTCTCCTGGCATCTGTCAAACCCAGATTCATCGTCGGACTGCCCGATGGTGAAGCGTGATTCATCACTCCAGAGAACGCATTTCCACTACTCCAGAGTCCAATGGCGGCAAGCTTTACACCCCTCCAGCCGACGCTTGGCATTGCGCATGGTGATTAAGGCTTGTGTGCAACTGATCGGCCATGGGAACTCATTTTTTTAAGCTCCCGACAAACAGATATTGTGCTGACATTGCTTCCAGAGGGAGTTTGGAACTTGGTAATGTGTGTTGCAACCGAGGACAGACGTGCTACGCAATTTTTACGCGCTACGCACTTTAGTACAAGGTTGGTCATGTTCTGTGAGTTTGTGTGGACTACCACTTTGTGGCTGAGCTGTTGTTGCTCCTAGACATTTCCACTTCACAATAACAGCACTTACATTTGACCAGGGAATCTCCAGCAGGGCATTCATTTGACAAACTGATTTGTTGGTAAGGTGGCATCCTATGAATGTGCCACGTTAAACGTCACTGAGCTCTTCAGTACAGGCCATTCTACTGCCAATGTTTGTCTATGGAGATTGCATGGCGGTGTGCTCAATATTATACACCTGTCAGCAATGGGTGTGGCTTAAATAGCCCAATGCACTAATTTGAAGGGGTGTCCACATACTTTTTGCCTATCTCTCAACTATACCTGTCTTGGGCTCCACAGAGAAGTAGGGCTCCCCCTGTAGGATGGAGTAGATGAGCTTGGCATTGTTTCCGAACAGGGGATCGTCAGCATCTGTAGCTGTCACCTGGGCCACGATAGTCCCTGTGGAGGGGGAGAGGATCACACAGGCAGGCTTGGCTCAGGCTACAGCCTTCCAGCCACCCTCCAGCAGCCAACGGGGAAATAAAGTGATTATGCCACGTTCCCACAGGGTCTGTCTGGCTCAGGGGTGCGGAGGGAGGCGGTGGGCAGAGGAGGGATGGGATAAGGCTGGGTGCCCAACGCTCACTGTGGCCTTTCACTAGGCACTGAGGCTGGGCAGGTGTGCGTGACAACCTCTCCACCCTCCACCGTGACATCTCTCTTTCCCTTTGTCTCTCGCTCCCTATCGTTCTCTCTCCTCGTTTCTCTCCCTACACCACTCTGTCACTATCTTTCTCTGTCCCTCTCTTTCAGTCTGCATGTCTATTTCTGTTTCTTCTAGCGACCACTCTCTCTTTCTCTCTCGCTCTCTCTCTCTTAGCCGGGGTATTACTTTCTGTATCTCTCATTCTCTATGACCACCTCTGTTTGTGTCTCCACCTTTTCTTTTTTCCCTCTCATTCTCTCTCTCTTCTTCTCTTTCTCTCTCTCTGTCCAAGTCCAATGCATTATGATTTATTACAAGAAAGATATTACTCTGAAAAGGCAGATTACATATAAATTGAAATGGTTATGCTTGCGCTATGAAATGGCACTAGTAATGATAACATTATTTACATAAAAATAAATAATGTGAGGGATTCAGAGGGATGATACACAAACCAATACTTTCAACTTCCTGAAAGGGCGACTCAGGACAGACATATAGCCTTTATATTATTTGATCATTTCAAATGAGATGAAACAATTCATTTATTTCAAATGCTCTTCAAGGTACATTTCAAACCTGTATGAAATCCCCTGGACCATGTGAGGGACTCACAAATCACAACTCCAGGTGCTAAGCAAAATACATCCATACGGGAAATGTACATGTTTTCATTTCAAATGCTCCTCAAGGTACAGGTGCAGGTAACATTTCAAACCTGCGTAAAATCACTCTACCATGTGACTTGAGGGACTTAATTGTAACTTCATGTGCTCAGTCAAATTCACAAGATCCCTCAACTAAGGTTTTTCATCAACCATATGCGTAATTTAAATGTAATTGACTGTGTCACTGTCCATACTAGGACAGTCTCAGCAGGAGTTATTTCAAACTTCTGCTGGGACTGAGGCTGTCTTAATATGGACCTGTAGTTTTCGCATATTGATGTGTCAAACTTACCCAACGGACACATCTCGGGGATGCTGGAGACATAGGGCTCGTTCTGGAACTGGGGGATGTTGTCGTTGATGTCTTGGACCTTGATGATGAACTCTGACTGGGGCTCCACGGGTTCGTTGGACTTCCGAGCAAGGGCATGAGCCTGCAGGAGGTAGAAGGCCTTCTCTTCGCGGTCCAGCTTCTGCAATGTACGGATCTCTCCTGAATATTCATTAATCTCAAACATCTCCCCTGCACCTTCCCCCGACAGTATATACTTGATAGAGAAATCCCCTCTGTCGTAGTCTGATTTTAGCTGAGGGAAAGGAGAAAAGAAAACAAATCTACTGAGAATTTAGTCAAAAGCCATTGACTGCTATAATGTAGGACATTTTCATTCAGGGGAGAACTGGTACCTGGCCAATCACGCTTGGAGTGGGGTCCTCCTCTGGGACAAAAATCTGTTTCCAGATCCAGCCCCGTCTGAGTCTCTGGTGTAGAGCTGTGGTGGGAGACCCCTGGCCAAGCTGGTGGTTGGGCTCCAGACTGTGTGGAGCTCTCGCCTCACTCAACATGCAGCATGATGTCAAGGACAGGATAATAACTAAGTCCAGCAGACAAGGACACCGCATTGTGTTTGTCCTCTGATCCATTTCCTGAGCCTCTCCCCGTGGTTAGCGCACAGAGGTACAGATGTCACTGGTTCATTAAAAAGGTTCCTCTGAGCGTCAGAGAGACACAGTGATATGGTAAGGACCTCAGAGAGGTGGCTGGCCACCCTGCTGTTGGCCTGTTGCTGTAGACAGTCATTCTGTTGTGGAAGGGACAAGGGTGGTTGGAATGGATGACTTGTTGAACTTGTTTCATAAGATGAATATTCCAACATATTCATAAGATTTTGTAACGATTTATCAAAAATGGAGATGATGGGTGAATTAATTCTGGTCAAAGCAATTTGACCACATTGAGAGATGGAATCCTCATATGAACAATACACAACTGAGATCAATTTTTAATAAGAAGAGAAGCAAGTCATCTTTCATATTTGATTGTTGTTTATCTAGCTGACAAGATGAAAGAGTATTTTTACCAGGCTTTGACACAAATCTAAATACCAGCCGTGGCCTCTATCAACCCCTTGTCAAACACTGTATTTAGAGGCATGAAAATACATTTTAAACAGCTATTACTGACAAGCGCAATTTCAACAGAGATATCCAAGAAAAGTTTTTGTGTTTCTGCTTCTTGGAAGGATGGTCTAATGCTGGGAATTTGACTTGAACTCTTGTGAGGATAAAAAGCCTCCTCTGTTTTATGAGGAAACAAGGCCATGTATTGTATTCCATGGGCGAGCAGTAGGACCCAAACATCATTCCTTCAGCATGATACAGCTCTCTGCAGCTGACTAATCAATAATTGGTCAGACATGGACAATAGAAACACATGTGCCTGGAAAGAGCATAAAATGTCCTCTGAAATGTGGAGCTTCGGTCAAGTCTAGGACATTGCAGGATGACTACATGTCTAATAGTAGTTCCGGAAGGGGGAGTTTAGGGAATGTGGAAACCCAGCAACAGGCCCGGTCAATATTAACAATGGAAACAAAGAGATATGAACTGTAGACCATATTTTACTTATCTTATATTAATAAAATGTAAAACGTTTTGTACACAAAAACTGAACTGACAATTCTAGAGCATTTTAGTGGTTTTCTGTTTGAGCTGATAAATCAAACGTTTTTTTTTAACTTTTTGACAGTGCCATCATGACAACCATGCAATATATCTGCTGGTCGCTTCTGCCATTGACAGAGAAACCAATATGAAACCCTTTGCATTGGTATGGTAACCAATAGTGATACTCCACCAACAGCTGGTGTCTCTGTCATTATAATGGCTTGTTTCTATTTTAGTGTCTTGCTAATCTACCGTTTCCCTCAGATTGTCTTCATGCTATTCCCAATATAAATCTTGTCTCATAGAGATCAGGTGTGTAACTGAGTCAAATAGTTGCTGTCTGACTGTTCACTCCTGATGCAAACAGTGCCCCACGATTCCTTTTGTGTCTCCTGTTCAGAGAAACTCTCCAAATTATTTTGTGGTGAGAATGGCTTAAAGGCTCAGTGCAGTCAAACATGTGATTTTCATGTGTTATATATATATATATATATATCCGCATTGTGGGGGTTGGAATAATACTGTGAAATTGTGAAAATTATAATAATGCCCTTTTAGTGTAGAGCTGTTTGAAAATCCTGCATGACATTTCAGCCTGTTTAGTTGGGATGGAGTTTTTTGCCTGCCTGGAGAAATTAACAGGCAGTAATTTCATTACAAAAAGCTCTCATAATCTCGTCTCAAAATTAGACGTTCATCCATTTTTCTCAAACATCAAATTTCGAAGTTGTTCCAAATGTCTGAAGTGTTTGGTTACTCTGTATCGTTCCAAGGTTTAAGTTTAGGCATTAACTAAAAATGATTAAGGTTAGGTATTAACTCCAAATGGTTAAGGTAAGGGTTAAGGTTTGGTATTGGCTTAAAACTAAAATATCTAAAACAACTTTGTATCATTGGATTCAAACATGCAACCTTTGGAACCAGATGCGTACAAGCATCTGCCATCCCCATCCACAACACAATAGCAAAACCAAAGCCTGTTGCCCCTGGTGGCTGGTTTTCGCGTTTCCATGTCCTCAGACATGGATAGACGTCGAATACTGACTTTTATGACGGGTGACCTGCCTGAATAATTAATAGACCAATAAAGAAGAAGAAAAATTGCTCTAAACCTCTGCCAATAACAGCTAGTGTTCTGTTTCCCCCTGCCCACTCAGACCACTCCCAAACAGTCCTAGCAAAATTCTAGCTTGAGAAATTGCTCTGTGCTAAGAAGCTATTTTTTGTTTCCAGTAAGATACTTAATTGTTACCCAGAAATGATTTGATATTGAGATTTTTTTTTAAAGGCTGCATTGGACCTTGAATTCAAGATATGAAATAGTAGTTTCATCAAAATACCATCACCATCAGTGAAATGCTTCTAGTAGTTTAACATTTTGTATGTTTCTGTACATTCAGAAATATAGACCTTCAACGTCACCAGAGATAATGCTGTGTGCAATAATATTAAATAATACAATAATACTGTCTGCAAGTAGTGGTCGCTGTAGTAGCCATGGAAGTAGTCTGACTGCCTAATGGTCATATTTAATCTTGTGAAAGTATTTACTGTCAAGCTCCATACATTACAATGTGAATGTAAAAATCTATTACCAATGCCCAATTTCTTTTTGAAATTCAATTTGGTCGCACAATGTGAGTGAAAGTGTATATGTTTGTGTGTAAGTGCGTCTTAACTGGGCATATTCATATCAGCACGAGCCTCGTGAAGGGAAATTCCAATTAGTGGCCAGTGAATCGTAAAGTAATGATGGGCCTTCATAGGGCTGCCAAGCAGGCTAACTGAACGCTGATGGCCAAAACTAGAAAACAGCCTCCGATGCTACTGAGGCAACTCCCAGTGTTAAACATCTCCCAACTAGGTACGCCAATAAATATCAGTGCCAGATAAGTCACACACCACCGTGACTGGCTGACACACTGCCCAACAGATCTAGAGATAGTTGGCTAACAAGATGCATAGACTAGACAGAAAAACAGCACCCATGCTTTTATACAAAGGCTCATAAAAATATGGTGCTATAGGCAGGTCTTAACTCAAGTCTGTCCTAACTCATAAGTGCTGTGTCGTTTGTTTAGAAATACCTAATGCCATGACAACAGACTAATGTGAATACGCCAGGTTTCCTACCAATCCATATTGTATGCTAATATTTCTATGCATGTCCATTAGCAATTCTTTTTTGCAATAGCTTTTTTCCATGGTAATTCAACTGAAATGGCATCTGGCTCAATGGCATCAAGTAGCACAATGAAACATAGCGTAGATGGCACAATGAAACATAGCGTGGATGGCACAATGAAACATGGCGTGGATGGTGGTGGATTACTTATTCTAGAATCTGTCAAAAATGCAATAAATGCAAATTACGCTGGGAGCAACCCCAGAAAGTGGTCTATTTTCCATTCGCTGCACCATTTGAATTTATTTTTGATGTATAGGATCACTGCGTGTAGAACCTTGCGGCTGGCAGACCTTTTTTTTCTGTAGTAAGCAGGAACATGTACACATCTCCACTACTCCATGACATGACAGAGTGAGAACGAGCTAGGGTCTCGCAATGTTAAACACTAGATGCAGTGAGACAGTCACATTATTTTCCTATATGTGATCTCATTGAGATATTTACATTCTCCACATCACGCCTCACATACTGTTAAACTACCTACCTGTCATTTCTCAGAACTGGCTGCAATAAACATGTGTGCAATGTACCATAAGGCCTGTAAGTGTAACACAAGGTAGTCTATGTAGACAAAGACGTTATAACAAAGTAACTTCAGTGTATAAGACATGTAATAACAATATAACACTCCAGTAAGGGTATGTCCATCGCAGAGTAAATGTTTTGTCTGTGTGCAGAGCATGCTGTACTTTCATCCCTGGCATGCAATCAGTGGAACAAAGTAACAGTACAACAATAGTGTAACTAGTCAATTTCAAAAAAGTTGTATGCCTATAGATAGCCAGCCTGAAATGTCACTTTACTACAAAACACTGCTGAATGATCCCCCTTTCATTTCCAGCAGACAGATAGAATGGTTGATCTCCCTGTGAAGAACCAAACCATCGTTGGATCACTTCACCAAAACTAAAATGGATTTTAATTGGTCATTGGGGAGCCCATGTTGGGACATGTTGTTTACTGTTCTGCTTCAGAAAGCAATGTCATCTACCTCTCCTAAATCAGGAACATGAATACCCCAAGCTGAACAAAAACAATGGCAGAATGTCACGCTACCATGTACTACTTAGTAGAAGTCTTACTGTATTTGCGTGTTGTTATGTTAGTCATTAGTGGCTACAATGTATCACTAACGTGGTAATTTTAGAGTGAAAAAAAGTTAATTGTTATCCTTTTTAAGACATCCTTTGTACATTCACACTTTGATATTTCTATGAGTAAATTGTTTTGTCTTGTTAGTTTCATAAGCAATTAGAATAACGTATCTTAATGAAGAATGACAATGTACACTATAGAGTTCAACATGTTCAGAGGAGTTCTTAATTAAGACCACAATATCACCAGAGTTTACATTACAATTCTTCATTAACATACATTATACTAATTGATCATCTGTCTTATACAGGCAACTGTAATGATATGTGTTAACCAGTAGAGACAAAAGGGACTAACAGTTTGAGATGCATTGAGCAACAGTGAGGTCATTCTATAGATATGCCATCTGGGTGTTTAACCCTCGGTCTTCAATGGTCATGCCCCTGTGGAAATCGAATTAACATAATCTAAAAATCCCCATCAAACTTTGTTTGTTTAAACTAGAGATATTTTTTTTGCATGGGCTGCGTCTCAATCCACAGCATCTGCCAATATCGCCCTTCCGCATCTGCGGTGAAAGGTGGCAGAGCTAGAGTGGTGTTTGTCAGACCATGAGACCAAAATTTGGTCTTCTCACAAAACGTTGTTGAACGCTGAGACTCTCACAAACACGATGGTGTTCTCCGTTTTGCCCTAGGACACCCACACACCTCACAAGACTCATCTGAAGGTCCCAGGTACCAGTTAAAATAATATATGGAAGTATATATGGAGGTAGTTTAGCGCCTAAAATAAGGGGATAAATACATGTAAAAACATGTATAATAATAGTTATCTGATCTTTCTTATATCTCTCAGATATAGGACAGACACTTCAGAACAAACTTGCTTTAGATTTTTTGGGGGGACTATCTGTTGTAGTGAATATCTTATTCAATGTGTTTCTATTGGCTAATAGCATTGATTCCAAATTCAATGTTTCATCAAATATTTTTGTAATATTTTTTTTTGATACCTTCAAGGGGTCTCACAATACAAAATCAAATAGTTAAATGATCCTTGGAATGACCATCGCATTAAGGAAAGCCCATTCAATTGATTCATTTTGATAAAAATGTATTCATGCTTCTATTTCAAGATTTATAATGTTTAAGGCTTTATAGAGCATATGATATACTTTGAGTTTTTTAATAACGGTACATGAACAATGATGAAAGCATTTCTTCAAAAAAAGTTGGTCTGGTCCCAGTTTCACATAATCCAGCATCAATAGTCAGTTACATGTAATACCTACATGTTAAATTAAACAAACCATACCGACTTAGAATTGAATCATCTCTAGTAGATCTATGTCTATACTCTTTATTAATTTCACATTCTGAAAGAAACATTAGCTACACCCACCTTCATGCGTGATTGTTCTCTCTTTAAGCCACTCTTCAACAGCTGCTACCAACAGAGATCCTCATGGTGGGGAAGAAAACACACAGTCTGGTTAACTAAGGGCCCTGGTACTGCAGATACTGCTTTTCAGACCCAATAACAGTAGCAGCAAATGGACATGGTTCTCACAATGCGTAATCCCTTCCACTGACAACCTCCCCCTTTCTTCTTTTCTTCCCTTTTTCTCTCTTTCTCAAACTTCCCTTGAAAGAACAAACACTGGCACTATTGTCTGGGTGCACATCTGAACAGTGCTGAACACTCACGGCCTTCATTGCCATGCAAATAGCCCCAGCCTGGAGATACAACAGGATTTCTATCTTTCTACCCGGATCTCGCTTGCTCTCCCTCTCTCTCAATCTCCCTCTCTGTTTGCGAACAATCCAGCACTTATTAGAATCTTGGATGGCAATGAATCCAAGGAGACTATTTCTGCGAGTGATAAGAGGGTTCAGTCTGTTTTTGACATTTAAGCCCGAGGAGAAAGACGGAGAAAGCCCTCGACGTAGGCCTTGTCTTGATATTGACACGAGTTTTGAATTCATGTGTGTTTGGACGTGAATCGTCTGTGGACACTGTGCGACCACTGTGGAGAGTTCACACTACTCTAACTGTTGTAGACGAATGATTATCCCTAATGATAATGGCGCTCACTCCAATAACTGAAAGCTACTTTGCCCCTTAGGGCAAACGTAAATAACACTATGATAAAATATGTTTTACACAATACATTTTTTGCTCCCTGACCAATAAATTAACACTGGCACTGAGGAGCAGGTTGGAAATCAGTTTGATGGAAACTATGCATGCAAAAGATATCTGTAGATTTGCTCTGAGGCAGAACTTTCTTTCTTGGCATGTACACTAATTTGACATGCTAACTAATCTTAAAGGTAAAAAAAAATACAAGAGTTGATACATCACGCGGTGACATCATTTTGAATATTAAGTAGTGTGTTTATGACTTACCGTTTATTGTAGTGACTGTAGCTCATTCCCCTCTTTCCGCAGATACAAAGTTTGTGCCTATTCCATAACATGGGGCTCTTGAAAGTGGCATTTTTCTACATGAGAGGATCTGGAGAAGAAAATCATCACAAAATAGTTTGTAAAACTCTAACCATGTGAGCTACAAACTCATAAGTCACCACTAGGGCTGTGGCGGTCACAAAATTACACCAGCTGGTGATTGTCAAGCAAATAACTGTCTGTCTCAAGGTAATTGAGCGTTAATTAATATAAACACATTTAGCATCTCCTGGCTTACACACATAGCCTACAAGCCACAGTTATTTTATAGTATGAAGAATACAATTGAACAAAGCAGAATAAAATAGAAAGGATATTGTCTTCAAACGATTTGAGGGAGTGCACACATGCGGCTGTTCTGTGTTGAGCGGTTAACAAAGACATACAGCTCTGGAAATAATTAAGAGACCACTGCAAAATGATCAGTTTCTCTGGTTTTACTATTTATAGGTATGTGTTTGGGTAAAATGAACATGTTTGTTTTATTCTAAAAACTACTGACTACATTTCTCCCAAATTCCAAATAAAAACATTTAGAGCATTTATTTGCAGAAAATGACAACTGGTCAAAATAACAAAAAAGATGCAGTGTTGTCTGACCTCGAATAATGCAAAGAAAATAAGTTTTAACTTAGGAAGAGTTCAGCAATCAATATTTGGTGGAATAACCCTAATTTACAATAACAGCTTTCATGCGTCTTGGCATGCTCTCCACCAGTCTTTCACATTGATGTTGGGTGGGGTTTATACCACTCCTGGCGCAAATATTCAAGCAGCTCGGCTTTGTTTGATGGCTTGTGACCATCCATCTTCCTTTTGATCACATTCCAGAGGTTTTCAATGGGGTTCAGGTCTGGAGATTGGGCTGGCCATGACAGGGTCTTGATCTGGTGGTCCTCCATCCACACCTTGATTGACCTGGCTGTGTGGCATGGAGCATTGTCCTGCTGGGAAAACCAGTCCTCAGAGGTGGGGAACATTGTCAGAGCAGAAGGAAGCAAGTTTTCTTCCAGGACAACCTTGTACGTGGCTTGATTCATGCGTCCTTCACAAAGATAAATCTGCCCGATTCTAGCCTTGCTGAAGCACCCCCAGATCACCACTGATCCTCCACCAAATTTCACAGTGGGTGCGAGACACTGTAGCTTGTAGACCTCTCCAGGTCTCGCACCCAGTGTGAAATAAATATTCCAAACATAGTCTGGTAGAATTGTGGGATGAGATAGATCGCAAATTAATACAACCACTAGCATAAAAAAAAAAAATTACGCAATTATTCACAAGTGATAATGTATAATTCACAAGTGATAGGCTAATATTGTCACCCATCAGACTATGCTTGATTTAATCTTGTCTTTAACAAAAAAAAAATCTATGCACTTAAATAGTAAATGGAGGACGCTTTCACGTGATTAATTTTCATGCCAGCCAGGTAGGCTATACTCCTGTTTTAAATATAAGCAATTGGCTTATTAGGAAAGTTGAGAAATAAATACAGTACACCTAGTCCATAGAAAGCCAATGGGAACCTCCTCTTTTTAGTAGAGGCCATCACTCTGTCATCTCCGCAATTGCATAGCCTATAGAAATGTTGTGCAACATGAGTTCATGGGCTCACGAAGTGTTTGATTCGATTTTCGAATACATTTGCATTGATGTCAGAGTGATTAGAGGGACAATAGAATGCTGAGTACCAGGCAGTTAGCAAGTTTGGTAGGCTACTAATGACCAGCAGCAACAACAGAGATTGGAGAAGCCTAATTACCATGACCAAATGGTCATAAGGAAAATGACTGCCTTCATGACTCATGACCGCCGGTGTGGCGATAATACGGTCACCGCAACAGCCCTAGTCACCACCATCGAAAGTTGAGACTCACGAACACTGATTGACTCTACAACAGCCACAAGAGACTGAACTCATTTCGAAGAGGTCTTCTTACAAAATCGACTGTCCAGATCGAACCATTGGAGCTACAAACTAATACCAATATTGAAAGGGGAGACTCTCATAAACATGAACGTGTCGGTTGTTCTACTCTACGAAGCACACAAGCTTCAGCAGAGTCTCTGAAGGTAACCCATTACTGGATGTAATATATATATATATAAGAGCAGTCAAAAGTTTGGACAAACCTACTCATTCAAGGGTTTTTCTTTATTTTTACTAGTTTTCTACATTGTAGAATAATAGTGAAGACATCAAAACTTTGAAATAACACATATGGAATCATGTTGTAACCAAAAAAGTATATTTTATATTTTAGATTCTTCAAAGTAGCGACCCTTTGCCTTGAAAACAGCATTGCACACTCTTGGCATTACCTCAACCAGCTTCACCTGGAATGTTTTCCAACAGTCTTGAAGGAGTTCCCACATATGCGGAGCACTTGTAGGCTGCTTTTCCTTCACTCTGTGGTCCAACTCATCCCAAACTATCTCAATTGGGTGGGGAGCTGCCACAACACATCCTGGCTGGATACCCACTCCAGCTCGATGAGTGTGGAGAGCTGGCACGGGATGCACTGGGCTAGGAAGGCGCACTGGAGGCATAGTGCGTAGGGCCGGCGCAGGATATGCTGGGCCGTGGAGGCGCACTGGAGGTCTGGAGAGCAGAGCTGGCACAACGCATCCTGGCTGAATCCCCCCTGTAGCACGGCAAGTGCGGGGAGCTGGAACAGGCCGCACTGGGCTGTGCTGGTGAACAGAGGATACCGTGCATAGAGCTGGCGCAGGATATCCTGGACCGAAGAGACGCACCGGAGGCCAGGAGCGCTGAGCCGGCACAATCCGTCCTGGCTGAATGCCCACTCTAGCACGACAACTGTGGGGAGCTGGAACAGAGCGCACCGGGCTATGAATGCGTACTGGAGACACCGTGCGCATCACTGCATTACACAGTGCCTGACCAGTCACACGCTCCCCACGGTAAGCACGGGGATTTGGCTCAGGTCTAAACCCTACCTCGGCCAATCTCCCCATGTGCCCCCCCCAAAAAATCCCTGCTCCTCCTGGCCACGCTGCTTGGTCTTTTTTGGTGGGGTGTTCTGTAACGGCTGTCGTCGGAATGAGACCAAAGAGCAGCTGGAAAGTGTTCATGATCTTTATTGTCAAGAATCACTCAAACAAAAATAACAAATACAAAAACGAAAGCGAACAGTTCCGTCACCCCACAACACCCCACAAAACCCAAACGGAAAATGACAACTATTATATGATCCCCAATCAGAGACAACGATAGACAGCTGCCTCTGATTGGGAACCACACTAGGCAAAAACAACAATAAAATAGAAAACATAGATTCTCCCACCCGAGTCACACCCTGACCTAACCAAACATAGAGAATAAATAAGGATCTCTAAGGTCAGGGCGTGACATATCTTCTGTATGCCACCCCTACCTTGTCACATCACAACTGATTGGCTCAAACGCATTAAGGGGGAAATAATTCCACAAATTAACTTTTAACAAGGCACACCTGTTAATTGAAATGCATTCCAGATGACTACCTCATTAAGCTGGTGTACAAAGAGTTCCAAGAGTGTACAAAGCTGTCATCAAGGCAAAGGGTGGCTATTTTGAAGAATCTTAAATATAAAATATGTTTTGATTTGTTTAACACTTTTTTGGTTACGACTTGATTCCGTAAGTGTTATTTCATAGTTTGATGTCTTCACTATTATTCTACAATGTAGAAAATTGGGAAAAAAATGGAAAACCCTTGAATGAGTAGGTGTGTCCAAACTTTTGACTGGTACTGTATATATTATATCTCTCAGATATATGACAAACACTTTGTCGCCCTGACCTTAGAGATGAGTGAGTTTGGGTAGGCATTCTATGTCTGGTGTTCTATGTTGTCCTTGTTTTGTATTTCTATGTGTTTGGCCTGGTATGGTTCCCAATCAGAGGCAGCTGTCTATCGTTGTCTCTGATTGAGAACCATACTTAGGGAGCCTGTTCCCACCTGTGTTTGTGGGTGGTTATTTTCTGTTTAGTGTTTGTTGCACCTTTCAGAACTGTTCGTTGGTCGTTTTGTTGTTTTGTTCGCGTGTTCATCTTTATTAAAAGTATTATGGATAAGTACCACGCTGCACTTTGGTCCTCCTCTCCTTCTCCCGACGATGTTCGTTACACACTTCAAAATCTTGTTCCTTATTATTTATTTTTGGACTGTCTGTTTTGCCATGTACAAATGTGTTATTCAATGTGTTTCTATGGCTATAGCAGTAAAGGCCAAATTCAATGCTTTATCACATCCTTTTTTATACCTACAGGGGTCCTAAAATTCCAAATCAAATGGCTAAATTATACATTTTAAGACCATCTTAAAACAATTCCATATGTTAGCTTAGCAGATATGGCGATCTAAGGGCTTCGACCTACAGGGAAGCATTCCAAAATGTTAATGGATGCATCATTAAAAAAGTAGAAAAGCCAGCATCATTAACAGCATTCTTCCCTCTGAGGCCGTAACACAATGATTTTGTTATTTTGTAACTGCAGATTAGTTCAGTCGCTGCGAACTCCACGACTCCCATTTTGATTCCATATCAAACACAGAAATGTCAGGACCTGTTCTGTGACATTTCCAACCTCCATTGTAGACTGGGTCTAATAAAGCCTCCCTCATTAGAATGACAGAGTGGGCCAACAACAACACCATTTAATGCTAGCCCGACACTTTTGTTTTTACTCTTGTTCTTTCACAAGATTATAATTAATACATCAATATAGAAATATGACTGCATTGTCAGAATAGAGTTTTATTCTATCTTTAGCTATCCTTTGCTAGAAAACTAGAATCATAAGGTTTGATATTGGTATTATATTGTGTAATATTAACATAAAAACATGATATGATGCTGTATTGAGAGTAGCAACAGGGTTGAATTTGAACAAGCTTTTTTTCTTCTTGTAGGATGAAATCACCTTGCCCAAGGCTGGGTCCTGGACAAACATTGTTATAAGACAAATTATTATGATTGAAGACAAACAGTGTTATTTTGCGATGACTGACTTCTGCTTTGGGCTCACACAATGAATGCTCTAAATAACTGCTATAACACAGATAATCTGTTCACATTCTTTTCACAAGTCTGCTCTAACGCCAAAACACAGAGGTTGAAGGGATTCATTTATATTGTTAATGAGCAACTGAGTGCACAAGTTCCGCAAGTCCGGGTCAGTGGAAAAAGGTCCTTTCCCCATTGCTGGAGGGAGAGGAGCTGTCCTTTATGATTTCCATTCATATTGTCCCGCTGTTTCTGAGGGAAATTTTTTGAAAAAAGTCATTGAGATTCCATTCATTCCACTGCACTGGATTTGATGAGGACGTCACATAAAGAATGCATGTTCCTTGTGTGTTTCTTGGCCTTTGTATCCAGCCCTGTGAAACAGCAGACACGTATGACAAATCAGGACAGAGTGCTGAAGCAGCCTAGGGGTCGTTCTCTTCATTGTGTTAGATGTAACATCTACAGTGGTACAACATTAACAGCAATGCCTGTTCTAGATTTTCTCATAATGGCTATAGGCATTTCTTAAATGATTCACCTGACCTTGTTAATGGTTAAATGGGATTATTAAAAGTCACCAGAGTCAGAAACATACAAGTAAAACAAGAGTATAACAACAGTTATGAAAAATGCCATATACCAATTCAAGTGTATATCTACCTCTGAACAAGAAGGCCTCCCATCATACATGGTCTACAGCATTTGCAGTTGAAGGTTTAATCAATTACACAAGGAGAATAATTTACTTCTTCCCGTGTTCAATGTCGGTGTCATTGCATTGAAAAAGGACCATGGACAATAGCTCTCAAAAGTAGATACAAGCTAAAAGCTATAGCCTCTCTATGATCTCAGGGGAAATATTGTACAGAGGAGGATGTGGTAGTATCCATCATTGTGATGAAACACATAATTATTCCTCATCGTTTCCGTAATCCCTTCTCCAGATTTGACCACCTAGATTACTTTGAGGCTCTGTCACTCCTCCAGTTTATATGTATTGTAGCTGTGTTGTCACCTACTCTGTGGCACGGGGCGACTGTAGATGATTCATGGATAAGGTTACAAAGTATTTACACAAATAAGTTGAAAACAATCGATCCAGCGCGGAGCACTGTCATAGCCCAAAGGGATGTGCTTCCCCTGAAAGAATGCACAATCCCCCTGGCCAGGGTTCAATTGAGACGCAGATTGTGTCTGATTGATCAATGAGAACCACTGCTGAGCCATCAATCTAACAGGACTGGAATAGGGAAAAGGGGACATTAACATGTATAAGCCAGCGTGTCCCGCCAATGCCCTCTACCCAATGTCTGAGAAGCAGCTATACCACAGGGACATAGCAGCTACAAAATAGCAGTTCTTCTGTAAGTGTGAGACCCCTGGATAAGTGTTATGTGGTAGGTGTAATGTGAGAACAACATGGGGCTGTCAACATCTTGGCTACAATTCTGTGTTGCCTGACAATACAGTGTCACATTCAGTGTGAGGCTCTGCTTGTGATATTGAAACTCAGGTTATGCAGGACTCCTATCGTTCTTGCAGGTGCCACTTCAGTGTGATTTGTGCAGTAGTGGATTTAGGTATGGGCTACATGGGCCTGCGCCCAGGGCGGCATCTTGCCGGGGGCGGCACAGGGCGCCCGCACAAAAAAAATCGGAATGGTGACATTTGCACGATCGGTTTTCTATCTCTTATTTGCACGTCACGTCAATGATATCATGTCACCGTGTGGGACTGTGGGTCAATTAACCTTGTCGGAGTGGGCGCCCTGATTCTAGTTTGTGAGCTAGGCAGGCTACTGCCTGGGAAGGTCTTCCACTCAGAAGTACGAGATGGGGAGGGGGCCCGGGGGTAGGTTGACCTCAAGTCTCCCCACTGGAAGCCCGAGGTAGGGGGAGCGGGGGAATCTATCAAATAGCACACCTCTAACTTTGTACAGTACTAATGCAATTAGTAAAATCAGTCACATTACGAAAGGCTACTAAATAATCCACAATTCATTCATAATACTGTGAATATATAGTTTCACAGACCTATTGTTGCATTGTTTTCTGGTTTGTGTGCAATTGTTTAAGAATAATATAAAACCAGTCTGCACACCACCAAGGTGAATTGGTTTAGTTTTGACTCTTGGTTGACAGAGTTGGGGGATGGGTAATGTATTGATGCTCGAGTGCCAAATACACACAAATGGATAAGAAAAAGTCTAAGCCATCAGTTTAGGAAAAAGAGGAAAGAAGAAGAGTAGAAACGAGCAAAAGATAAAGGTATGCTTCTACTTAAAAGATAATATGCTGATATTTTGTATCTTTTGTGATATATTGAGTCTTTTGTGGTGTCTCATGCTTAGGGCAGCAGGTAGCCTAGTGGTTATAGCATTGGGCCAGTAACTGAAAAGTTGCTGGATCGAATCCCAGAGCTGACAAGGGAATAGTGTAATAATTTGAATCTCTTTTGTGTTTATATACTACAATTTTTCTTACTTCTTTTTGATATTTATGAGTCTTATTTTTGTATATGTTTATATATATATATATATATATAGTTTTAAATGTTATGATTATTTATTTGTGTTGTTCCAAATGTCTGGGAGTGGGGGAGCCATACAAGCAAGAACCGCCACTGGATTTGTGTTGTTCCAAATGTCAAGAACCGCCACTGGATTTGTGTTGTTCCAAATGTCAAGAACCGCCACTGGATTTGTGTTGTTCCAAATGTCAAGAACCGCCACTGGATTTGTGTTGTTCCAAATGTCAAGAACCGCCACTGGATTTGTGTTGTTCCAAATGTCAAGAACCGCCACTGGATTTGTGTTGTTCCAAATGTCAAGAACCGCCACTGGATTTGTGTTGTTCCAAATGTCAAGAACCGCCACTGGATTTGTGTATGCATGAAAACAAGAGGTGAACAATGAAAACAATTCCCATTTATTCTCGAATGGATATTCAATCAACACATTGAATTATATACATTCTATTTTGATAGAGTAGAATGTCTTAAGACTAAGTAGTTGATAAAAATCTTTCAGTTGTCTCATTAATGTATGCACTTTCATGCTCATGGCTATGGCCAGATATAGTCCTCATTTGTATAAATTATACAAAGAATGGTTATAGATCAAATTTATATAGGAAAACTTCTGGTGTGTTTGAAACTGAGGAGCATTTCATGCTAGATCAGCTTTAAAATAGTTTGTTGAAATATACTATACCTGATTCAGCAATTTACACATTGAAATTGCTTTGGTTCCAAAGTTTATGCTGTAACAGAATATTTATCCAACCGTGGGTTTAAGAGACTTGGACAAAATGTTAAGGAAACAGGAAAGGGATAGCATGGATGTCCCTGTTTTTTCCCTTTGGCAGTGACTGTAGCGCCAGGCCCAAAACTTAGTGTCAGTCTGGACAATTGATATGTTAAACCCAATTGGAGCTTCCAGTCATCCTCATAAGGCCAGACAGAGGGAGGTTGAGAGGAACTTTCTTAGCTTCCATTTTAGTAATTTAGCAGATGCTCTTATCCAGAGCAACTTACAGTAGTGAGTGCATACGCTTTCATACTGGTCCCGTGTGGGAATCAAACCCACAACCTAACATTGCAAGCACCATGCTCTACCAACTGAGCTGCACGGGACAACAGTCTGGTGTCAGTAACTGAAGAATCTCCATTATGTTGAGGAAGAAAACAACTTTCTCTGTGCAGTGCATTAGCAGTTCAAGTAATCCTTGCCTTACCGCCACCAGAGTTCTATTATTGTGATAAATACATCTAGATTAGTCACTGTATTGTCTATTCACAAAAGATGAGGCAAGGTTATGTTAGGTTTCTTGAAGCCTTGCAGAGCAATTTTGTCATCTAAGTAAACAAACTCCTCAACAGCTCTCAATCGGTGTTTATGATAAGTGGATAGATCTATATTCACACTTGGCTTAACAAGATCAGGGAATGAGTTTAGTGGATGCTCAGTTGGCTGTGAAGAAATCTTTGAAATCCGGACTTTGATTTTAACAACATGCGGAAACAACAGCATAATGTATTTGATTGGCCACTTTAGGAATTTCCATATAAGAAAATACTACTTTGCTACAGTATGGTGAGTTGTTTGGGTGATCGATAGTGTGCACCAAATTAATTCAAATAAATCTAGGAGGCGTGGGAGGTGGTGTGGGTGTGGGGTAATCCTAAAAACAGTTAGGCGGCCACCCTGTCGAGTTCCTCCCCCATAGCTCTCAAAGGAGCCTGGGTCCATAAAACCACTGGGCCTGCCCCTCATCTCAGTGTCCATCAACTTATTGATCCAGAGACCTCATCAAACAGTGTATCTGAATCCAACAGGGTGGCAAGGATTGACTTTGCAAATCCCTACCCCATTCTAACTTTCCTTTTGATCTGAGCCCAGGCCTCCTCTGTTCTCTGTTTTACATCTTGTTCACTCTCTTCGGGGGAGCAGCTCTTGGCTTGGGGTGTTGTTCTCTATGTAGGTAAAGACAGGTGGAAATGTTCAACCGTACCATCAAGTATATGCCTTACGTCATCGCTGAGGCTAGCTACATCACTTCAGTGGGACAAATTATGTGATTTCAGTGGTAGGGGGTATATGGCTGTGATATTGCATAAAATATTCCATGTAAATTTAAGACTGATTGATCACATCATATGTATATTGCACATGGCCTGACAACACTAGCTAGAATTCAGCAATATCCTAGTCAAATGGACAAGCACAGTTAATCACTGTGATATTTTATCCATGCACTTTTGCACCGTTGCATCATAGATGCCAAAGAACAAAAGGACCAAATAATAAAACATCACAATCATCAGAATAATTGTGGTAATTGCAATAGTTGTGTTGTCGGCGTGGATTTTGATGTTACCGAAAGTAACATAATGCCATTTAGAACACTCTGATACCAACCCCATGATGACAAGGACAGATAACGAAGACAGCCAGGGCCTGTCTGCTACAAGCAGAGCACAAACCCAAATGAAAGGGAAACTGCTCTGTGGAGATGATTTAAAAGATGATCTCTGTTCTCTTTCCTCTCCCACAGGAGAAAAATCAAAGTCAATAAGGCGGCACAGTGTCAGGATGCACATCGGAACGGGAGCCCATTGGGGTGCAATCAAAGAGTGGTAGCACATGGGAACTGTTTATCTGCATGCAAAGACTGGTACTGTAGCACACATGAAACTGTGTATCCGCATCAATAGAATTTCGTGTCAAATAAAGTGTGGAGAATGCCTGGAATTGGTTCCTTCATGAACCTTTAACCTTAATCTGTACATTCCACTGTTTACAGGCTAGACACATTACATGCCATCTCCTCTTAGACATCATGTCTCAGATTTCAGGCTTATTTTTCTTTATTTCTGAAGTTTTTACCCATGAAGTATTTGTATTACAATTGATATGTATGTTGACAAAATGCTTTTAATTCCAGCAATTTCCTATCAAAGTCCTCCAACATAAAGAAAGCTTTGAAAAGAAAGGACGTTTAAAAAGCTTGCAAAGCCTTGACATAACTATTTGAACTGAGGATAGAAAATAAAACAGCAAACATTATGACATTCTAGGATCCAGTGTGTGAGGGGGTGCTAGTAAAAAGCCAAAGCTTTTCTCAAGGTCAGCGGTCTTAAAAGGAGAGAACTGGGCCGTTCAAAGGGCAGTTTAGCCCATGGCTGGACACACTCGCTAAAGTGTGTCATCAACTTCTGCAGCATCAAAGTCAGCAAAGAGGAATTGAGCGTTATTCTACACTTAATATCCGACGGCTAGATGTGAGATTTAACCTAAACTGGGGGATAATCTCAGACTTCAGTTACATCTAGATTCAATCCGGATCGCGGAAGATCCTCACTATAGCGCGATAAAAAAACGTAACGGCAATGTTCCCGCGTTCGCGGAGACTGCATTTACATTTACGGTAAACGCTGCATATGTCAGCTCAATCGGAAATGACCTTAACATTTCAGTCGCACTATAACATGGATCATTCGTGGTTCGGATTTAATCTAGCCCTCTAGTCTTTGAGACTAAATTAGTCTTGCAGAGAATCTAGAATCGAAGCAATGTTTTTCCTCATGCGTCATGCGGGCATTCAACATAACTGTTCAAAATGGTGGACACCACCATGCTCAAAACTCTCCCCTTGTAAACGACTCATCCTGAGTTGAAGCGCTTCTTTAGTAAGACTCTGCTAGCACTACAAAGGAAAGGTAGTGCTACACTGGTACTGCTATATGCCTCTCCAGCATGGAGCACTGCACCGCCATGACGGCTCATGAGCTTGGTTCATTGACCTCATGGGGTCAATTAGGTTTGCCGCGAGGAGACTGCCTTGGGTCTGCAAGAGCGCAAGTCGGCATGGTGATCAATAGCATGGATGCTTATCAGCCGCAGAGTGTGTTTCAGACACTTAATTGCAATTGATCTCCTTTGCTGTACCATTAATTGTAAATCCTCTCCCAATCACCGCGTCCGCACTGCACAGATTGTACTCTAAAACTAAAACTAAAACTTAATTCATCAGTGAGTTCCGCATTGGTTTCCGATAAGACGGCGGTAGACAGTGCTGGACACCACAAGACCTTAATGACAGAGTTTTAGCCAGGGGTGTTTAGATACTCTCTGCTGGATAAAAGAACAGTTGAAAGGTCAAGGTTGCAAGCCAAAGTGGAGCTCCTTAGTCATGGTGGTCAATAGGCTTAGGGCTGTCAAGATCTGCACGCTAAGCAGAGGAGTACACATTTGATACATATTGATTTAATATGAAAATTAAGAATCAATGATTTGATTCCACTGTTGCATTATCATTTAGAGTGCATAATGGGTCTAGGCACATTACAGATATATATACAGTGGGGAGAACAAGTATTTGATACACTGCCGATTTTGCAGGTTTTCCTACTTACAAAGCATGTAGAGGTCTGTAATTTTTATCATAGGTACACTTCAACTGTGAGACGGAATCTAAAACAAAAATCCAGAAAATCACATTGTATGATTTTTAAGTAATTCATTTGCATTTTATTGTATGACATAAGTATTTGATCACCTACCAACCAGTAAGAATTCCGGCTCTCACAGACCTGTTAGTTTTTATTTTAAGAAGCCCTCCTGTTCTCCACTCATTAGCTGTATTAACTGCACCTGTTTGAACTCGTTACCTGTATAAAAGACACCTGTCCACACACTCAATCAAACAGACTCCAACCTCTCCATAATGGCCAAGACCAGAGAGCTGTGTAAGGACATCAGGGATAAAATTGTAGACCTGCACAAGGCTGGGATGGGCTACAGAACAATAGGCAAGCAGCTTGGTGAGAAGGCAAGGCAACAACTGTTGGCTCAATTATTAGAAAATGGAAGAATGACGGTTCAAGATGACGGTCAATCACCCTCGGTCTGGGACTCCATGCAAGATCTTACCTCGTGGGGCATCAATGATCATGAGGAAGGTGAGGGATCAGCCCAGAACTACACGGCAGGACCTGGTCAAAGACCTGAAGAGAGCTGGGACCACAGTCTCAAAGAAAACCATTAGTAACACACTACGCCGTCATGGATTAAAATCCTGCAGCGCACGCAAGGTCCCCCTGCTCAAGCCAGCGCATGTCCAGGCCCGTCTGAAGTTTGCCAATGACCATCTGGATGATCCAGAGGAGGAATGGGAGAAGGTCATGTGGTCTGATGAGACAAAAATAGAGCTTTTTGGTCTAAACTCCACTCGCCGTGTTTGGAGGAAGAAGAAGGATGAGTACAACCCCAAGAACACCATCCCAACCGTAAAGCATGGAGGTGGAAACATCATTCTTTGGGGATGCTTTTCTGCAAAGGGGACAGAACGACTGCACCGTATTGAGGGGAGGATGGATGGGGCCATGTATCGCGAGATCTTGGCCAACAACCTCCTTCCCTCAGTAAGAGCATTGAAGATGGGTCGTGGCTGGGTCTTCGAGCATGACAACGACCCAAAACACACAGCCAGGGCAACTAAGGAGTGGCTCCGTAAGAAGCATCTCAAGGTCCTGGAGTGGCCTAGCCAGTCTCCAGACCTGAACCCAATAGAAAATCTTTGGAGGGAGCTGAAAGTCCGTATTGCCCAGCGACAGCCCCGAAACCTGAAGGATCTGGAGAAGGTCTGTATGGAGGAGTGGGCCAAAATCCCTGCTGCAGTGTGTGCAAACCTGGTCAAGAACTACAGGAAACGTATGATCTCTGTAATTGCAAACAAAGGTTTCTGTACCAAATATTAAGTTCTGCTTTTCTGATGTATCAAATAATTATGTCATGCAATAAAATGCAAATGAATTACTTAAAAATCATACAATGTGATTTTCTGGATTTTTGTTTTAGATTCCGTCTCTCACAGTTGAAGTGTACCTATGATAAAAAGTACAGACTACATGCTTTGTAAGTAGGAAAACCTGCAAAATCGGCGGTGTCTCAAATACTTGTTCTCCCCACTGTATATATATAATAATGACATAGACAAAGAGAAAAAGTATATGCATATACATTACACACATACACAAAACACGCATTTACAAAAGTAAACAGCAGCAAATACAATCTGAACAAAGCAACTTCAACAGCAAAGTGGTGGGCATATAATTATACACATCTTCATACACACAACATGTGTGCATGAATCCTACACATAAAACGGAAGAAATGTATGACCCTGTATTTATTTTCAAGAGGACAAGGTTTCTATTGAGGCACAGTGTTCACAGTATAAAGGTGAATGGTGCATAATGTTGATAAAGAGACAGGGCACTTCATTTTCGATTAGCCACCCCCGCTCTTGCTCTCTCGCTCTAATATATTTAATGCAATGTCAATTTAACTACGCACCAAGCAACCTCCTTTGAAAAAACCTCTGCTTTCCTAAGCCTTTTTTCTTCCTCTGTTGTGTGTGTGTGCTTTTCCCTGGGAAATAGAAAAACCTGCCCTGAGTTATACAGGCATATACCAAATCACATTACAGTGGCAGTGGAATGTACAACAATAAGGCTCTGAGCCATAAAGTAGTTCCCTTCCTTTAGAAACAAAGCATACATATCGAAACAGAGTTTTAGCAGCCCAGTGAGGCTCACCCAAAGGATCAACCACTAGGATTCCCTTGAAACAAATTGGATATTAAATAAGCTAGGCAGGGGATAAAGATGTCAGCGGTAATAATGCTCTTCATTTTGACCGTGATCTTATTTATTAGGAGAGGAGGTTGATGGAGCCAGAGCAGTGTCCCACCGAGTTGACAGAAGGGTTTCTCCCAGGAAGAAGGAGAGCGGGAGAGAGACTGGAGCTGTGAGATTGATCTGTCAGCAGATCCGTGGGAATGCCGACTTTGTCACCCTGCCCTGTTGAGGACAAACTCTAGTGTAATATAGTGTAACTGCAAAGCAGGCACTTTCTATAGGACGGGCACACTCACACACTCCTACAGTACACTTACACATGGCTGAGGACTTGAGGAGAGAGGTTAGTCTGTACACAGGCCAGAAGGCAAGATGTTCCTGTGTCCTGGGGTAAATAGAGGTCACACACACTGGAGCCTCAGGAGGCTTACCCTTCGTATACACTAGCACGCGGGGCCGTGCGGTGAAACACCGCTTCCCATTCATTTTCAATGGAAGGAAAGTGGTGAGAAGCAGAGAGGGCGGGGGACCTTTGGGCGGTGCGAAGGTGGCGTGGGAGGTGGTGAAAAAGTTAAACATTTCCCAACTTTATGCAAATCACCAGCGGCAACCGCTGGGCGAGGACTAATCGTATCGAGTGGTTCCCATGATGAATTTGACGCTATTTTACCCAAGGCTGGAGATTTTCTTCAGCAAAGATGGCTTACAAGAATACTGCAAATGGAAGTAATTATAACGTCATAACGAACAATGCAAAAAAAAATACAGTTGAGAGGAATATGTTAGTTAACGTAGAGACAAACGAGTATGCATATTTTTTTGTGATAAAGTTAATTTACAAAAATCACTATTTAGCAAGCTAGCTGACTAGCTAACATTAGCCAGCTAGCTGGATAGATTTATGGGTGTTGTGACATGAGTATGAAATTGTAATTCTGGTTGTTAAATGTTTTAGGGACTCCTGAAACAACCAGCAAACAAGGCTGCCATCTTGTGGAACAGTGGATGTAAAGAATATAATTAGTTAAAACATTTACTGCAAATTGAATGTACAATTTTGTAAGCTTGCCTTGCTGATATTTGCTATGCAAGGCAGCTGAAGTTATGTAGCTAGCTAACTATTTTCTTGCTTATTGTGCAGTGGAGGGTAAAAAAAACCTGTATGCCTATGGATGTGTAGCTAGCTATGTAGCCGATCTGTGTATGGCCCCTAAAATGTTTGGTATAAATATTAGTTCAGAACCTAGCTATGAACCTCCGCTATCATAGCCGGTTGTATCAACTTCAAAACAGTCTGAATGACATTAATGAAGCCTGTGGATTGAGTAGAGTATAATATCACTTTGTGCCAAGGATGCAAGTCGTGTATACATTTAGCTATTACCAAGCTTGAGATCCCCACATTGTAGCCTGTACATAGAATATATTCACTGATCATGTACTTTACCTTGGCCAATAAAGGTGCAGTTCAGGTATGAATGTCTGTGAGACATTCGTTTTCAGTCATATCCAATACCAGGAGTGCCAAACTCCAGTCTTTGAATGATGCTGTGTCTGCATGTATGTCTTACAATTATACACTTCAACAGTGTTTACCAATCCTGATCCTGGGACATCAATGGTTACACATTGTAACTATGCAATACACTAGAAACATGATTTAACTAGTAAAACGCTGATTTGTAATTCACATACAGAAACAGAATTTTTAAAACTGTACACTACACTTCCTATGCATCATGAAAAAACTTTACAACCGTTTCTTCTCAATATCTAATTTATTTTATCTGCACTGATCTGAGGACACAGGAGAGGTTTAGTATTTCATGAAATGAGAGACTTAATTTCAACCAGTAGAGAATATGAAAAGCTTTATTGAAATGTCATTATCCAAGTGCTATAAATACATAATACATGCATTATACTATTGTAATATTATATTATAAATACAAGTTCAATCTATACTTTAATACACATCTGGTGTCCATTTTAAAAACAGAGGAAGAATGATAAGGTGGAAAGAGAGGTGTGAGAGAGTGTAAAATACAGAAAGAGGTAAGAACAGAGGAGCAGGGAAGATAACATATGTGACCGACCGTCTCGATTCGGTCTTAAGTAGCAAAATTTGAAATTGTGTTTTTTACATTGGATTAAAGTAGAGATTCCGAGCTAGAAAATGGTATATCATACACTACAGTTGAGAAACAATGGGAAAGTAATTCCGCTTTGAAAGTTGATAAACTTCTAACGTCACTTTTGAGAAAATGGCGTTTCAATGTTTTAGTACATACTGTAGAGCTCTTCTTTGTCTACACCCATTCAGCATCGTTCACACCCTCTTAAGCTTTAGCCCCATTCATCTCTTTAAGGGTTGATCCGAGCGTTCTGTCTTAACAACAGCAGTCAAGCACCCAAGCTAACTGGCTAACGTTGGCTAGCTACTTCCAGACACAAATGAGAAAACAGCTCACTCTGACCATTTAACTCGCCCTAGCAGAGCTGGTTAGGCTGTTTTTATGTTATCCAGAGCGTTGGTGACTTCAACTGTGCTGCTGGCAACAATTTACGCTTTTTTGCCAACGTTTACTGACACCAGCCACATTCAACGGGTGTTGAGCGTTCGTAAGTTCTTAAGTTATTCTGCGGTCTTGCACACTCAGACGAGATTGCTCTGAAATCAGAGTAGATAGCCAGAGCGAATTTACCAGCTACATCTATTAAAAGTTGTCGCAGTGATATCATTAATATTCTATTGAAATGGTTACTTGCATTGTGGAGTCTTTTGTTAAGACATGTAGCTAGCTAGCTGAACAATGAACTATAATCCCAACTCATGACGTTACTACCCTGCATGAATCTGCAGGTAGCTAACAAACCAGCTAGCGAACATTAGGCTATTTGACCAAGAAGGTGAGTGATGAAGTGCTGAATCAGATGACCTGTCCTCCACAATCACCCATTTGAGATGGTTTGGAATGAGTTGGACCGCTGAGTGAAGTAAAAGCAGCCAACAAGCGCTCAGCATATTTAGGAACTCCTTTAAGAGGTGAAGCTTGTTGAGAGAATGCCAAGAGTGTGCAAAGCTGTCATCAAGGCAAAGGGTGGCTGCTTTGAAGAATCTCAAATATAAAATATTTTACATCACCAGATCATTGTCGATTACTGAAGTATAATATCTCTTATAACAAATAATGATAACATTGAATAGATAGATGCATGTGCACCCACATGTGCGTGTGTAGCATGTGACAACAGCAGGATCATATCAAGGATAGCATCACAAATAAATACAAAAATACCACTTGAAGCTTGATGATGAGTTGATCATTTGATTCAGCTGTGCAGTGCTAAGGCAAAAACAGAAATGAGTCCCCAGGACCAGGATTGAGAACCACTGCTCATCATTGGTATCTCTTCATCTGTAGACAGGCTTTCACAGCTCTTTGTATCTTAGGACATCACAAGAAACAGAATTCACTCAAATTAGACAGCACTGAATATTATATTACTATTATCTCAGTCCTCACTTTGATTCCAACCTCTCTTAAAAAAAACGGTGAAAAAGGTAACTCAAATAACCAAATTCAACCTAGCTAATTTCCAATTTATACAAAATTGTTTGACTACAGAGATAGCAAAACTGTACTTCAATGCTATGATACTCCCCCACTTAAAATACTGCTTGACTAGTTGGGCCCAAGCTTGCTGTACAACATTAAAACCCATTCAATATGTCTACAAATAGGCTCTCAAATTGATTGATAGAAACCCCAATAGCCACCATCATTGTTACATCCTCATCAAGTATGAGCTCCTGAGTTGGGCAAATCTTGTGCACTACACAGACGCATGTCTTGTATTCAAGATCCTAAATGGCCTGGCTCCCCATCCACTTAGTACTTTTGTCAAACAGAAAACCAAAACCCATGGCAGCAGATCCACAAGGTCTGCCATGAGAGGTGACTGTATAGTTGCCTTAAGGAGAAGCACCTTTAGTCAATCTGCTTTCTCTGTGAGAGCTTTCCATGTCTGGAACACATGGCCATCAGACACACAACTGCACCACCTATCACGCCTTCACAAAAAACATGGCTAAACGACAATCAGACTTGTGAATATAATTCCTAACTGTGTATTGCCGCATTCCATGTTATCTGTTTTCTGTAGCTTGTGAGGTGTGGAAACACTTTGTTGCTTTTATGTATTTTATTTTGTTGCTTTTTGTGCTCTTGCTCTGTCTGCGTGCTATGTGTTGCTTGTCCTATGTTGCTCTGCATGTGCTCACTGCTCATTGTTTGTGTGTATTGTTATTGTAATTGTTTTTAATAACCTGCCCTGGGACTGCGTGTCACACCCTGATCTGTTTCACCTGTCTTGTGATTGTCTCCACCCCCTCCAGGTGTCGCTTATTATCCCTGGTGTATATATCCCTGTGTTTCCTGTCTCTCTGTGCCAGTTTGTCTTGTATGTTTTTCAAGTCATCCAGTGGTTTTCCTGTACTCCTGCTTCTATTCCCTTTTACTAGTCCTCCCGGTTTTTGACCCTTGCCTGTTTTCTGGACTCCGTACCTGCCTGCCTTACCATTCAGCCTGCCCTGACCTCGAGCCTGCCTGCCACTCTGTACCTCCTGGACTCTGAACTGGTTTTGACCTTTTGCCTGTCCACGACCATTCTCTTGCCTACCCCTTTTGGATTGCTAAATAAATATCAAGACTCAAACCATCTGCCTCCCATGTCCGCATCTGGGTCTCACCTTGTGCCCTTATACTGCGGTTGAAAATTAGCCGGCTGGCTAAAACAGGCACCTGTAAAACAAAATTAAATAAACTCAAACTCAAAATAATACCATTTAAAGTCCCAACTGAGAGGAACGGAGAGAGTAGTAGGAGGCTGGAAGATCAGGTCAAGCCAAAGGTGATTTAAAACTGACCAAACACACCAAGACAGTCTTGAAGAGAGCATGACAAAGCCTATTTCCCCTCAGGATTTGGCATGGGTCCTCAGATCCTCAAAAAGTTCTACAGCTGCACCATCGAGAGCATCCTGACTGGTTACATCACCGCCTGGTATGGCAACTGCTCGGCCTCCGATTGCAAGGCGATACAGTGGGTAGTGCGTATGGCCCAGTACATCACTGGGACCAAGCTTCCTGCCTCTATACCAGGCGGTCAGGACCTCTATACCAGGCGGTGTTAAGTAGGGCAGAATCATAGCATTAAAGTACAGTTTTGCTACCTCTGTAGTCAAACAATTTCGTATGAATAGGAAATTAGCTAGGTTGAATTTGGTTATTCGAGTTACATTTTTCACCTGCTTTTAAGAGAGGTTCGAATCATGTATGGTACTTAAAATGAGATACCACCTGGAGCTTCTCCCCTGATACATAGACGTCTGGCTCAGTAGCATTAGTTGCCCTCTTTGCGAAGAACATGAGATTTCACATTGAGATTCGAACATGATTCACTGAGCCACGTTGTAACAGTAGTGAGTAGTGAGTTACAGTAGTGAGTTACTGTAGTGAGTCATTGTGCAGCTTGTTTGCTCTTTGCATGCACATATACTGTATCACTATCATCTGTATACATTTGAACTTCAGACCAAGTACAGACAGAAGGCATGCCATTAATGTACAAGCTGAACAAGAGGGGTCCCAGTATTGACCCTTGGGGCACACCCACATCATAACTGAAAGTGGATGACCGCTCATTGCTCACTCTGACACACTGGGTTCTGCCTTCAAGGTATGATTTCATCCGTCTCAAGGCATCGGGGCACAAAGTTGAACTTGGACAGTTTTGTGATGAGAACCTCAGGGTTAACAGTATCAAAAGCTTTCCTTAGGTGTGGAAATACAGCCCCTACAACACCCCCTTTGTCCATCGTGGACTTCACATTTTTCCAGAAGAAAGCAGTTGGCCTTTTCTGTAGAGTGTTTTGCTCTGAAGCCAAATTACACGGAGTGTAATGTGAAGGGGCTGTTGTTGAGGTGGGCAATCAGTTGCTCTGCTACACACTTTTCAGCAACCTTGGACACCACAGGTAGTATATTAATTGGCCTGTAGTTACTCATGTCAGCAGAGTCACCTGATTTAAAGATGGCTGTTATTATGGCCGACTTCCAGACCCTTGGAAACACACCCTGACCAATAGATTTGTTGGTGACCTTAGTAATAGGGCCAATGACTCTGTCGTTTTGAAGAAAGGTAGAGTCCAGCCTAAACACATCTTTGGCTTTCGACTTCTTAATGAGCTAATCACCTTGTTCACCTCTGACTTAGAAACCTCCCTTATGATGAAGACAGGTTGAGTGTGTCATGACTCGACTTCATCAATCTGAAGACTGTTATTTATAACTATGTTTAATTGTTACCCGATTAAATTAATCATGTAACTATTAACTCGTTTGGATCTGGGGCACCACGAGAGCGGTTCTTCAAAGAGTTACTTTCTCAGAATGAAATGCTAAAAGGTCTTTACCTATCACATCAATGAACAGTCAACTTAACCTCATATCATATTATCGTTATGAACAGTCGTAACCTCCTTGCATCTGCAAAAACCAGAGCCTTACTTATTGTTCACTACTACACAAATTGGTTTAATTATTTATTTACTAGCTAATTAAATGGGAACATAGGATAAACATTGTTAGCCACCGAAGACTAGGGTTAAGTTTAATAGGATTTGGGGGAAACTCAAGTAATACTCATCTGTTTTTGCACTGTTAAGTCAGCTATGTACTTCTGTAGTCGATGTGCTCTTTAGGGCCGTTCATAGTTTGGGCTACTAATCTGTTCATTTGGTAGTAGCATTATGGTGTCTACTGAGGATTTTGTCCGTGCTCCTGAAGAGTTGCTTATGCAGTTTATGAAGGAACAGCTTTTGAAGTTGCGTGAATATTATCATGTTGAGATTAGTGACAAATGTCTCAAGGATAGTGAGGTCAATTCTGTCAGTTAATTTGCTTTCAGCTGGTATTTTGAAGTCAGAATTTAGTGAACCTAGTTCAGCTGTATTGGCTGTACCAATTGCCTAGTGCTGGTTTGACATTTGAGCAGAAAAGGAGTTACTTTTATTGCAGCTAAATCATGACTAAGATCTGGAAAGGTTGAAACAGCAAAAATAACTTGATTTGGAAAGGTTGAAGCAGGATACGGAAGAAGTTAAAGTGCGGGTGCAACATCAGCGGTTAGAACTTGTCAGAGAAGGCAAGCCTTCAGGTGAATTTTCTTTTGAGAATGACTACTCAAGCTCCCCAATGAGACGCTCTTTCCTTGGTCGTTCTCTGCCTTTTGATGTTGCTGGTAATCTCTGCTTGTTGCCTAAATTTACTGAAAAGGATCCTGATCTATTTACGGTATTTGAACGTGTAGCAGACTCCCGGGCTTGGCCTGATGCAGACCGTACTTTGATGCTACAGTGTTTTGACCGGTAAAGCTCAGGAGGTTTACTCATCTCTTAGCTCTACATATAGTGATAATTACGTAAAGGTTAAAACTGCTGTCCTGCATGTTTACGAGTTGGTCCCAGAAGCGTATTGACAGTGTTTCAGAACGATGAAGAAAGGTGAAAAAGTCCCATGTTGAGTTCACGGGATTTGTTAACTCAATTACTACTGCGTCAGTAGTCGCTAGTTTTGAAGATTTGTGCAACCTGGTTGTCCTCGAACAATTTGAACGAATCTGACCCTGATCGTCTTGCTACCTATATAAATGAACAAAATACAGATTGCCTCTGAAGCTGCTGTTTTGGCAGATGAGTACGTACTGACCCACAACGGCAGTTTTGGAGAGTCCCGTATGCAAGATTGGGGGCAGAGGATCAGTTCAAGTGGATTTCGTTCAGCAAATTCCTTTGGTTCTGGTAATGACACATTTCCATCTAGATCCGAATGTGGTTCATGCAGACAGAATGATGTAAGTAAAATCTGTAATTATTGTCAAGGTAAAGGCCACTGGAAGAACGAATGTCTTGTCCTTGGTAAAAAGGTCAGCAGATTGGCCAGCACAAATGTAAAACCTGTTGCGTTAGCTGGGCCTGTTCCTCATGTAATCCTTTTGTGCAAGCTCAAGACTTGTCCAAACCTTTTAGTACTGATTATTTGCCTTTTGTCAGAGGGTTATGTTTCACTATTGGGAAGTGATGTGCAAGTGCCAATAAAGATTCTGCGAGACACTGGTGCCTCTGAACTGTTTGTTTTGGCGTCTGTTCTGCCTTTTTCTCTGGAGACAGATATAGAAACCAGTGTCCTGATTCTAGGGACAGGTTTGAATGCATTGTCTGTACCCTTGCACAAAGTCAAACTTATATCTGACCTAGTGCAAGGCGAGGTTTCCCTTGGAGTGCGTCCCTTTCTGCCCGTTGACGGTGTCAATGTGATTTTGGGTAACAACTTAGCCGGTAATCGTGTCTGGGATGATGCATCTCCTCTGATGGTTTCTCATACCCCATCCCATGTAGGGATTATCGATGAAAACGTACAGAGATTGTCTGAGGTATTCTCTGCATGCAATGTGACTCGTGCTATGAGCCGTGCTGACACTACGGTCATAACGGAACTTACACAACACATAGCCGAACAGTTTGATAATCCATTAAATTATTTATGTTTGCCTATGTCCTGTAGTGATCTTGTGATGGATCACTCTTTATTTTTACAGTTTTTTGCACCCCAGTATGTCTACTTGCTGTAACAATTGTCGTCGGGAGAAAGAGAAGAGGACCAAGGTGCAGCGTGGTAAGAGGATGAAAAGGTTATTTGACAATTTAGTCCAGGGGACCAGGTTCTGGCCCTGCTACCCATTGTCGGTTCTCCTTTTCAGACCAAATTCAGTGGCCCATACACAGTTTCGCCAATTGTCCGATCTGAACTCTGATTGCTACCCGTGAGTGCAGAAAGGCGAATCCGCTCTGCCATGTCAATTTGTTAAAGCCCTAGTATGCTTGTTTGTCTTCTGAATTAGCTATATCAGAACTGTGCTAAAAAATGACGTGGTTAGTCCTGTTCTTTTGGTGGAATCCGTTGATCTGAGGTCAGCCACCACCTTCACATACAGTGGCAGAGTGTGATGAAGAGGGGGGGCTGGGCCCTGATGGTATTTTGCAGGGTAGGTTGATGAATTCAGAGTCCCTTGCAAACTTGGAGTTTTTTGGGTCACCTGTCTGATTGTCAAGCAGAGTTAACTGATTTGATCACTGATTTTCAGTCTTTGTTTGCTGACACATTCTTGTACACATTTGGCAGTGCACAAATCAGATGAAGTACATGCTAGTTAATGATATTTCTGTACCATCGTTCTCCAGTTGGGCCACGCCGTGTCTCTTGGTGAGCAAGCCAGATGGTTCTCTTAGATTTTGCTCTTAGATTTTTGGCTGAGGCCTGTCTCACTTTGAACTTAGCCAAATGTGAGTTTGCCCAGGCAAGTGACTTAATTCGGCAGAGTGGTCGGGCAGGGTTGTGTGGGCTAAAGTGGCCGCTATCGATCTGTTTCCACCGCCCACCACCAAGAAGGAGCTGCAACACTTCCTAGGTATGGTTGGGTATTATTGGGGGTTTTGCTTCAACTTCTCTATGGTTGTAGCACCTCTGACTGATCTGTTGAAGAAGAGGGCTGATTTAATCTAGTCTACCTGCTGTCAGAGTGCTTTTGAAAATGTGAAACTGCTTCTTATCTCTGACCCTGTTTGCTGCCCCACGATTGGAACAGCCTTTCAACCTACATGTGGATGCCAGTAATGTGGGGGCAAGGGCCGTGTTGCTTCAAGCAGATGTAGGTGTTGAACATCCTGTTAGCTGTTAATTTCAGGAGAAATGGCTATCAGTTGAATTATTCAGTGGGGGAGGAGGCCCTTGCCTTAACCTTACTTTCCTGCACACCATGCTTTGCCCAAATCGCAGGATTATACACTGGTGTTTGTTCCTGCAGGCGTTCCATTTGGATGTATGACATGTAAAAGGTGTGGATAATGTGGTGGCTGATACGCTTTCCCGTGCACTGATTTAGTTGATCTTCAGACACCTTTGTTGCGTTTGTTTTTCCTCTCCGTTGGTGGTCTGTACAGGGTTTATTTTGTCATTCCTGTTGCTCTGGCGTCTGCTTTCCTGTCGCTTGGTCTCCATTTCTCTTAGTGTTGCTTCCAGGTACCGTGGTTGCAGAGGTTGGACGGGGTCAGGCGATTTGATTGGGTTGGTGTCATGGTCATCTGGTGGACCTCTTCCCTTTATGGTTGGTATAGTATTTTGTCTGAACCTTTATGGTTTTTGATCAGTTTTTGTGTGGTTGTGGGTTTTGTTTTCAGGTCCTTGTTAGTCCCTGATTTTATTGGGAGGGGGTGTTTCACTCTCCTTGACTCTTCTCTGTGTTTGTGCTTTTATTTGCAGATTGGGGACAGGTAGAGCTGATTGGGTTGTTGAGGTGACAAGTTGCACCTGGGTTTGGGATCAACTAGGAGATAAAAGTTCCTGGTGCCCAGTCCTGGCTCTCTCCACAAGCACTGTTTTGTGATCTGCTTGATTATGTTTTTGATTAGGTGACCCTTTCAACACTTACACACATTTTACCTTAATCCTTGCGTCTCCATTACACTACTCACATGCCTACTTTCACACTTTACAGGTTAGTTTTCCTTTGTAGTTTTATAGTTAATATTGTAGTTACTCCTTAACTGCCAACGTGTGGACTCCCTTGTCACCCTCTAAGAGCCAGGTTGTGACAACATACACTCTGCACCGGTAATTGACTGGAGACGTAATATGCTGAAAACAGGTCCGTAACGGAAGGACATTGATGCTTGTTAAAGTGGAGGGAGAGGGACAGACACTTAACATAGGTACATTCAGAAATTACTCTCACCTACTGTAACCATATACTTTGCACACGAAGCGCCGCCCGCTTTGAGTAAGAAATCATTCATGTTTTTAAGTAAAATGCTTGGGTTTGCCGGGGGTGTCTCAGTGAACAGGGCAGCCTTGGAAAGAGGGATGGGCCTTTCGCCGCACGCTTGTAAGGCTCTGATGGTCTAAAATGGTTCCAACAAGTCTTCTATTGTTGTCCGGTATCCGGTGACTTGTGTAGTCCTGAACAGAACTAAAGATTTAACTTTCCTTCCATTCACTCTTGAAGAGGCTTCTTTGAAGATATGCTAGTCAGCCTTATCGATGGTTTGAGCAGAGTAACAGGATGGTCCTACTTAAATTAGCTTTTGAAGATGCTTTACTTAGGACAGCTAATCAGCCATACCAGTGATTATCCGGGAGGTGAGTTTATCGTCTCAACCTCGTGTTGAGATTTGAAGATCAAACCACTTTAAATGTGCAGCTTCATGTTTTTCTGGTCTGTTTTTTTAAACCCATTATTTATACAGATTGCTTGAAAGGGGCGGTTCTGGCCAGTTGACTCTCTGACCTCACTTTGGGGCAGGGACTACTCACTGTGCAAAGTTTATGGAAAACAATTCTCTTATCTTCTCATCACATCCCTCTTTTAACAAAAACACATTTTTCATATTACATGCACAATGCATAGTATTGAAACTTTGTATATGTAGTAGGTATACTTTCCAAGTTACACTATTTTCTTTAAAATGTTTTAATGACATCACAAAATAACATTAGTGTTCTATAGAGGCCCTCTGACCATTCCCCACATTCTATGTTAGAAATATTGTTCCAGGATTTGCTTTCGAACGTGTCAGTTTCAGCTGGAAAAAGTTGTTTATTTTACCAGGCAAGTCAGTTAAGAACCAATTCTTATTTACAATGACGGCTTACCGGGTTAACTGTGTTGTTCAGGGACAGAATGACAGATTTACCTTGTCGGATCTCGGATTTGATCCAGCAACCTTTCTGTTACTGGCCCAACGCTCTATCCACTAGGCTACCTGCCGCCCCACTAGGCTACTTGTTGAAACAAAGAACTTTCCTTTGAATCTTGAGACCACAGACCTGAAACTTCTCTCTTTATTTACAACAGGGTGTGAGTTGTTAACCCCCACTGGTTCCTCCTTCCCCGTCTATGGTGAGTGGGTTTGATTGAAGTTATTCTTTGCAAACCTGATCTGACCAATTTCTATTCTTGTGGACAGTCATGACAAGTGTCATTCACTTGCGCTGAGCCAAAGAAACCAGTGGAGGTGTTCTGTCAGTACCATGAGTCAACAAAGTAAGAATTGAAGGCTGTTGCTATTTAGACTGCATTCTGTTACACTGTCATTCACATTGATTTCTAGTCTTTTTGCAGTGTTACTATGGTCTTAACCTGTAATTATTTTAGATTCTCCGAGATCAATTTGTAATTTCCTTTCACAATTGTTGATAAATAAGTATGCCTTGGCCTGTGATTTCTTTCATCACCTTATTTCTCAACATGGTAAACCTACATTTGTCATGCTCTATTTTGAACCTTAGGGCAGTATTTAGAGCATGATCTCTTTCATCAGTTTCCAGAATTCTCCATTTAGCCAAGGAAAAGTGCTTTTTGGCCAGGTTTGTTTTTGATTTTCTTTAGGAAGTGTTAGGTTCTAAATATCAGATGAAAACACTGAAAGCTCCAACCAAGTTTATTCACCCATTGGGTTGATACAGCTGCATAAGACAGACATGGTTCCACCAGTGGTAGGATACATACCCTAATTTGGGGTGGAATCTCCTCCTTTACCATATCTTTGTTGCTAGGCAGGAAATTGACACTGGCAATAAACTGTTCCTTCTCCCTTAACTTGACCTGACCTAACCTCAATCCCCTTCCTCACTAATCCACAGCTCTCCACCCTTATCAGTGCCTGCCAACATGTGGCCGTCTTCCCTGCACTCAGTACATTCCAAGCTTAACTGTATCCACCATATACATTCCTCCTACTTATAACCATTAACTTCTGGTGTAGACCCTAGACTATGGCACCCTCATGTCTCTAGAATGACTAATAATATTCAAAGTTTAGAAATCCAAACCAATCAGAAGCAGTTTTTTTGTAGTCTGTATTGGGGATTTAAATAAAACCTGACTATCAACTTTGACATTTTGTATAGGACAAGAGATCATTCTAGTTAATTCCCTTAATTGTGTTTTCAAAATCATTTAATTCACTCTTGGGTATTCTGAGCTGATCAGGCTTTCTAACAGTAGAGGTTAAACCTGTTCTTGGAAAGCTTTCTGACTAGATTATGATCAGACAGCCCAGTAACCACATTGAAGGATTTAGTCACTCCAGTTTATTACTGAACACAAGATCAATCTGTGTTTTAGAACAAGTCACCCTGGTTGGCCCTTTAACTAGCTGTGTAAGGTCAAAGGTATTAGTGATCCATTTGAGGGTTTTACTACAATATTTGTCTTCAACATTTGTTAATATCTCCCATTTTAAGATGAGCTCTTTCCCAAAATCACATTCCCTAAGCATGTTACAAAATTGATAAAACATCACTTTGGTGGAAGATGGTCTATACATTCCAATAAGGGTAAAATATATTTGGGGAGACAGTGTAACGTTTAGGCCAAAACATTCTAGTTCATTATCACATGACCACTGAATTACTTTACATATGTTCTTTAATGTAAATCATCAGACCCCCTCCTTCAATCTTGTCTATCCTGAAAACATTGCAGCCAGGCACAAACAATCAAAGCAGTAGCTGGAGAGTTTATATGAAGCCATATCTCTGAAAGGCAGAGGAAGTCAAGGTTGGAGTCTGTGAGAAGATGTTGAATTTGATCACTTTTTGGAATGACACTGAATGTTCAAGTGCCCCTCTAGTAAGTCTTTTGGATTTAGCTGGCGGGACCAAGATGATCCGAGAATGATTGACACATTGAAAAAAAGTAAACATTTTGGTGTGTTCTGATGGCTGGGTTTAGGCCGTTTTGTTTCATTTCGCTTAGGAGCAGTTCGCTAGTGCAGCCTAGATGTATCCAGTGTCCTCCACCTCATGTGTGTACGTGTCAGGGTTGGGGTCAATTTGAATTGAACTCAATTCAGGAAGTGATTGGAATAAAAAGTGGTAAATAGAAAAAAAGATCTGTATTTGACTGATTTCAACTCAAATTGACCGAGTGCGATTAAGAGAGAGGTAAAAATATAAAACCTTAACCTCACTGCGTGTAGTGAATGAGAGCGAAGGGAGCACGACACTGAGAAAGGATGAGCTAGAGGGCTACACCTCAAGTGTAGACTCAACCTTTGTCCAGACCAACTATGCTATGCAGTGGATGGAGGCTGAGATTGCGATTCTACTCTTCCTTCCTATTGCTGTCCTAAAGCACATACAATAGATCACATTTGTGTTCCTCTTGTTCAAGGACATACTCTTCATACCCCAGGCAGTCTTGTGAAGGACTGTCAACTATGGACCTTTCCATGTCATTCAAGCTCACCAGAGTTCACTGCTGTACTGGATTGTTTATTAGTATTGGCTCGTCATCTCAGTACAGTGCCATGCTATATAATTGTCCATGTGGAATATCTACTGAAAGCAGTTATTTTCTTAAGGTCAATGCAAGCGGTCATATGTATAGCTATTTGAGATGAACAGCGAGGATACAATACTGTTTTGGTGGACAGGGTTGTGGGAGTCTACATGCAATGGAGTACATAATCACAACACTATCTTGAAATGTTACGTTGAGTGATTTTTTTTTCTTCGTTTTTGCACACGGATAAACTACGCAGTAGATACAGTTTGCATTCTCTTAAATGTTGTGAAATAAATATAGTTAGACACTGGGAGTAAGTCACATTTTATTTGCCTTTTTGAACATACTAAGGGGTGATGCGTTTGGGCAAAGGGCCTAGGCCATCACAGTCAATTTGTAATCCTTTCCCTTTCCATTGGCAAGAAATCTATTTCCAGGTTGTCAGAGAAAATGGAGCTTAATTAAAAAGAACACAGTTATCCACCTCATTAAAGCTGGGAACTCAGGCAAGTCAACCGAGGCATTTCATTATTTAACTAGCTTTTAAAAGCAACGAAGCACTGACAAAGTGAGTCTCTCCTCTTCTTGCTCTCCTATCACAAGGACATAACACTTTTCAAATGTATCATTGCACAAAACATTCCTTGTGTGATTTTTTTCCAAATGTATCGCCATAAAGTAAATACAGGAAAAACATATGGCATGAGTAGGATAGTATTGTAAAGATGGCGGAAATAGTCATCTCTGGTCAAAAGAACTATCTCCAGGAAATCCATTGAGGTTGGAAATCAAGTCAATTTTGACCTTAAATTACCTCTAAAAGTCTAAGCCACTGGGGGGGGGGGTTAACTCTTTAGTCATATCCCGGTTTACCTATTTGTTTATGGCCTTGCCTGTACCTAACGACTGGTTTTTTAAATGATATTGTTTTTAAACTGTATGAGCAAAAAATATTCAATTTTACTTAACATGGCAAGTATGGAGTGGGTGGGGGGGTTCTACTAAGCTAACATATGGAATTATTTTAACAAGGATCCTTTAGCTATTTGATATAGAATTGCACGACGCCTGTAGGTACAGTATCAGTCAAAAGTTTGGACACATCTACTCATTCAAGGGTTTTTCTTCATTTTTACAATTTTCTACATTGTAGAATAATAGTGAAGATATCAACACTATGAAATAACACATATGGAATCATGTAGATAACCAAAAAAGTTTTAAACAAATCAAAATATATTTCAGATTATTCAAAGTAGCCACCCTTTGCCTTTGACAGCTTTCCACACTCTTGGCATTACCTCAACCAGCTTCATGAGGAATGCTTTTCCAACAGTCTTGAAGGAGTTCCCACATATGATGAGCACTTGTTGGCTGCTTTTCCTTCACTCTGCTGTCCAACTCATGCCAAACCATCTCAATTAGGTCTGGTGATGGGGGAAGCCAGGTCATCTGATGCAGCACTCCATCACTCTCCTTCTTGGTCAAATAGACCTTACACAGCCGGGAGGTGTGTTGGGTCGTTGTCCTGTTGAAAAACAAATCATAGTCCCACTAAGCGCAAACCAGATGGGATGGCGTGTTGCTGCAGAATGCTGTGGTAGCCATGCTGGTTAAGTGTGCCTTGAATTCTAAATAAATCACTGACATTGTCACCAGCAAAGCACCCACACACAATCACACCTCCTCCTCCATGCTTCACGGTGGGAACCACACATGTAGAGATCATCCGTTCACTTACTCTGCATCTCACAAAGACACGGCGGATGGAACCAAAAATCTCAAATTTGGACTCATCAGACCAAAGGACAGATTTCCACCGGCCTGATGTCCATTGCTCATGTTTCTTGGCCCAAGCAATTTTCTTATTATTATTGGTGCTCTTTAGTAGTGGTTTCTTTGCAAAAATTCAACCATGAAGGCCTGATTCACACTGTCTCTTCTGAGCAGTTGATGTTGAGATGTGTCTGTTACTTGAACTCTGTGAAGCATGTATTTGGGCTGCAATTTCTGAGGCTGGTAACTCTAATGAACTTATCCTCTGCAGCAGAGGTAACTCTGGGTCTTTCTTTCTTGTGGCGGTCCTCATGAGAGCCAGTTTCATCATAGCGCTTGATGGTTTTTGTGACTGCACTTGAAGAAACGAATTGACTGACCTTCATGTCTTAAAGTAATGATGGACTGTCATTTCTCTTTGCTTATTTGAGCTGTTTTAGTCATAATATGGACTTGGTCTTTTACCAAATCGGGCTATCTTCTGTATACACCCCTACCTTGTCACAACACAACTGATTGTCTTGAAATGCAATTGAAATGCATTCCAGGTGACTTCCTCATGAAGCTGGTTGAGAGAATGAGAAGAGTGTGCCAAGCTGTCATCAAGGCAAAGGGTGGCTACTTTGAAGAATCTCAAATATTACATATATTTTGATTTGTTTAACGCTTTTTTGGTTACTACATGATTCCGTATGTGTTATTTCATTGTTTTGAGGTCTTCCCTATTAAAGTACCAGTCAAAGGTTTGGAATCACCTACTCATTCAAGGGTTTTTCTTCATTTTTACTATTTTCTACATCAATGTATCAATTTAACCCCATTTTTGGGAGGCACAAAACTACCTTCATGCTACCATAAACATTTTCAAACCAGTAACAGATTTCCTTCAGGTGAGTCCCGTGACACTTGTGGAGTTGACCATCGTGTTCGTGAGTCTCATCTTTCCATAGAGTAGTCATATTAGTTTATTTGCCAAACCGTTAGGACACTACAGACGTTTCCTTGCGAAGACCGATTTTCGGGATGTCTGATGGTCTGACATACACCGCTTTAGTTCGGCCACCGACATGTGGTGCATTGAGACACAGCTCATGCAACAAAACAAACATATGTCAATAGACTCTTAAGGATTGCAAATTCAACCTGGACCACGGAGGATCTGCGTTATAGCACGATTGACATTTTAAAGGTAATTTCCGATTGAACCGACATGCAGCGTTTACCATGAAGGCGATCTCCGCGAATGGAACATTTCCTTTAAAAATGCTGCATAGCTGAGAAGGGGTGATCAGATTGAATCTAGCTCTTCTCCTCCATTTGAACTTCCTGTTACAACGCCAACGCCTGTACACAAAATACATGAACATTTTTGTTAACATAATACATCCGAGTGATCTGAGGCCTTGCTTGTTAACAATTACGTCAATGGTGCGCTGTGCCCCTAACGTGTCATATTCACGATGCATAATTGCGCTCACACAATGAGCACACACCAGATAGAGGCTCCTCATTGATTAAAGGGTGTTTTCACACCTGGCCTTTTCAGCCTGTGACTCTCCCTGCTATGGTTCTCGGGGTTGGCAATCCATTCTTGGGGGAAGATTAATCTTCACACCTCAGTGTGAGGTTAAAGTGGCACGGTCTCCTCAGCCCTGTCAATGACCTCCCACTGCTTGACGGAAACTCAGCTCATGGCATCTGACATAAGCTTTCAAGTCAGGAAATCGTTTCCCCCCTTCCATCTTATAAGAACTTATATGAGCTGAAATGAGTGTGGCGATCTAGTGTGTGGAGGCTTTTTTCCCTAATTCCGAGAATTAGGATCTGGTAAAAGAGCAGCCTTGATTGTCCAGCATTCATTAAGCTCCGTATTTAAGATGTTCCCTCTCTGAACCCGACCTTGTGTCGCTGTAAGTATACAGTTGGTCTGTGTAAGTGGTACAGCAGCTGTGCACGGCCTCGTTGTCGTCCAAATGTGGGTCATCAGTGCTTGGTGTTATTTTCTTAATCTCAACTCTATTAAAGAGAGACAGGCTCCAGACAAGACAGAGCTCTACATCACCCAGTGGGGTGCCTGCCTGTCTGCTATAGCCACAGGGTTCAGTCCCAGTGATTTATACCACAATACCAATGGCTGTGATGGTAATATACCACAGGTAATTGAAAAAGAAAATTGAACTAGGTCAACAGAAACAGAGACGGAGTCATTCGGTGTTACACGGAGGCTCTTAAACCTATTGTATAACATCATCCACTACAGCCGCCCATTCTTTACAACATCTCACAGACTTCTAATATCTGGCACTGAATAATTGTCCCCATATTTCATTTAGACTTAATACGCCCTGGAATGGATGTGCGAGGTACTGTGATACAAACAGGACTGATAAGATGTAGTATAAAGATAGGCAGCTAGCTTATCTATTGAGTGCTTCTCAGTAGCTGCTTAAAGAGGTCTTTAGGTGAACTGACATGAGGGTGACATGAGGATCCCAATACACAGGACTATATTGTCATTGACATGATTCATCCGAACGATAACAGGGTTGATTTCTGTCATCACCGGCGTCATAAAGAGACCAATGATCGTTGACTAATGATCGTTGGCACATCCACGTTTTAATGATTTTAATGATTTTTTACAGTTATTTGGTCAATTTCATCCATAGCAACTTGTCACGAACATGTTTCTGTTATTCATTCAAAGGGCTGTGTTTCTGTGAAACTCAGGGTGAGAAATTGTCGAATGAACTAACACTGGAACGTTATGGGCTATCAACAGTTCCCATTGCATCTGAAAAATGACTCTCAACTTGGTATAGAGACATTGACTGGAAGCTAAATATGTATTTACAATGTTTTGTTATTTGTTTTTGTTATAGTGGCTGGTGCCAAATCTGGATTGGCTGCATATTTATATATTTTCAGTGTACATACATCTACCTCTGTGGCAAATTTGCGTCTTTTATCAGCTTAGCCTCACACCAATAATATACAAAATATATATTATTCTTAATTCCTCCATATTACCACAGATGTTATCATTTTTTGTTGGTAACTAGCAGCTTGACAAAGTCCTACAATTTCGGAAGGATCCCCTGTTGGAGATTTTAGGGTTAAAAACCTGCTGTTTATGGGAAGGACCCATATTCTACTTATGCTATTCATCGTTTATGAGTCAATTTACATTTGATTTCATTGTAAGTCCCTCTGTATAATGACAGTCTATCAAATCTAAAGTACTGCTGCTTTTGAAAGCTGTCATGTTAGGTACAGTCTCTGTGTTTGGATTGCGTAATCTAGATTCAGCCCACTTGAAGTACAGTACAGTAGGTACAGCGTGTAGCTCTTTGATAGAATTCAGCTGATGTTCATGTATAACCAGGAACTGAAATACACAATCTACCAAAAAGCCCTCCAACTCAGGAGGAAATTGGTTCTTCAGAAATGTGTTCTTGACATGGTTTGATGCTCTGTTAGACGTATCAGGGTGTTACATGTGGAATATGGAAGTTGTCTATAGCGAGAACATCTTAATGATGAAGCGTTTGTCTGTAAAGAGTAGTATGCTAATTATTGTTATGGTACATAAGACTCATGCTCAGCTAGAAATAATGAAATAAATGGGATTGTACTCCGGGAGCACATCTGCTCTTCATCACTCCATTCTCTATGCCAATTTGAGAGAGAAAAGTTGTGTTTGACAGAACTGAGCCAAAATAAGAACATTATTTCCTTCATGCAGGAGGACATAGGCTTATTAGTGAGTTTAGCTCAGTCAAATAAAAGTGCTCAAGTGCACAGCTGCCATGACAGAAAATATAATATGCACTGCTTTCATTCACACAATTATTACTTCTCATGCGGATGATGGAAATGGGAAATGTTCTTATAACAGCTGAGTCGCCAGCCTTATTCAGAAGCGTGTTGCATATATTCATGATCTGGCCAACAAGATGGAAATGTCTCCCCCTGATTCCTTGGATCCACTGTGTTTAGTATTGAGCTGCATTAAGGGTGATTGACAAAGACAGTTTTGTCTGAGGGGGGAATAGAGTGGAGACAAAAGTGACACACATGACCGAGAGAGAGAGAGAGGGCCATCCAGGTAAATAGCCTAATTCAGATTTGTTCCCCCAAATCTCTCGCCCCCCTACTTTGTCCTGCTTCATGCTGGATGATGCTAAAATGTTTGGGCAGGAGGAGATGCATGTGGGAGCAGGATAGCCCAAAGGATGTTAGGCACTGTCCCACAGTCCTGACTCCTGGCTGACGTGTTGCATAATGTCTGTCTCCTTTCTGCATGGCAGGGAAATAAAGCAGCAGCATTCATCCACAGCATTCTGTGTCTATCTGAGATTTCGTACCACATCCTCAAATGACAACAGTCACATGAATTGTCATGGAATGTACCTAGATTGAAGGGTACAGTACGGTGGGTAAACAATATTTAAACTACTAGCATGGTAAGTTTGTTCAACAAGGCTAACTAATGTATGTAATGTATTGTGTATTTCAGTTTACATTTATGTACAGTTTTGAGCAGGGCTCTCGAACCCTGTTCCTGGAGAGCTACCGTCCTATAGGTTTTCACTCCTACCCTAATCTAGCGCATCTGATTATATTAATTAGCTAGTTCATAAGCTGAATCAGGAGGATGTACTGAAAACCTACAGGGGGTAGCTCTCCAAGAACAGAGTTGGAGAGCTCTGGTATAGAGGAACTGAAAATGGGCAAACGAGGGATCATTCTATTCCATTCTGAAGTAGTGAAAACCCAAACTCAGATCAGAAAGCATCACACCCTGGCCGACTGCTACCCCCTATGGAATACAGTCCAATAGAGCCAGTCCTCGACTTCAGAGAAAAGTTGCCTCAGAGAAACTCACTCCAGGGCGTGCAGCCCTGGGCATCCAGATCTCTGGGGCCTACCACATGAGGATTACAATGGGGAGCGGTTTCGGTTTCATCTCTCTCTCTGCTATTTATTAATGACAGCAGCATGTTAATTCACAATCATCTGTACAGACCAGTGAAGATAATCTGATATGACCACATTAATCTGATATGAACACATAGTATTATTGTATGCCGTATTATGCCTGTTTCAGATAGGCAGAGGAGAGGGTACATTGAAAGAAGTGCCAGAAAAAAAATGGTTGTGACACAAAGATAACAGTAGCATAATATGAGAAACTAATCTTCAGCTGGTGTTAAGTCTAAAATTCACAATCTCAACAGAGAGAATTATTGATAGTATGAGCAAATGAGCATCGCAAAGAAGCCAAGGCATTTTTGGAACAGCATGAGGGGGATCTTTAAATACACAGCATGGGTATTTCAAGGGGGAACTAGTGTCTTTGATCAGGGTTGACACAGCGTTTTGTGTGTGGGTTTTTCATCCCCCTCCAGGATTCTGCTGTGTCTGGATAAACAAATGTCAGTTTGTATCAAAATTTCTCCTACCTTTACATCTGATGTGCACTCCTCTGCTGCTATCCATGGAGAATGTCTCCATCAGGTGACAAAAAGGTTAATCTTTGTCAGGTTCGAGTTTTAGGATTTTCCCTTGTGCTGTGTGCAACTTGCGGTGGATGGGAACAATGTTTCAGAAAAACGGACTGAAAGAAAAGCACTCTTTTGTTTGTATTTCAATCATTCCAGCACTCTCAGATATTTCAACTGAATTTGATTGAGATTGAATGGCACAATGGAACAAATGGAATAGTCCCAAAAGTGCAACCCCCTCCAACAGATCTGCTCTCTTAATATGACCTGTTTTTTGTCAGAGCAGGAAAATAATCCTGCAGCAACAGGAAATGTCAATTATTTTGTGGATTATAATTCATGGCAATTTTTGTAGGGGTTGATACATTTTTCGATAGGGCAAATCAAGTCTGACATTTTTAAGTGTAAATTCCAAACTTTAGATTACTTTTTTAAAACTCAAATACACTACAATTTTGGATATCCTGCTGCGCAGGAAAATTCTCTGTGGCAACAGAGTGATCATTAAGATCCTACATCTGTTGTGAAAAACAAGACCTCAGATTTGAAAGCATCACACCCTTGCCGACTGCTACTGACTGCGGAATAGAGAGTCCAACAGAGCCAGTCCTCAACTTCACATCAAAAAGGCGCCTCAGAGAAACTCACTACAAGGCGCGCAGCCCTGGGCACCCAGATCTCTGGGGCCTACCACATGAGGAGTACAGTGGGGAGTGGTTTTTGTTTAATCTCTCTCTCTCTCTCTCTCTCTCTCTCTCTCTCTCTCTCTCTCTCTCTCTCTCTCTCTCTCTCTGCTATTTATTAATGACAGCAGCATGTTAATTCACAATCATCTGTACATACCAGTGAAGATAATCTGATATGACCACATTAATCTGATATGAACACATAGTATTATAGTATGCCATATTGTGCCTGTTTCAGATAGGCAGAGGAGAGGGTACATTGAAAGAAGTGCCAGAAAAAAAATGGTTGCGATACAAAGGTAACATCAGTGTAATATGAGAACCTAATCTTCAACTGGTGTTAGGTCTCAAATTCACAATCTCAACAGAGAGAATTATTGATAGTATGAGCAAATGAGCATCGCAAAGAAGCCAAGGCATTTTTGGAACAGCATGAGGGGGATCTTTAAATACACAGCATGGGTATTTCAAGGGGGAACTAGTGTCTTTGATCAGGGTTGACACAGCGTTTTGTGTGTGGGTTTTTCATCCCCCTCCAGGATTCTGCTGTGTCTGGATAAACAAATGTCAGTTTGTATCAACATGTTCCCTTACCTTTACTTCTAATGCACTCCTCTGCTGCTATCCATGGAGAATGTCTCCATCAGGTGACAAAAAGGTTAACATTTGTCAGGTTCGAGTTTTAGGATTTTTACTTGTGTTGTTTGCAATTTGCGATGGATGGGAACAATGTTTCAGGAAAGCTGACAGAAAGAAAAGCACTCTTCTCTTTGTATTTCAATCATTCCAGTACTTTCAAATATTTCAACTGTGTTTGATTGAGCTTGAATCGCACAATGGAACAAATGGTCACAAATGGTCCGAATAGTCCCAAAAGTGCAAACCCCTCCTACAGATCTGCTTTCTTAAAATGATCGGTTTTGTCAATTTAGGAAAATAATCCTGCAGCAACAGAAAATGTGACTTATTATATGGATTACACTGTAATTAAGGGACATTTTTTTGTATAACTTGGTACATTTTTCATTAGAGAAAATCAAGTCTGAAATTTTAAAGTGGAAATTCCAAACGTTAGATATCTTACTAAATCATGAATACACTACAATGTTGTATTTCCTGCAACAACAAAATTATCAAATTAAGATAGCAGATCTGTGTCTGGCACTCCCGGCTCCAATGTAAAGAAGCCAACTTAACCAATGGCTTAATCAGCATTATTATGTGAGTTGAGTGGATTTCAGAAGGACAAGAATTTGAGCTATTTGAACCCAGGTCTATCAGCAATCCTAAATATTTTGTATTAGGTACAACTTTTAGAACGAGGGCAGAGACAGAGACAGAGGCACAAACAGTGTACTTTATCAAAATGTATGTTTTGCAAAGGCCCAAATCTCGAAATAATTTGCATAGAAAACCTATCATTTACTATTGCGTTCTAACACTTCTTCTTGTTTGCCATCGGTTATGAAGCCCAATAATCCCCAGGTCAATTGAACAGAATCTGCTCGCCTTAAGTGCAGAAATATTTTGCATCTAAACACAGTGTTTACAGTGTTCCTGGGTTGGAGTTGTATGCAGAAACATGAAAAAGGTCTGTGTTTAGTGCCTCTTTATTGATCAAAGTTGACAGCTACACAAGTTGGGTAAAGATAAACATTATGATGATGTATTTTTGTTGCATTATTTACTGTGGCTGGCCTGGTAAGGCGACAGTCCCTGCAGTAATTTCTGCAGATACATTACATCACATTTGTAACGGCTGTTGGGAGGAGAGGACCAAGGTGCAGCGTGGTACGTGTCCATATTTATTTAACCTGTTTGGGCTGCAGGGGCAGTATTGAGTAGCCGGATAAAAGGTGCCCATTTCAAACTGCCTCGTACTCAATTCTTGCTCGTACAATATGCATATTATTATCACTATTGGATAGAAAACACTCTCTAGTTTCTAAAACCGTTTGAATTATATCTGTGAGTAAAACAGAACTCATTTTGCAGCAAACTTCCTGACAGGAAGTGGAAAATCTGAAATCGATGCTCTGTTCTAGGCCCTGCCTATAAAGGTCCTTGATATTTATTAGAATACATGCACTTCATACGTCTTCCACTAGATGTCGACAGGCAGTGAGAGAAGAAATGAAGTGTATAACTTGATCTGGGGTCGAATAAAAGCTCTTTGCATGACGTGTCACCAGTTTCCTGTTTTCTGGAGAGCGCACGAAGGGACCTGGATTGCCTTCTGATAAGCTGTCGTTATAGACGACTAATATCTCCGGCCTTGATTTTATTTGATACATGTGACAATATCATCGTAAAGTATGTTTTTTCAATATAGTTTTATTAGATTATTGAAATTTTTTCGGGACGTTAGGCGTGTTGCTTTGTCTGCGTATGTTCAGGAAGGAGAGCTTCGCGCCACTTTGCTAGCTTTCCGTGCTAATTGACTGGAGAAGAGGACATTCTAAATCCAAACAACGATTGTTCTGGACAAAGGACCCCTTGTACAACATTCTGATGGAAGATCAGCAAAAGTAGGACCCATTTTATGATGTTATTTCATATATCTGTCGTACATGTGAACTAGTAGTTTGCGGCCAGGTTTTGGGCACGCTCTCGCCATAACGTAAACTGCATATCGTAATGAAGTTATTTTTAGAATTCTAACACGGCGATTGCATTAAGAACTAGTGTATCTATCATTTCCTATACAAAATGTATTTTTTAGTTATGTTTATGAATAGTTATTTGGTCAGAATATGTGTGTCAGAAAAAGTGTCAGAAAAATATCCGGACGTTGTGGGAAAAAGATGCTACGTTAGCACAATGTATAACCACTGATTTCAGCTCTAAATATGCACATTTTCGAACAAAACATAAGTGTATGTATAACCTGATGTTATAGGACTGTCATCTGATGAAGCTTATCAAGGTTAGTCAAAAATTATATATCTTTTGATGGTTTGTTACGATCGCTAACTTTTGCTGCTGGGGAATGGCTTGTGTTTCTGGCTATTGTGGTAAGCTAATATAATGCTATATTGTGTTTTCGCTGTAAAACACTTAAGAAATCGGAAATATTGGCTGGAATCACAAGATGCCTGTCTTTCAGTTGCTGTACACCATGTATTTTTCAGAAATGTTTTATGATGAGTATTTAGTTATTTGGCGTTGGTGTCTGTAATTACTCTGGCTGCTTCGGTCCTATTTGTGACGGTAGCTGTGATGGTAGCTGCAATGTAAAACTGATTTATACCTCAAATATGCACATTTTTCGAACAAAACATAGATTTATTGTATAACATGTTATAAGACTGTCATCTGATGAAGTTGTTTCTTGGTTAGTTTGGTTGGTTCTTGGTTAGTTAGGTTGGCTTTGTGCATGCTACCTGTGCTGTGAAAAATGTCTGTCCTTTTTTGTATTTGGTGGTGAGCTAATATAATGCTATATTGTGTTTTCGCTGTAAAACATAAAAAAATCGGACATGTTGGCTGGATTCACAAGATGTTTATCTTTCATATGCTGTATTGGACTTGTTAATGTGTGAAAGTTAAATATTTCTAAAAAATATATTTTGAATTTCGCGCCCTGCACTTGAAGTGGCTGTTGTCATATTGTGCCCGGCTTCGGGCTTGCAGCCCAAAGAAGTTAATGAACACTGAAATAACAAAAATAACAAAGGGAACGACCGAAACAGTTCTGGCTGGTGCAGACACACAACAGAAAACAACTACCCACAAAACACAGGTGGGATGAGGCTACCTAAGTATGGTTCTCAATCAGAGACAACGATAGACAGCTGCCTCTGATTGAGAACCACACTCGGCCAAGCACAGAAATATAAAACATAGAACAAAAACATAGAATGCCCACCCCAACTCACGCCCTGACCAAACCATATGACCATGACAGTACCCCCCCCCCCCCCCCCCCCCCCAAAGGTGCGGACTCCGGCCGCAAAACCTGAACCTATAGGGGAGGGTATGGGTGGGAATTTCACCGCGGTGGCGGCTCTGGTGCGGTACGTAGACCCCGCTCCACCTCTGGCTTGGCCCACTTAGGTGGCGCCTCTAGAGCGAGGACCCTCACCACCGACCCCGGACTGGGGAGACTCTGGCAGCTCCGGACAGGAGGGAGACTCTGGCTGCTCCGGACAGGAGGGAGACTCTGGCTGCTCCGGACAGGAGGGAGACTCTGGCTGCTCCGGACAGTTGGGAGACTCTGGCTGCTTCTGGCTGCTCCGGACAGGAGGGAGACTCTGGCTGCTCCGGACAGGAGGGAGACTCTGGCTGCTCCGGACAGGAGGGAGACTCTGGCTGCTCCGGACAGGAGGGAGACTCTGGCTGCTCCGGACAGGAGGGAGACTCTGGCTGCTCCGGACAGGAGGGAGACTCTGGCTGCTCCGGACAGGAAGGAGACTCTGGCTGCTCCGGACTGGGGATCGTCGCTGGAGGCTCCGGACTGAATTGCGTCACTGGAGTGGAGAGACACACAGGAGGCTTCGTGCCATGGATCATCACTGGAGGCTTCGTGCCATGGATCATCACTGGAGGCTTCTTGCCATGGATCATCACTGGAGGCTTTGTGCCAAGGATCATCACTGGAGGCTTCGTGCCATGGATCATCACTGGAGGCTTCTTGCCATGGTTCATCACTGGAGGCTTCGTGCCATGGATCCTCACTGAAGGATTTGTGCCATGGATCATCACTGGAGGCTTCTTGCCATGGATCATCACTGGAGGCTTCGTGCCATGGATCATCACTGGAGGCTTCGTGCCATGGATCATCACTGGAGGCTTCGTGCCATGGATCATCACTGGAGGCTTCTTGCCATGGATCATCACTGGAGGCTTCGTGCCATGGATCACCACTTGAGTGGAGAAACACACAGGAGGCCTGGCTCTGGGAGAAGGCACAGGACTCACCAGGCTGGGAAGACATGCAGGAGGGTTAGGGCTTAGCACAGGCACAGGACTCACCAGGCTGGGGAGACATGCAGGAGGCCTTGTCCTTGGCCGAGGCACCGGATATACTGGGCCGTGGAGGCGCACTGGAGGTGCTGGAGCTTGAGACACTGGAGGTCTCAAGCTAAGAGCCTGCACAACCCGTCCTGGCTGGATGGTGACTTTGGCCCTGCACGTGCGGGGCGCAGGCACAGGACGCACTGGGCTGTGCAGACGCACTGGAGACACAGTGCGCAGAGCGGGCGCAGGATAACCCGGGCCGAGGAGATGTACTGGAGGCCTGGAGAGCAGGGCTGGCACAACCCGTCCTGGCTCGATGCCCACTCTAGCCCGGCCGATGCGAGAAGCTGAGATATAGCGCACCGGGCTAAGAACACGTACTGGAGACACAGTACGTGTTCTGCGGTGCGCTACACCGCATAACACGGTGCCTGACCAGTATGACGCTCGCCACGGTAAGCACGGGGAGTTGGCTCAGGTCTCCTACCTGACTCCGCCAATCTCCTCGTGTGCCCCCCCCCAAAAAAAAATCTGGGGCTGCCTCTCGTGCACGTTTCCTAGAGCCAACTCCTCGTAGCGTCGCCGCTCCGCTTTAGCTGCCTCCAGCTCCTCTTTAGGACGGCGATACTCTCCCGGCTGTGCCCAGGGTTCTTTGCCGTCCAAGATTTCCTCCCATGTCCAGGAGTCCATTCCACCAGGCTGCTTGGTCTTTTGGGGGTGGGTAGTTCTGTAACGGCTGTTGGAAGGAGAGGACCAAGGTGCAGCGTGGTACGTTTCCATATTTATTTAATGAACACTAAAATAACTAAAATAACAAAGGGAACGACCGAAACAGTTCTGGCTGGTGCAGACACACAACAGAAAACAACTACCCACAAAACACAGGTGGGATGAGGCTACCTAAGTATGGTCCTCAATCAGAGACAACGATAGACAGCTGCCTCTGATTGAGAACCACACTCGGCCAAACACATAGAAATATAAAACATAGAACAAAAACATAGAATGCCCACCCCAACTCACGCCCTGACCAAACCAAAATAGAGACATAACAAAAGAACTAAGGTCAGGGCGTGACAACACTCTGTTTTAATTTTTTTCTTATGCCTTTTTGAATGTTCATTCATTCAAAATAAATGTTTTGTCATACCCGTGGCATACGGTCTGATATACCACGGCTGTCAGCCAATCAGCATTAACTTCTTATGGCTGCAGCCCGGTGTCGGTACACTTATGACAACAGCCAGCTCAAGTGCAGGGCGCGAAATTCAATATATATATATTTTTTAATATTTATCTTTCACACATTAACAAGTCCAATACAACAAATGAAAGGTACACATCTTGTGAATCCAGCCAACATGTCCGATTTTTAAAATGTTTTACAGCGAAAACAGCACGTATATTTATGTTAGCTCACCACCAAATACAAAAAAGGACAGACATTTTTCACAGCACAGGTAGCATGCACAAAGCCAACCTAACTAACCAAGAACCAACCAAACTAACCAAGAAACAACTTCATCAGATGACAGTCTTATAACATGTTATACAATAAATCTATGTTTTGTTCGAAAAATGTGCATATTTCAGGTATAAATCATAGCTTACATTGCAGCTACAATCAGAAATTGCACCGAAAGCAGCCATAATAATTACAGACACCAACGTCAAATACCTAATTACTCATCATAAAACATTTCTGAAAAATACATAGTGTACAGCAACTGAAAGACAGGCATCTTGTGATTCCAGCCAATATTTCCGATTTATTAAGTGTTTTACAGCGAAAACACAATATAGCGTTATATTAGCTTACCACAATAGCCAGAAACACAAGCCATTTCCCAGTAGCAAAGGTTAGCGATCGTAACAAACCAGTAAAAGATATATAATTTTTGACTAACCTTGATATTCTTCATCAGATGACAGTCCTTTAAGGGCTAAAACCACCCAGTTTATAATTATTGTTATATAACGTTTTATTTAAGGTCAAAGAAGCCGCTTGTACTTTCGATTCAGTTTGTGAATGATATTTCATTATTTAGACTAGAACATAATGCATATTTTTATTTAATTTTTGTCTTGTGCTCTGGTAGCAATACACACTGTGTGTACAAAACATTATGAACACCTGCTCATAGACTGACCAATGAATCCAGGTGAAAGCTATGTTCCCTTAAGGATCGGACCCTTTTTTTCAATTTGAGCCTACAATGACATACCCAAATCTAACTGCCTGTAGCTCAGGACCTGAAGCAAGGATATGCATATTCTTGATACCACACAGCAGGGGTTAAAACTGTAGAAACTAATTCCTACATTTGAATATGAAAATGTATTTTATCAAACGAAACTATGCTCCATTTTATCTCTGGGACCCTCAGGATGACAAATCAGAGCACGATTAATGAATGTAAGTACATTATTTACCTTCAGAGGTGAATGTATCCAACCAGTTGCCATGATAAAAGTGTTTTGTTGTTGTGTAATCTCCTTTAACAACAGCATGTTATTTTTTCACTGTAATAGCTACTGTAAATTGGACACTGCAGTTAGATTAACAATAATTTAAGCTTTCTGCCCATATAAGACATGTCTTTGTCCCAGAGAATTGGCTGTTGTTTACAATGTCATTCTAGTCACATTAGCGTACATTAGCAACAACCATCCCGGTTTAGGGACACCGATCCCGTAGAGGATAACTTCTTTGCATGCAGATCAGAAAGCAGCACCCGAGGCAAAGTGGTGGCCAAGCTAATTGGTCCTGCCAAGCTGCCTAGCTTCATTTGTGCCCTCATCCCCTAATCTGACCATAGTGGGGTGGATTTCTGTTTCTGACACATCGTCCCCTGCCTCAAAGACCAGCCACCCTCAATGATGAGTGAATAAGGAGCTCACCTTCAACTAATTACGCAAATGTGTTAGGTAAGGATTGGCTTATCTCCCAATTTAAATTCAATATGCCATCTCACCAGAAAGCTATGCATCTATATGACTGGTTGCACTAGGGTTAGCTTAATTCACTATGAGCTAGCTAACTTGTTACATTTTTGGGGTGGGTTTCTGAGGCTGTACTTGTTTGTTCTGAGGCGGTCGCACACACCAAGCTTGGTTCTCTCTGATTGGCTTCTACAGGGACATTTGGAGATAAAGTATTGGATTTCTCTCAAGCGTCTGGAGGACCTGTGGCTTTGTTGAGAGGAGAGTTCGGTGCTTTGGGCAGGGAATTAAGAGGTGTGTTTAACAGTTCAGAAGTTGAATTGAGATGTGTTGGAAAGTGAAGAAATCGAGTCAAATCACTGATTGGAAAAGGTCTACTCGTGGGATTTAGTAGCATGTAGAGGGCTGTTCTTTCATGCTTGTGCATCTTTGTTAGTTTCACGTCAATGTGGAGTGTCAGGACCCTCTGTCTTAATACACCAGAAACAATGATAAACAGTGATAAATTACAAACAGAGACAGTCATAATTTCACATTTAAATGTAAAAGTACAATATTGTGTGTTTTATGAACCTTGGTGAATTCCCAATGACCAAATGTGCTACTGATACATTCCAAACCTCAGCTGGAAAATCACATCATTACCTAATTCCCTTGTGATGGAAAGCAGCTCTTTTAGACCACTGAAAGACTATAGATTTGAATGCAAGCCTTACACGCAGACACTTTAGTCCGTATGTTTTACCTTTACCCCTGCGATTCCAATACCCGATAGAGGTAACATACGAAGTCGGAGCAGCATTGTACATTTCAATTGGAAAATGATGATTTAATTATGATAATTTTGTTTTTGCCTAGTGAGTTCGCCATCCCCATGGAGCATAATAATTAATCCATTACAAACAACACCTGCTAGTCAATATTGCGACACCTCTGAGCTAAAGAACACAATAGAACACCATTGCGTTACAACGCATCCACCATGTGCATGACTTGTACTCTTTGAGGAATGATTACACTTCCTTGATTGATTTTCTCTGGATGAATCACCATTGCTGTGGATCAACCTTGAGCCTCACTTCATGGTCAGATGCAGTGGGGTGCGGGGGGGGGGGGGGGGGTCATGTACAGGTGGCAGAGTTTCATTTCTGATGCATGTTTAAATCCTACATATGATCCTGAGAACTCTGTCATGATCCTAGGCGATGCAATCACTATTCTCATTTCATCCATATGAACTTCGTAAAGTAGGCTTTCACTTCACACGGTCAATGACACATCTAACTGTTATTTCTTCCTGTTACATTGTTATGATCCTTTTTCTGACAGAACATGTACCCTAGGAACCTTTGAATCTCTACTCATTCTTGTCATGCCATGTTTCAATTTCTCAACTAACAATAGAACATCATTTGTAAAGACAAACTAATTGTACAGTTTGTTGACGTAAAGGACAACGCGCCGCTTGCTTAGCGAGCACCACTTCCTTCTGATTCGGCTCACACCGAGGCTCAAACCTCTGCCTTGCTGGCACTAGTGACCGCCGTTCCTGAAGCATTTTACCAGTCAGCGTCACGTGAAAAGCTAGCTATTTGGTGGCGCTAGTGGGAACACTTCAGCCTGAGGAGTAAGTTTCACACATAATGCACTGTACCCATGTGCTTCATGACAACTATGATTTTTTTCTAATCAACCCTTCGCTTCACCTGTTATATTGAGCTCCTTACAGATATCTGTATATTAACAACGCGCATCTTCCTCCGTAACATGCCATTTCAAACATCTGTCGCTTTATTAGCCTGACATTTACACAGTATTAGTTGTTGTTCGGAACTGTTGATTGTGTTTCATTTTCTGATCTCACATTATTAAATTCTTTCTCCATCCTCTATCAGTGCCGGCTGGAAATGACTTCAGACATTTCATTGCAGGGATTGTCGATATGTGATATTTCATTTGAAGAGGCCCATAAATCTGGTAGAATGTGAGACAAATCCATATGAAGTTTAAAGTTGAAAAGTTAAAGTGTGTGAACAGGAGAACCCACATTTCTAAAGGTGAGTCATTTGTCTTATAGCACATCAGGACACAGCATATTGTTTCTTTGTTGGTAGAAGTGAGAAGTTCAGACAAAGTAAACACTGTACACCTTTAGACTTTTCATAATAACTTATCATAAGAAGGATCTTTTTTTTTAAAGTAATATTAAATGGCTGCCAACCAAAAGTACATTATATGGTGATCTGATGGGTAAGCAAGATACTGTCAGGGCTTCAGTGTGTGGGTGGAGAGTACATCATGCCCTTGTAACCATAGCTATTAAGTTAAGGCAAAAACACATGTAGGTTGAGTTAGCAAATTAATCATTTCTCCACATGAATAATGAACTCCCTTTACTTTAGAAATTCAATGATAGTGCTCAGGTCATGTTTGCTGGGAAAGGTCAAATGTTGAAGTTGTGTGTGAGGGTGGTAAGGTTAGCTAGAATCACAGTAAGAAGCCTACTGAGATCATTTTTAGGAGTGAACTGCATAGTTTAGATCAGTAGGTCCTAACCTTGCATGTATATCCATAATCAGTTTTCCAAACTCTCTGGTCTGACACACACACACACATATACTGTATATATCAAGGTTTAATATTAGTTAGGCTCACAACTAAAAGCTGAATTGCAGTATACAGACTAAAGGTAGTTGAAGAAGAGGAAAAAACGGGCAGTGAAGTCTGTAGTCTTGATAGCTTCGGATGGTGCCTGCTCTTGGTGAAGGCCTTTTTATTCTGCTGGCAGCAGAGTTGGATGGTACTAAGGACCAACCAGCATTTGCAAAGAGGAGGAAATTAAACTAGTGAAACTGAGGTGAGTCTGTGTCTTGCTTGATGAGTATCAGGTGAATGAGGTTTAAACAAATAAAACAAGTTATTCTCAAAAACACATTATACTATGAGATTACAAGGAAACATCCATGTGCCAAGTCTTACTTTTTCCATTTCTCCTTTAAGGTCCCTATAAGATCCCTTTGCTTTAATTCTGCAGCTAGGTGACGAGCCAGTGGTCCTCTGCCATTGCGGGCAATGTAAATGCCCAGCACAGGGTAATTGCTCCAGTATTGGAGGGCCGGGACAGAATTGGAATGAGTCTTGGAGGTCGGCACCACGTTGATTGAGAAGTGGGGAGGCGAGAGGCTGGCCGCCTCCGTGGGAGCCAGATAAGGAGGATGCAGACAAAAAGGTCTGGGGAGACCCGGGCCTCTGTTAGAGTTGTGTGGGCAAGGCCACAGCGGTTAGGGGTACGTGAGCAGCAGTTGCCTGTGTAATGAGTGAGCGCTGTGCACTGGGCTCCGGCAGTAGGACTGAAGGAAGGAGAGAGTGTGTGAGACGCCTGGAGAGGTATGCAGCTTTGGCCTTGGCATGGGCGGCTGTTTCCTGCTCGCGTCAGGCCGAGCTCATTTTTCATCAATGCTTAATGATTGCACGCAGGGGCTGTGCTAGTCTGTGTTAGTGACTCACCACAGGTGTTTGTATCATTGTTCTACTGTACAGCTTGGCTTTGCGAAAATGCCGGAAGACTCATACTCGCTTCAGCCTTTTTAACCAGTGCAATTCAAAAGAGATTCTAATTGTTGAGTGATTGATTCAATAGTCTTCTGAACGCCATGTGCAATTCTGTACCACAATTACTGATTATTCAAGATGTACTTCACACACATGTTTAAAGTGTTGTTTTTTTCTCAGAGAAACCTAGTTTGCTATGCCCCTCAGTTTATGTTCCTTACCAACACAAAACAGGAAACTTTTAGTCTGTCATAGTGTTGTCATGACACCAGAATTCTGACTTTGATACCAATACGAGGTTTAGATCACAATACTCAATATCAAAACGATACCAAAATGATATCAAAACAATACCACGGCTAATAAAGAAGGCGTATTAGCCAAAGTCACAGAATGGCACTTGATCCAGACAGATAGACTTAGCTACTGCTGTCAAATTTTTGTTTTTTGGGGGGGGGATTTTGGGGGGTTTTATATACCATTACATTTGACATTTTTTATGCCAATTTTTCAGAGATGGTCATGTATGCATTAATGAATCAATTATACAATCTACATAGCAACATAATAGTAATCATTTATTTGAATGGTAAATCTCTATTGATAAGCTGTGTAAGGAGAATACATTTTCAATAGGAGTGGGTGCATGCATTGATTTATTGAGTTTTTATGGCTGATTTCATTGGGCTACAGATGACAAACAGTCTGTTTCCCTTCCATTTGGAATTTACTTTTATTGTACTGATCAACAACATTTGCATAGAAGCAGCAATCTCTTATTTTATAACAGTGTGCACTGTCTCTAACACAATAATGATGTCATTCACAGTTCTGACGTAATTCACAAGCTTTGCATAAGGCAGCGTTTCCCAAACTCGGTCCACAGGGACTCGAAGGTGTGCATTTTTTGTTTTTTTCCCTAACACAACACAGCTGATTCAAAGCTGGATGATTAATTGATTATTGGAATCAGCTGTGTAGTGCTACGGCAAAAAACAAAACATGCACCCCTTGAGGTCCCGAGGACTGAGCTTGGGAAACCCAGGCATAAGGAAAAAGTTGGTTCGGTGAAGAAGGAGACATGAGCCAAGGATACTTTTCTTCAGTATCTCTGCGGGAGGGAGATGATTAAGTGAATGAATAAAGTTGTGAAAATCAGCATATTTCGCCTAATGGTCAGAAACAAAGTACAAGGGTAGTGAATTGATGTTAGCTTTACCTGTAAGCTAGAAAGGAAAGTTAGCCTACAATTCATTAGAGGAAAAACAAAAAGAAATGAAGTAACTTATTCAAAAAAGATAAAGTGTAATATTTTTTTTTTTTAATTGAGCGAACTGAATGGAATATGGGGAAAAATGCACCAAATAATATTTTCATCTTCAACATAGAAATGCTAACAAAAATTATTTACTGAAACTTTTTTAGAAATGACGGAGTCACCCATGATACACCAAACGATATTTTGAAAGAGGAAGCAAAGTACTTTAAGCATATGTTTTCGTTTCAGTCTCCTCCATCTCCACTAACCGAAGTTAATTGTAAGGATTTTTTCTATTAATAATGTAAAATTAACAGCTGTACAGAAAGAGTCATGTGAAGGCCAAATTACAGGGTAGGAATTTCTTGATGCAATTAAAAGCCTTTAAGTCCGGGAAAACTCCAGGGCTGGATAGCATACCAGTTGAGGTACACCAAACAATTTTGGATGTAATCAGAGCACTGTTATTTGCATGTTTTAACCACTCCTATAAAAATTGTAGATTATCAGATACTCAACAAGAAGGTCTGATTTCATTATTACTGAAACAGGACCCAAGTGGTAAATATAAATATCCAGTCCATTTAAAATATCGGAGGTCCCTTACACCACAGTGTTGAAATGCAAAAACGAAACTAAAATGCACAATGCATAGAATAAAAAAGGTATTGTCGGATATTATTCTTCCTCATCTGACAGGTTTTTTACTCAATACATTGGAGCTAATATAAGACAAGTAATGGAAGCAATAGAACACTAAAAAATCTGGGAAACCAGGCCTAGTATTCATAGCTGACTTTGAAAAGGCTGTTGATGAAGTATGACTGGAATTTAGTTATAAATGCCTGGAATATTTCAATTTTGGAGAATCTCTTATACAATGGGTTAAAGTTATCTACAGTTGAAGTCAGAAGTTTACATACACCTTAGCCAAATACATCTAAACTCAGTTTTTCACAATTCCTGACATTTAATCCTAGTAAAAATTCCCTGTTTTCCCTGTCAGTTATGATCACCACTTTATTTGAAGAATGTGAAATGTCAGAATAATAGTAGAGAGAATGATTTATTTCAGCTTTTATTTCTTTCATCACATTCCCAGTGGGTCAGAAGTTTACATACACTCAATTAGTATTTGATAGCATTGCCTTTAAATTGTTTAACTTGGGACAAACATTTCAGGTAGCCTTCCACAAGCTTCCCACAATACGTTGGGTGAATTTTGGCCCATTCCTCCTGACAGAGCTGGTGTAACTGAGTCAGGTTTGCAGGCCTCCTTGCTCGCTCATGCTTTTTCAGTTCTGCCAACACATTTTCTATAGGATTGAGGTCAAGGCTTTGTAATGGCCACTCCAATACCTTGACTTTGTTGTCCTTACGCCATTTTGCCACAAATTTGGAAGTACACTTGGGATTATTGTCCATTTGAAAGACCCAAGCTTTAACTTCCTGACTGATGTCTTGAGATGTTGCTTCAATATATCCACATAATTTACCTGCCTCATGATGCCATCTATAGTGTGAAGTGCACCAGTCCCTCCTGCAGCAAATCACACCCACAACATGATGCTTCCACCCCCGTGCTTCACGGTTGGAATGGTGTTCATCGGCTTGCAAGCATCCCCCTTTTTCCTCCAAACATAACAATTGTCGTTATGGCCAAACAGTTCTATTTTTGTTTCATCAGACCAGAGAACATTTTTCTAAAAAGTATGATCCTTGTCCCCATGTGCAGTTGCAAACCGTAGTCTGAGTTTTTATGGCGGTTTTGGAGCAGTGGCTTTTTCCTTAATGAGCGGCCTTTTAGGTTATGTCGATATAGGACTCGTTTTGCTGTGGATATAGATACTTTTGTACCTGTTTCCTCCAGCATCTTCACAAGGTCATTTGCTGTTGTTCTGGGATTGATTTGCACTTTTTGCACCAATGTACGTTCATCTCTAGGAGACAGAACGCGTCTCCTTCCTGAGCAGTATGAGGGCTGTGTGGTTCCATGGAGTTTATACTTGCGTACTATTGTTTGTACAGATGAACGTGGTACCTTCAGGCGTTTGAAAATTGCTCCCAAGGATGAACAAGACTTGTGGAGGTCTACAAATTCTTTTCTGAGGTCTTGGCTGATTTCTTTTGATTTTCCCATGATGTCAAGCAAAGAGGCACTGAGTTTGAAGGTAGGCCTTGAAATACATTCACAGGTACACCTCCAATTGACTCAAATGATGTCAATTAGCCTATCAGAAGCTTCTAAAGCCATGACATAATTTTCTGGAATTTTCCAAGCTGTTTAAAGGCACAGATAACTTAGTGTATGTAAACTTCTGACCCACTGGAATTGTAATACAGTGAACTATAAGTGAAATAATCTGTCTGTAAACAATTGTTGGAAAAATTACTTGTGTCGTGTACAAAGTAGATGTCCTAACCGACTTGCCAAAACTATAGTTTGTTAATTTATCAAGAAATTTGTGGAGTGCTTGAAAAAATAGATTTATTGACTCCAACCTAAGTGTATGTAAACTTCTGACTTCAACTGTATATTAACCCTAGCTGTAAAATAGTAAATAATGGCTACTTCTCAGAAAGTATTAAACTGTCAAGAGGAGTAAAACAAGGTTGTCCACTATCGGTATATCAATTTATTATGGCCATCAAAATGTTAGCTATTAAAATCAGATCTGGCCTCCCGATTGGCGCAGCAGTCTAAGGCACTGCATCGCAGTGCTAGAGGTATCGCTACAGACCCAGGTTCAATCCTGGGCTGTGTCACAGCCAGCTGCGACCTGGAGACTCATGAGGTGGTGCACAATTGGCCCAGTGTCATCCGAGTTAGGGATGTCCTTGTCCCATTGCGCTCTAGTGACTCCTTGTGCGGCCCGGGCACATGCACGCTGACTTCGGTCGCCAGCTGTACAGTGTTTCCTCTGACACATTGGTGTGGCTGGTTAGGCGAGCAGTGTGTCAAGAAGCAGTGCAGCTTGGCGGTGTCGTGTTTCAGAGGACACATGGCTCTTGACCTTCACCTCTCCTGAGTCCGTACGGGAGTTGCAGCGATGGGATAAGACTGTAACTACCAATTGGGGAGAGAAAGGGGTAAAAAGATAAAAATCAGATCCAACAATAATATCAAGGGCCTAGAAATCCATGGCTTAAAAACAAAGGCATCGTTGTACGCTGATTAATTATGTTTTCTTTTAAATCCAGAAATTGGATCCACAGCCTCATAGAGGATCTAGATAACAACCAAATTATGATAAATGTACTATATTATGCATTGGATCACTAAAATACAACTTTTCTATTACCTTGTAGTCTACCAATAGAATGGTCTGACGGTGAAGTGGGCATACTTGTTATTCATATCATGAAAGAAAGAACTGATCTCACTGCAATACATTTTAATAGAAAGTTATCAAAAATAAATAAGATATTGCTACAGTGGAAAGGAAAATACCTGTCTATTTGTGGAGAAATCACCCTGATGAACTCTTTAGTCATATTTGCTTATAGCCTTGTCTACACCTTGTGACTTGCAAAAAATATTCAATTTTTTTTGGAACCGAAAAAAATTAACTACCTATTTATATAATGTTATTAAATAGTAAAACATTAGACCTCTCACTAAAGGCTTCAGTCATACAAAAGTTATACTTAAATCAGAACTGGTTTTCTAAGAGATTAGTAAGAATGTCTCACCCCATGTTCAGGAATGCCATTTTTCCCAATTATTATCATAAACAAATATTATGGTTATACTCAAATACGCTAATTGATCAAAATAAAACAATATTTTTTGGGCGAAAAAATAAACACTTTACAATCTTTGTAAATTATGTCATAAATAAGACTGGTAGAGTTATGTCACACATGCAGCTAACAAAAAATATATGGAAAGGTCTGCTCTACTCAAAATTACAACCAACTAATTGCAGCATTTACTGCAAAAATGGAAGAGGCAAGTGGAAGGGGTAGAAAGTAAGATCTATCTAAAAAAGTATGCCAGTTTCATTTAAGGACCAAACAATTGACAGCTGTGCCAAATAGTTTGCAAAATAGAGATTTTTGATGTACCGATTCCATGGCACATGGTTTATGAACTGATACACAAAACGGCGCTGCAACCAATAGAATGATATATAGAATACATTCGAAAAGTAATCAGACCCCTTGACTTTTCCCACATTTTGTTATGTTGCAGCCTTGTTCTAAAATTGATTCAACTCCTCATCAATCTACACACAATACACCATCATAAAAATAAAAAACAGGTTTTTAGAATTTTTTGCAAATTTATAAGAAAATAAAAAACAGAAATATCTTATTTATATAAGTATTCAGACCCTTTTCTATGAGACTCGAAATTGAGCTCAGGTACATCCTGTTTCCAATGATCATCCTTGAGATGTTTCTACAACTTGTTTGGAGTCTACCTGTGGTAAATTCAATTGATTGGACATGATTTGGAAAGACACACACCTGTCTATATATGGTCCCACAGTTGACAGTGCATGTCAGAGCAAAAACCAAGCCATGAGGTCGAAGGAATTGTCCGTAGAGCTCCAAGACAGGATTGTGTTGAGGCACAGATCTGGGGAAGGGTACCAAAAAATGTCTGCAGCATTGAAGGCATCCAAGAACACAGTGGCCTCCATCATTATTAAATGTAAGAAGATTTGAACCACCAAGCCTCTTCCTAGAGCTGGCTGCCTGGAAAGAATGAGCAATCGAGGGAGATTGACATTAGTCAGGGAGGTGACCAAGAACCCGATGGTCACTCTGACAGAGCTCCAGAGTTCCTCTGTGGAGATGGGAGAACCTTCCAGAAGGACAACCATCTCTGTAGCACTCCACCAATCAGGCCTTTATAGTAGAGTGGCTCGACGGAAGCCTCTCCTCAGTAAAAGGCACATGACAACCCACTTGGAGATGCCAAAAGGCACCTAAAGGACTCTCAGACCATCAGAAACAAGATTCTCTGGTCTGATGAAAGCAAGATTGAACTCTTTGGCCTGAATGCCAAGCGTCACGTCTGGAGGAAGCCTGGCACCATCACTACGGTGAAGCATGGTAGTGGCAGCATCCTGCTATGGGATTTTTTTTCAGGGGCAGGGACTGGAAGACTAGTCAGGATCAAGGGAAAGATGAACTGAGCAAAGTGCAGAGTGACCCTTTAAGAGAACCTACTCCAGAGCGCTCTGGACCTCAGGCTGGAGAGACGTGAAAATAGCTCTGCAGCGATGCTCCCCATCCAACCTGACAGAGCTTTAGAGAGTCTCCAGAGAAGAATGAGAGAAACTCCCCAAATACAGGTGTGCCAAGCTTGTAGCGTCATACCCAAGAAGACTCTAGGGTGTAATCACTGCCAAAGGTGCTTCAACAAAGTATTAAATACTTATGTAAATGTGATATTTAAGTTTTTTATTTTGAATAAATTTGCAACATTTTCAAGACCTGTTTGTGCTTTGTCTTTATGGGGTTTTGTGTGTAGATTGATGAGCGGGGAAAAACAATTTAATCAATTTTAGAATAAGGCTGTAACGTAACTGTAACGTCCTGACCAGAGTTCTTATGTGTTTTGCTTGTTTAGTGTTGGTCAGGACGTGAGCTGGGTGGGAATTCTATGTTGTGTGTCTAGTTAGTCTGTTTCTGTGTCCAGCCTAATATGGTTCTCAATCAGAGACAGCTGTCAATCGTTGTCCCTGATTGAGAATCATATATAGGTGGCTTGTTTTGTGTTGGGGATTGTGGGTGGTTGTTTCCTGTCTTTGTGTTTTGTCTGCACCAGCTAGGACTGTGACGGTTAGTTTGTTTTGTCATTTTGTATAGTGTCTTGTTTTGTGTTTATTAAATAATGGAAAATTACCACGCTGCACATTGGTCCTCAGATCCTTCTCGCCTCTCCTCGTCTGAGGAGGAGGACGACTTAGACTGCCGTTACAGTAACAAAATGTGGAAAAAGTCAAGAGAATACTTTCCAAATGCTCTGTATATGAGGGATACAACCATCCTAGCTCTGCATATTTTGCTGCGATGAGACAGTATCATTAGATCATTTGTTTTGGTACTGTCAATATGTATCTTGTTTTTAGTCGCAGGTTCTGGAATGACTGAGGAATTGCAACATTTACCTTGAGCTAACTCTTCAAATATCACTGCTGGGTGATTTGAAAAGTCACAGTCACTTGATCAATAATATAATAATACTCTTAGCTTAAATGTTTAATATATGACAAATAGAAATCTAAACTGGATGGTGGTGGGGTTGAGTGGAGATGAAGGATGTGACTAAAAACAAACAAAATATATAAATTGTAAAATATACTGTGTACATAAAATGTATATAGTATGTATAAGATGGATGTAGAAGCCTAAGTGTTGTTGTCCATTAGTTTACTCCAATGAAGGGATGGGTGGTAGGGGAAAAAATGAAGGAAAATACGTATATTACAAAATATTAATATTTTTTATTTTTACCCCCCAAAAATGATGGGGTATTGGAAATGATGCAGACAATTACATTGATGGAAACCACAAACTATCTGCATTATTAAAGCGGAACTAATTGATGTATTTGATACCATTCCACCTATTCTGCTCCAGCCATTACCATGAGCCTGTTCTCTTCAATTAAGGTGTCACCAACCTCCTGTGATGTTCTTATATTGTAAAGTGTTTTAGCCTGTATGGACATTGTTTTGTTCGAACAATAATTAACACTTTCAACATTTCTACATGCCGTGTTGCATTATTCAAGTGTGTTAACTTCTGTGTAGCATGAGTGTGGAGCTACCATGATGCAGCCCAGACGCCCAGTGCAGTGGTTCCACAGTACAGGCTAGAGAGCTAGCTCTAGCAACCTCTTCTCAAGCTCTCACGGCACACCTCATATCTCACACATATTTACTTATTTTATTTTTCTAATTAGTCCATTGTATAGTCAATGCGTTAACTTTTCAACTGTGCTCCAAATCATTTTGAAATCGGAGCATCTGCACCTGCAATTTAATAACATCACGAATGGAAGCTCCATCATTATTGTGCTGTCTTGCCACAGCACTGTGAACAGCAGCACATTGAAGCAAATGATTGGTCTAGTTATGTAAGGGATCAAGGGGATTGGATGCATGTTTTAAAGAAACACCCCTCAAGATTAGATTGGAGCTGAATGGAGAGAGAGAGAATTTTCTCTGCTGAGTTTATAAAACTCTAAAAAGAGTATCACTGTAGTGTTTAATATACAATGTTGTCAACAAAATTAGGTTGCTGTTACTCCAGTCCCTATCGCAGAATGCAGCCTTTTGACAGCATGTACTAACGTCAATTTAATCCACACTTGCATGCATGAGTACCCTCATTTGGTGATTGGCATTTAGACTGGGACAACGAAAAGGCAGCAGACAGACTTATAGTATGTTTTAGCAGGGAAGTTTTATAGGGCGACCTGATTTGTAACTATGAAAATAATTTTGTCAAACAGAACCCAAAACATATTTTATTATTCCACTTCTTCCCAATTTTGCCAGTGCAATCACATATTTGAAATCTGATATGGCTACTTGTGTCTTTGAAAATGAATTATATGAGGCTATGTACAGTAGCAATGCATGGACAGTTTGAATAAGTCATACAAATAAGCATTGCATATTAAATGCTCCAGGAATCAACTATAATTTTTTACATTTTAGTATTGTGCACATACTAGGTAGAGATGGTAGAGCGGACTCACAAGTCATAAATGCATCATATTTTGTCTATGTAGAGTAAGTACTGTAGGCGTAAACCACCTGAATATTGATATTCATTAGATGTTTTTTTAAGGTTAGGTGATTTTTAGAAATTAATTGTTATAACAAGAACCTTTTTAACTTTTACTTGGTACTCATCCCGGATCCGGGAGCACCCTCATCAGTAAAAAAGCTGACTAGCATAGCCTAGCATAGCGCCACAAGTAAATACTAGCATCTAAATATCATGAAATCACGAGTCCAAGACACCAGATGAAAGATACACATCTTGTGAATCCAGCCATCATTTCTGATTTTTTAAATGTTTTACAGGGAAGACACAATATGTATTTCTATTAGCTAACCACGATAGCAAAAGACCCAACTTTTTTTTCTCCACCATTTTGTTACTGCATAGGTAGCTATCACAAATTCGACCAAATAAAGATATAAATAGTCACTAACCAAGAAACAACTTCATCAGATGACAGTCTGATAACATATTTATTGTATAGCATATGTTTTGTTCGAAAAATTTGCATATTTCAGGTATAAATCATAGTTTTACATTGCAGCCACCATCACAAAATCTCACCAAAGCAGCTGGAATAACTACAGAGACCAACGTGAATTACCTAAATACTCATCATAAAACATTTATGAAAAATACACAGCGTACAGCAAATGAAAGACCAACATCTTGTGAATCCAGCCAATATTTCTGATTTTTTAAGTGTTTTACAGCGAAAACACAATATAGCATTATATTAGCTTACTACAATAGCCAACCACACAGCAGCATTGATTCATGCACGTTAGCGATAGCGAATAAACCAGCAAAAGATATTAAATTTTTCACTAACCTTCTCAAAACTTCATCAGATGACAGTCCTATAACATCATATTACACAATACATATATGGTTTGTTCGAAAATGTGCATATTTAGCGGCACAAATCGTGGTTATACAATGAGAATAGTAGCCAAACTGCAAACAAAATGTTGGGAGAAATCTTGGGAGAGGCACCTAATCTAATCAATAACTAATCATAAACTTGACTAAAAAATACAGGTTGGACAGCAAATGAAAGATACATTAGTTCTTAATGCAACCGCTGTGTTAGATTTTTAAAATTAACGTTACTACGACATACAGCGTGCGTTAAAGCGAGACCGCACCGAAATTAATGGCGGAATAATAGTTTAACATTTTTCAACAGAACAACGAATTAACATCATAAATAGTTCTTACTATTTGATGAGCTTCCATCAGAATCTTGTGCAAGTTGTCCTTTGTCCAGAATAATCGTTGCTCGGTTGTAGATTGTCGTCTTCAACTTTGGAATTAGCAGCAAACATTAGCCATGTGGCGAAAACGTGTCCAACTCACCATAACGCAGCACAAACAAAATACCAAAAATCGCAATATACTGATATAAACTGATATAACTCGGTTTAAATTAACTACATTATGATGTTTTTAACACCTATATCGAATAAAATCAGAGCCGGATAAATCTAACTCCTATAACGAGAGCTTTTCAGAATGCAATCCTGAGGTCTGTCTCGCGTCATGACGAACGTTGAAAAGATTGCACCCCCGGTTCCAAGAGCTTTTGTACGGCCTCAGATCTACCTAGACACTCCATTCCAATTCTCACTGCTTACTGACATCTAGGGGAAGGCGTATGCAGTGCATGTCGACCCATAGATTACATGCAAATTAATAAACTGACCCTGGAACAGAGTGCCCGATTTCAGATTTCTCACTTCCTGACAGGAAGTTTGCTGCAAAATGAGTTCTGTTTTACTCACAGATATAATTCAAACTGTTTTAGAAACTAGAGAGTGTTTTCTATCCAATAGTAATAATAATATGCATATTGTACGAGCAAGAATTGAGTACGAGGCAGTTTAATTTGGGAACGAATTTTTACAAAGTCAAAATGGCGCCCCCCTATTGAGAAAAGGTTTTAAACACCCAGCACTTCGGGGAGGCCAACCATCCTGGAGAGCAAGCAGGATTTTCTTCAAGCTCTATTTTAAAGAGAAAGTTCACCCAAATTACAAAATGTTTGTGTCCTTACCTTGAAAGCAGTCTATAGACAAGGAGACTGCAATCTATGATTTGGTTACCCACTGCCATCATCCATCAATATCACAATTTTACTTTAAATTTCATTCCCTGAAAAATCTCAAAGTAACAAAGTTGGCGAATTTTGTGTTCATTTAATGTTCAAAGCATCCTGAATACACCTGACCTGTGGTTTTAATTTTTTAAATGTCCACCCTGGTCATAGGCCTAAGCCATGTCAAAATACATAGAATTTCAGGAAATTTTCTTTAAAACCATACCATTTTCCATCTAGGAGTTGTGCCAGGGGACAATGAAATTCACAAAGCAAATCTCACTCCAAGCTTTCTTCAAAAGTTGGCATCCCTGTTAATCGGAGCAAGCAAGAGAAATGTACGGTGTGCTCGAGCTATAAGGGGACATCGACTGCGCTGATAGATGGACTTGATCCTCAATCAGTATATGACATGAGACACATTTGATAGAATTACCGAAAAGTAACAAAAATGTGAGTAACCAAACCGTTTTCATGTTCTAGTATGGAAAAAGTACCAAAGTTTCAGTATACCATGCAACACTTGTTCATCATCATACCATCCATGTCAGATGTTACAGGGAGCAATAAGCAATTACTCCCCCCAAGTACAGTAAAGTAGACTACGCTGCAGTACAATAGAGTAAGGATGTTTATTACAGAGAGCTAGCAGCAGCGGAGATGCTCAGCTTGGGATGGCACCAGAGGGAAACTTAACATTTAAAGATATCTCTGGCCTGCCAGTACTGAGAGACAGCAAACTATTAGGATGATATATTTATTTTCCTCCAAACGTTGCACAGATAAAGCTGATTAAGATCCTCTTTTAATGCAGTACTGCACAGCGAGTGGAGCGCCTCTCTCACCCCAAAGACTCCAGGATAATGGAAGGGGAAGAAGAAGACAGCGGGTGAACTCTGGACCGTGATGCAGAACCATGGAGCTGGAGCTCCACTGAAGCACAACTTGTGATCTGCTCAGGTTGCCATGGCAGGAGGACGAGGTCAGGACGGTGGCGCGCCTGAAGGATTCCTGCTCTGCTTTGTTCTCTCTGGCTCAGTCCCAAATGCCCCCCCCCCCCATTCTGAAGTAGAGCACTTTAAAGGGAATAGGGTGACATTTGGGAGACAACCTCTAATTCACTTTGTGGTTGTAAATTAATACTCTCTGGAGCCAACTTGTATATCAACTCTGATGTAGGCTACAGCTGGTAATTTTACACTTTGTTTAACTTTTTGGAACATGATCAACATTCCATAAAATGTTTAACTGGATCATAGTAAGTTCCTTTGTGGAGAAAGGTAAATCCAATATTACATCCAATGACAATGACCGAACCAGTCCTGCTGAGACTGAGGCTGTCCTAATATGGATACTGTATATATCCCTTCCATGTTCAGTCCTCAGGGTGATCATGAGGACAATAGCTTTGATACAGTTTGTTTCTACACCCTAAATAATTATTTAGATTAGGTTGTAAGCCGTAGAAATACCCCAATATGAATGAAATATGCTACCAATGCTGTGTTCTATAAAAACAGGGGAAAACTAACATCATTTTTTTTATCAATCCAATGTACTCTTCACTGTGCACGCAGCAACAAGCCTCCCCTGGCTCTCAGATAAAACATGGGCTCTGTCACACAGAGTTGTGCCCAGCCCCGGCAGGGGAGCTCTAATGATTGCAATAAGAAACTAATGCAAATGATTACCTTGGGGTTCCCCCTTGTGTTGAGACTGTCGCTCAGCCCCTGGCTACAAAGATGGATCACTGCCATGTATACAGTCTCCGGCCATGGAGCGCTCAGCAAAATAAACACACACAGGGTAATATAATAATACATATTTTCAGTTGTTCTCCATGGTGCATTTCTTGAAGGCCACAGTGTGATAGAAACGTCTACCAGTACAGTTGACTGTACAGAATATGGTCTGATGATCTTTTATATGGATTTGACGGGGTTTCATTGAAATGCATCTGGAGTAGCCTAATGAATATCGCACACTGTTTTCATTTGCAGAGCCAACCATATGCATATGATTATACTGTGTACTCTTTAATCATTTTGATTTGGTCTTGACCTTTAATTAGGCACAGTGTTAACGAAGCGTAGCATATCTAATGAGGTATAGGTATGCCATGTCATAAAGCTTCGCAGATCCATACCATATGGTGCACCTGAATAATTATGAGGCAGGTCAGCAAAGAACGTTAGAAAATGATAGTACAGAAGTAAAACATGCTAGTTAACATCCGCTGGGCCTTATTTCCAGTCTGTAAAACAACCCTTACGTGAGTGTAATGACAACGTTGTTATCTTAGTGCACACATGAAAGGCAACATTGCCTACATTGGAGCAGTATGTGTACAGTGTCCATATTAGGACAGATGCGTTAAAAATGAGAGGCACCATCCTTCTCAACCTTTTACCGCAGTGGGCTAAATCAGGGTTACACATAGTGTTTCTTGGTAGTCCCAAACCAATCTAATTTGAAACAAAAGTATACACCTCACACACATGGTTATGGGATATTAAAAAAAAGAAGACACATGTAACATGTCAGATATAGAGTTGAAATGTATTCCAGTTTGAGTTTGCATCCCAATACTACACCTTATTTATTTATTATTACACCTTATACTGAAGTATAAGAAAACCGCTTGACATAGAAACATAGAAACATAGACATAGATTTTTTGCGTCTGTTTTTTTTAAAACCACTAGGTAATTTTACAGCAGGAAGGGATCTATGTGGAGTATTTAGGTCATTATTAATTTGGCTATTATGGCAACACTTAAATTAACCAAGAAAGCAGATTAATATTTATAAAATATTATTACCTCTAACTTCATTCCCCTAACACAATGACCCCCTCATTAGTTTTCCTTCTAGTTTTTGGACGTTGGTGGGGGAAAAGTGTCAGCTCATTCTCATAAGGGCTCGTAGAAAAATAGCCTATCAGTACACTGTCAGACTTCAAGCAATCTTCTTGTCAAGCTTGATCCCAGAAACCTCCCACTATTGAGGTTTCTCTGGCCTTTTGAATCTAAGGTTATTTCATGATTCGCTATGTTCTATCCATTGTCATTTATCCTTTTTTTTTTATTTTACTCTAGGCCTCAACATCATGAAATGCTCACTACGTAGCTAAAATCCTAACAGCACCCACTCTAAATGAGTTTTATGGAATAAGTAATTTAGATTATTTGTGTTGTCATTCAGTGGTCGTGTGTATACATGTATAGCCATAGGCTGTTCATAAACATTAAATTAGGCAGTCTTTTGCCAGGAGCTGCTTTTCTCCACTAAAATATTCTGTTGTGTTTTTCATTGATTTGTTACAAAGTAACATCCATCTATCAAAGCATGACTGATTTATTAAGTATCTTAGATGTGAACCACTTGTACACTGGAGAATTCCATTAATATACTTTCATAAATGTGAACTAAACTGAAAAAAAATTATATAAATACTCCATTTGCCTACCTCTACTTTTGGAAAATCGAAATGTGATAATGATAAACTAGACACAGTATTCTTCATTCTTTTTAGCAAAATGAGAGAATTATGATGAAACATACTATTGCTGCAAAAAAAACACCATTCGTTCCACAGAGGCAAGATTTAGGTGGACTCAACTAAAGCGTCAGCTGTAATTACTTTTCTAATAATCTGAATCTAAATAATGTATTCAGGGACAGATTTGGATGGTAGATATGGTGCTGATGAGGATCTATGACTAAAGACCAGATGTGCCAAACCACCTCTGTGAGATTCACGGCATGATGGGATGATTAACGATTACTACTGATGCCTCATGCATTAGGCGGCTCAGAGAGCGTCTTGTCTTATCTGAAACCCTCTCTCTTACAGACTGAGCTAAAACATGCATGGACTCAACTTTTGGGGAGAGAGTTGGAGACCAGACTCAGACTCCATGGCCCCATTAGGCTGAAAAGATTTGGCATGGTCCCTCAGATCCTCAAAAAGTTATACAGCTGCACCCTTGAGAGCATCTTGACTGGCTGCATCATCGCTTGGTATGGCAAATGCAAGGCACCCAACCACAAGGCGCTACAAAGGGTGATGAATACGGCCCAGTACATCATTGGTGCCGAGCTCCCTGCCAGAGGACCTCTATACCAGGCGGTGTCAGAGGAAGGCCCAAATAATTGTTAAAGTCTCCAGCCTCCCAAGAGAGACTGTTCTCTCTGCTACTACACGGCAAGCTGTACCAGTGCACCAGGTCTGGAACCAACAGGATCCTGAACAGCTTCTACTCCTAAGCCTGCTAAACAAGACTGATAAATAGCTCATCAAATGGTTACCCGGACTACCTCCGTTAATCCTTTTTTGCACTCTTGCACTGTCTCTATGCACACACACTGGACTCTATCCACACACTCACACATACTTACACTGACACCCCAACACACACATACACACACACTGTATACACCCACATACACACATAACATGCGTACACATGCATACTGCGCCACACACACACACTTTGACACTCAGACTCTGCTGCTACTGGTCCACATACGCTGCTACTACAGCTCAGTCTCTTATCTATCCTGTTGCCTAGTCACTTTACCCCTATCTATATGTGCATAGCTACCTCAATTACCTCATACCACTGCACACTGACTCAGTGCTGGTACTCCCTGTTTATAGCCATGTTATTTTTTACTCATTATTGTTATTCACTGTGTATTTATTCCTTGTGTTACTTATTTTTTTCTTTAACTCTGCATTGTTGGAAAAAGACCCGTAAGTAAACATTTCACTGTTAGTCTACACCTATTGTTTACGAAGCATGTGACAAGTAAAATTGTATCTAATTGTAATTGTGTTGTATGGGTGTTAAGGTTGTACAGCGCACTCAACATAATGTGTGAAGTGCTTTTAACAAATATTGTTAAAAGTACTTCTGTTTCCAGTACATTTTAGTGATAGTCCATGTGGATATAACCTAGCTTAAATTAGGTATGATTAACATAAATGATTTTAGCACCGTAGGTGTCGAAGAAGCGTCTAAAAAGAAATCAGACTGCCAAAAAAACGAATTAACTTCACCTCACTTAAGAGTAAACAAATAAGGCGGCATCGGTTGCTCTGGGACTAAATAAAGTGAGAGGGTTGTTAGCCTAGCCACATGAACTGATAGGGATATTTACATCTTTGACTTTGCTGCAACCTCACTTTCAATTAGTTTTCCACTCTCACAGAACCTTTTATAATTGCACTGATTAAGGCTGTAGATTTACCGGTAAAGTTTACTAAGGCCCTTATTAAGGTGTGAAGGAGAAAAAACATGGTCCGTTCAAAGGTTCCCTCTAAAAGTGTTAAATTCTCTGTTTTTTCACAGAGGTCACAGAAGGACTTGTTTGCTGATATTACCAGCTCAGATGCATAGTTTACTATAATAATCGCACAAAAAAATTGTCCACAGGTAGGCCTTTGAAATAGCCTTAGGAAACGTATTGTCACGTGTGCTCCCTCTCCGGCCTCTAGGTCACCAGGCTGCTCGTTATGGCGCATACCTGTCACCATCGTTACGCACATTATGGCACTCACCTGGACTCCATCACCTCCTTGATTACCTGCCCTATATATGTCACTCCCTTTGGCTCCTTCCCCAGGTGTCATTGTTTCTGTTTCAGTTTCATGTCTGTGTGTTGTTTGTGTTTTGTATTATGTTTTGTTTATTTATTAAAACACTCACTCCCTGAACTTGCTTCCCAACTCTCAGCGCACATCGTTTACACTTATCTTGACAATCAATACAATATCCCTTAATCAAGTCTTTGAGAATGTTCAGATTTCGATGGAGTTGAGAAAACTAGACTTTAAACTATAAATAGTTCCTTAGTTACAAACATTTCTGACCACAATATGCAGAGGTTCCCCACTTCAAGATGGCTTCCCTCTTCCTGACACAGCCCCTTCCCCATCTAACTCCAACCAGGAAGTGACTATGGGTGGGGCTAGTAGGTGACGGGTTGAACCCACATCTCAAGGAATGTTGTGGGTTACAGTACAATAACTACTGTCAGATTAAGAGATTAAATCCCAAAACCCCCCGAATCTGATATGTCACTTTTTTTCTCCAATCTGGGATTGTAAATTGGAGATATAATCGATTAAATACTTCTGGGCTGCACGAGCACCATACAAATATGAAATAGAATGTTGTCCAGGCTTGAAGTAGATTCAGGTGAGTACTTTTGGAACGCTGAGCCATTGACTGCACCAGATGGCAGTGTGTGAGTGGGTTTCTTTTGACAATGATGCACCGGATTACAGTCATATCGTTTTGAACCCAGAAGAAGACCTATAGATAGACACAGGAAAGAAGGAGTTGTAAAGTCTAGTTGGTCAGAAAAGTATGGTAAGTTAAAGAGTGAGTGTCTTTGATAACTGCTTAGTTGGTTAGCTAGCTAGCTGCATGTTACACTTAGCTTAATTGCAAAAGGGTTTTCTAATGATCAATTAGCCTTTTAAAATGATAAACTTGGAATAGCTAACACAATGTGCCATTGGATCCCAGGATTGATGGTTGTTGATAGTGGGCCTCTGTACGCCTATGTAGATATTCCATAAAAAAATCTGACGTTTCCAGCTACAATAGTCATTTACAACATCAACAATATTTGTATTGTATTTCTGTATTTCTGGTCAATTTGATGTTATTTTAATGGACAAAAAAATAGCTTTTTTTCAAAAACAAGGACATTTCTAAGTGACCCCAAACTTTTGAAAGGTGTATATATAGAATGTGCGACTCTCTATTTATTTATTTTTTATAGCTTACAGTTTATTTGCCGTTAGTCAGCACCTCTTCACTAAATCTGTTTTACTCTGGGTGTGCATCTTTTTTATTAGGGTTTCCACTAGTTACCACAGCCACAAAGTCAAAATTGGCCAAAACGTAAAAAATCATGAAAACAAACTTTTGCTTTTTGGTCTTAATTTAAGGTTAGGTATTTGGTTATTAGTGTGGTTAGGATTTTAAGAAGAGTAAATGTAGAAACAGGTGGAATGTACACGCTTAGAAAAAAAGGTGTTAAGTAGAACCATACCCTGTGATTCTACCAATAACCATTTTATAATCTAAAGGATCTTCCTACTACCATCTGTGAAGGGTTCTACAGAGAACCCTTTAATCTTTGGAGGGCTCTTCCTAGTACCCTCTATGAATGGTTCCACCAGCCTTATTAGCCTTTAAAATGTAATTATTTATGACAATACATTACATATATCATAAGGCCTTTATTTGAGGGCCTAATTATACCCTAACATAGTGGTGTAAGGAATCTCCTGGTTAACAAGCCACATCAAGCCTGCAAGTCACATTATGCTGGCTTGCAAGCGATGTTTAATTCCTATTGGAATCACACCAGAGTTAGGATATCCAGCAAGTGAAATTGTTAATCACCTGCAACCTGCATTCAGAATGACTTCCAAGGTAGGGAAGATTTAATACTGAGACTACCTCAATTATCTAAACTGGAACAACCATCTCAGTAACGTGTGCAATAAATCCAATTACTAACAGATTGGATTCGTTTAGAAAACTGTGTTATTTATCTTTGTGTAACATAAAATGTATCAACCAAGCAATGTACATACAAAAACACAGATATTACAGTAAAACAAACGATTCTGAAAATCTCCCTGCAATAGAGCATGCTGGGAAATATTATATATGGTTCTATGTAGAATCCTTCTTGCCTTCCAAAGAATCATCAAACACCCATTTCTTCCAAAAACGGTTCTTAGGGTGTTAAAGGTTCTAGGTAGATCGCTTTGCCTTACAAAGAACCCTTGTCTTCCAAAAATGGTTCTTCTGATCAAAACAGTTCTTGGTCGAACCCCATCCCTCCCTAAAGAACCCTTTTGGAACCCTTTTTTCTACGAGTGTATGACTTTTAAGGCAGGCGCATGGAGCACTCAATGTCAGTAAGTTATGATATCATTTATTTCCGTTATGTTACATTATACTGTACAATTTTAAGAGCTAATAATACACTCATGTACCATAAAGGTCTACTCCTGAGTAACTCTCTGCCTAAGAGCGTTAGGCAGGAGGCACTGGGCCAGTGGTAGGTCAGGGGTGAGGGCTCTTTCTTTCAAGCGCACTCACTACCTCTATCCATTTCTCTCCAAGTGCTACAGAGACAGACTGGTCCAAGGACCGTACCGAGCCTTCTGACCAACTACCTGTGATCGCTCCAGAGCACAGAGAAGTAGGCTCCACTCATAATAGTATACTATCTAAACCTCTTTCACTATGGCAGTCTGCCTGTGTGACAACATAGCATATTATCCACGGCCACTGGTTGGATTGGGTTTACTGTACTCACTCCAAAATTCATGCTCTCTCCTCCCTGTAAATGTCTCCCAGACCTTTATCAAAACTGTGTGTCCATCCCCCTTTCCTCTAGGTATCCGCAGACTTTCAATGGCCGCATTTTGGGGATGACCAAATGCAATAAAAACAAAATGTATTGGAAGATTACTAAACAATAACTTTTTCATAGCATGTTTGTCATGTTGGTCTTCAAATTCTTACTAACTTCTGTGATAACTTAAACATCAAGACAAATACACACTCAAATAAATGCAAGTCTCATGTCCAGAGGAATAATACATGTTTATTCATGTATATCATACAGGTGTCTCAACTAAAATATATGTCCCAGACAAGATTAAAGAATGGGACAAAGTGATTATAAGGGGTGTGCTTGCGAGACAGAGAGACTGTTGCTGTACTCCCAGGTAAGGCCCTTGCTTCTGGAACCACTGAAGGCCCCAGTGTTCAGTCAGGAAGCTTGAATATGTGTCACCATCCAAGCCTGTGTCACAGCTTGCAGTGGCCCGAGAGAGATGACAATAAATGCGTTATGTACCTTTCATCACCAAACCCATGTTCACTGCACATGTTGCTGAACAATTCAACCCTTTTGTTAGTCATTGATTATATAGAAATTCACATACTAATATTCCGTTCATAAACATTGACTGTAATACTTGTAGGGTCCTATGGTGAAAGACTGCTGTGCAAGTTATTGGGTAACAGCTTTCTTCCCGTATTCACAAAGTGTCTTCAGAGTAGCAGTAGGGATCCAGGATCAGCTGCCCCTTGTCAATTTAATATTTCGTTGTGATATAAAAGGCAAAACTGATCAAAGATCAGTACTCCTACTCTGAGATGCTTTGTGAATATGGGCCCTGGTCTGTCTGCATGTTGCTTTTCTAGTGATCTAACTCCTTCTTCATCTGAAATTAAACAACACCAAAAACATTAAAAATATTTAGCCTAGTCGGTGGGTGACACGTCTATTCAGCCAAGTAATACCAAAAAAACACAGCATATTTGCAGGGAAATCAAAAGGGACATTTTTCTTGCCAACTTTCTCAGTCACCAGTGCATCAATAAACAGGCAAGGGAGCAAAGTAGTTTGACAAAAAAGTGTTCACAATAGTCAGTATTATAGCTAGCAAATATATAGTTGTTATTTTAGGTGGTGAACTCAAGACTAATGGTGGGAGTTAGGTAACGTTAGCTAACTTTCCTCCAGCAGTTTCAAGCTAGCTAGCTAGCTAATGGCATTTTTTATCAACTTAATCAATCAGATGGATAGCTTAGCAAATATAGCTGTTCGTTTTCCCCTCGCATGTAAAGCTGCCTGATACAGCTTGCCAGTTGCTAGTAAGGTATCATGAATAAGTCAGAAGCCAGCTAGCAACGCCAAGTTCCTGCCTTTTACCAACACAAATCATGTACACGTATAAAAGAGACAATTATCTACAAGCAGATGATTTTTGTTTTATTCTAGGACTTCAGGTCGAGGAGTAATAGCTACTTGTTTGTAGAACCGGCTTCTTCACCAGATGTTGTCCCCAGTCAGCTCCAGAATCTTCACCTGAACAAACGTCACAGGCAAAATCACAGGCTGCGTCATGCATTCACAAATTATTATTTTTTGCATCCCGGGAGAAAAAAAAAATATTATTTTTCTTTTTCTTTTTCTACAAGTGGTGTATATTGTACTTATATTGGCAAATTTTACTTGCAACATGTCCTTTAAAAGATTAAGATTACTGTATTGGTCAATTGCAGACAAGGTCCCACCGAAATGTTACTTCCTTTTTTAACCCAACCCCTCCGAAAGACACACATACATACACATACAGGTTTTGGAGAGGAGCGGGGTGATGCCACAACAAGCTGTTGTTTTGGGAGGTACAGCAAGGGCACAACGGCAGGCAATGGTGTCTAAGATTTGATACCAGCAACCCTGAGGTTGCCGGCTCACTTCCCGCCAGATTTTTCTAATCGGACCAGATTTCTCCAGTTTTTCCCCATTGGACCCCGGGACCTGCTTCCTCGCCTCTCTAACCACTAGACTACCTGCAGTAGTTTGCATGGCTCCCCATCTGAGGCAGATCTTGGCTTCCTGTGAATGTGGAGAGATGGGCAAATAGATTATCCCATGTAGTCCAGATATTGGTATACTGACGTCTCACTGCATATACACAGGAAAAGACACAGAAGGTAGAGACCACTACTAACTTGACCTAAGTGATTTTATGGTGGCACTTGGTTGGTGTACTTTTAAAGTACTTTTTTACAGTTTGTATAGCGCAATAAACAACACTTAAAAAAAAAAGACATGTAGTGATAAACTTTGTCCTTGGATCGTGTGATGTAATTATGTTTGTGTGAATATGTGTGCTTATGTGCATTTTACTTCAACAACAAAGGCAGATGCGTAGATTGGCACTTATGATTCTGATTTAATTAGCTGCCACTCTTGGGAGTGGCTGTAAGGTAGCTGCTCCTACATGCTACACAACTCATTATGGATGAATTAATGAAGGGGGACGTGCGGTTGGCACCATCCGCCTGGCACCAACTGATGCATTATGTATTATTATTATTATTTAGTGCAAGAACAAATCAAGTCGCTGGGCCTGGTGGTGTATATCAGGGACAGCAACTAAGAGGCATATATTGATTCTACCGTATGATCCAAATGTATCACCTCATATATCACCTACCTCCAGCTTATAACATCCAACCACAAAACTCTCCCTTCACCGGTTCATCCCAGCATTTTTCTGGATTGAAGTAGAATTATAAATAAACTCTAATTATTGATTTCAGATTTTTTTTTCTGCTTTGTTCCTAGTACTCTAAAGATCATCCCAGGGATTTGTCATTTCTGATCATCGTAAGCATCATATAGACTCATCAGCTACCGTTCATGTCATAGTTGTGTGTAACGAAGGGCATATATTTATTACATTTGAGCAACGTTGTATCGCACCCAACTTGATTTGGCACTTTACCCACAGATTGCCTAAGCATGTGATATCACTATCGGACAAGTAAGCAAGATCAAAGTGACTGGAGTTGTAAAGATGAATGTTATCTCTGGTGATATGTAATTCATATACATGTGTACATATAGCGCTTTTCATTACAATCAAGAATCTCAAAGTTGCTTTGGAGAAAAAAAACACATTTAGGGATCTGGCAGTTCATGGGTGATGGTCTCCCACAGCTTCAGATTTCTGAATGAAGGGGAAAATGTGAGACAGGCGATTTCCTCTCTTCTCTTATCAGATGAACAGAGAGACTGTGTGGCAGTGATTTTAGATCTCTCACCTGCCCATTAAGCTAGTGAGCGTTGCCATCCCGCTTTGCTAGCTTTCACCCATGACAGAAATTACATGATTCAATGGTCTCGTGGAAGAACTGATGGACAACTGGCTCTAAAAGTTTTATAAACACAGTGTTTTATATAGTGAGCATTCATATTTCACTGGCAAATACAGACATGGTTAATGAATTTCAATGGTGCATTTGACCTTCCAGATGCTTCCTGTCCTCCAAGAAATTGATGCTGGAGGCTGTCTTTACCATACAGCCTACACAGGGTACCTGACGGATACTCCAAAGCAAACCACATTTTCACAATCACTCCATTTATTGAGGCATAAGTGGTGAGTATACGTGCGTGTGTGTTTATGTGTGTGTGCGTGTGTGCGTGTGCGTGTGCGTGTGCGTGTGCGTGCGTGAGTGCGTGTGTTACTCATGGACATTGAGACACAGCAAATCAAGCTATGTTCATTCTTTAACTCAATGTCAGTTTTGAATTTGAATTACGTAGCATAGCTCATGTTTTATTTATTTATTTAAATGAAATACCAAGACAGCTAACGGTGACAATGAGTACTGAGGAGGACTGACATTTTGGATAATATCCCCATTATAAACGGTAAAAAAAATAAAAACAGTACGGAGGATTGACTTCTAGACAAAGTTTGAATTTTGTTTCCATCTTCTCGAATGAAAGATTAGAACTCAATGTTGTTATGGGGCTTTTCATTGAGTATTGACCTTTTAGAATGATGGATGTTTTTGACAACTGTAATAAAACCTTCTACATGCATGGAAATGCTCGCCGGAAGCCTAGACATTTCACTAAATGAAACCGCCTGTCACGTTCCTGACCTGTTTTCTGTTAATTTTGTATGTGTTTAGTTGGTCAGGGCGTGAGTTGGGGTGGGCATTCTATGTTTTGTGTTTCTATGTTTAGGTTAGTGGTAATTAGCCTTATATGGTTCTCAATCAGGGACAGGTGTTTGACGTTTCCTCTGATTGAGAACCATATATAGGTAGGCTGTTAACACTGTTTGTTTGTGGGTGATTGTCTCCTGTGTCTGTGTATGTGCACCACACGGGACTGTTTCGTTTTGTCGTTCGTGTATGTAGTCTGTTCCTGTTCGTGCGTTCTTCGTCATTTTGTAAGTTCTCAGGTCCAGGTCTGTCTACATCGTTTATTTGTTTTGTAGTGTGTTACAGAGTTTTCGTGTTTCGTCTTTTCTTTAATAAATCATTATGTCAAATTTATCACGCTGCGCTTTGGTCCAATCCCTACTGCTCCTCTTCTTCCGAAGAGGAGGAGGACAGCCGTTACACCGCCTCATAATCTTTTTGTGTCACATTCCAGAGTACCTTGCAAGTAGTTCTTAGTCTTATAAAGGAAATTACATTAAGTAATTCATGAAAATCCTGTCTCAGTACTTTTCAAGCTGGTTACAGTGTTGTTGCTGTCTAATACTGTAAATGTCTTAATCATATGTACAGTATTTCCTCTGAAATCCTTTTAATCCAGAACTGATTATTGTATCAACATGGTTACCATATACCAATACATGAGATTTGAAATATACAGTATACAATTAGTGACTGGTTGTGTTTTATTTGAAGAATGATTGCAGAGCGATTGGAAATGTAGCCTACATACAGCACTTTACTATTTCAAACCCTTGCAAGACAAGGATGAGTAAAGTTGTACATTACACTTGTATAAACTTTACTCATGAATACACACAAGTATCCAAACGAGAGAAAAGAGTTGCTACTTGAATAGCGCCAACCTTTTCCGACTGTGAATCTACTGCCCTCTAGCGAAATATATAAACAATCACAATTCCACATGATTGGATACTGGATGTATACCTTTATTTATGACAAGCAGAGCAGGCTGGTGAGGAGAGAACGTCTCATAATACTAGATGGAATAGAGTAAATGGAATGGTATCAAACACATGAAAAATCAGGTGTTTGATGTGTTTGATACCATTCCATTCATTCCTTTGCAGACATTACTATGAGCCCGTCCTCCCCATGTAAAGTGCCACCAGTAATGACAACACAGCCTCTTTGACTCTGGCTTCCACGGCTAATGACAACATAAAACAGCCCATTGATTTTGTTTGTCCTAAAGAGTCACAAGTAAATACATGACATTTGCATTATTATCTTATTATATAAAGGTGAACCAAGAGTTCACACTATACATTAGTATAATTTGCATACGTTGAGGTGGGAATAACCATAATAGATTTCACATCCACCCGGCAATTTCATTGATATTTAAGTCTCACCCAAATCCTATATTTACTATATCATTCACTACACATCGTATTTATCACATTAATTGTTTCACGTTTCCACCCAGCCTCTGAAATGTTGTCCCACTCCTCTTCAATGGCTGTGCAAAATTGATGGATATTGGCAGGAACTGGAACACGCTGTTGTACACGTCGACCCAGAACATCACAAACATGCTCAATGGGTGACATGTCTGGTGAGTATGCAGGCCATGCAAGAACTGGGACATTTTCAGCTTCCAGGAATTATGTACAGATCCTTGCAACATTTTTATTTTTTATTTATTTAACTAGGCAAGTCAGTTAAGTACAAATTCTTATTTACAATGACGGCCTAGGAACAGTGGGTTAACTGCCCTGTTCAGGGGCAGAACGACAGATTTTTACCTTGTCAGCTCGGGGATTCAGTCTTGCAACCTTTTGGTTACTGGCCCAATGCTCTAACCACTAACCACTGTCACCCCAAACATGGGGCTGTGCATTATCATGCTGAAACATGAGGTGGTGGCAGCAGATGAATGGCATGACAATGGGCCTCAGGATCTCGTCACGATATCTCTGTGCATTCAAATTGCCATCTAGAAAATGCAATTGTGTTAGTTTTCCGTACTTTATGCCTGCCCATACCATGACCCCACCGCCACTATGGGGCACTCTGTTCACAACGTTGACATCAGCAAACCACTCACCCACACAAAGCCATACACGTGGCCTGCGGTTGTGAGGCCGGTTCGACGTACTGCCAAATTCTCTAAAATGTCATTGGAGGTGGCTTATGGTAGATAAATTACAATTTAATTCCCTGGCAGCAGCTCTGGTTGACATTCCTGCCAATTGCACACTCCCTCAAAACTTGAGAGCTGTGGCATTGTGTTGTGTGACAAAAATGCACATTTTAGAGTGGCCTTTTATTGTCCCCAGCACAAGGTGGATGGATTATCTTGGCAAATGAGAAATGCTCACTAACAGGGATGTGAGAGAAATTTGAGAGAAATAAGCTTTTTGTGCATATGAAACATTTCTGGAATCTTATATTTCAGCTCATGAAACGTTGGACCAACACTTTACATATTACATTTATATTTTTGTTCAGTGTAATTCATCATAGGAGGTAGTCCGGGAGCTGAGACTATCATCAGATTTATTTTATGTGACAGTAGTAAATACTTTAGGCCACTAGATGGACGACTTCTACAAGACTTAGAAGCACAAGGCTAGGAAAGAAACGTGAGCATCAGTGGCAGGATCACTCATGTAATGCATCAGCAACATTTACACCAGAACAATGGTACTCCTCCTCATATCACATCCCATAAATGAATACAACTGTTCCACAATAACAAAGTCCTCTGGTGTGTTTTAGCATTTATCCTCCTTACCCTGTCAATCAAAAGGCCTCCCTTTAGCAATTATGTAATTTTGCTTCCTTTATTATTTATTTGCTTCTAGAATAAATATTTGCTCATTGTCCTAAAGGATTTGATTGGGCATTTTTAAAATTAGCTCTCCCAAGCAGATGCTTAAATGTCATTGTGTTCAATGGAAATTGCATTAGTGTCACTCCCAAAATGGATTCTATGGTCCCTGACTGTGATGGAGGACCAATGGTGGCTGGCATCATTATGCATGATTATGAGGGCAAATATGCCCTGCACTTAATTGCTATGATATTTTTGTCAATTCAGTTTGATTGGATGGTGCACGTTTGACCACTCGGTGTCAAAGCAAACTTTAATGCCCCTTCAATTTCACTGGATATACAGTATGTCTGTGCAGAAACAGTCAGTATTGGCATCCTTGATAAAGATGAGAAAAAAAGACTGTATAAAATAAATCATACAAATACTGAGCTATATTGTGTGCAATTTTTTTATTATTATTATATTATTTTGTATTAATACAATTGCTCAGATAAAGAGATTTAGTTTGACAAGAAATACTTTTTATCTCAAAAAATAGTGGTCGAAATGATTGGTACCCCCGGTCTTCAGTTCAAACGACAGGTTTTCCATGGGGTTCAAGATGGTCATTGCAAAATGTTGATTTTGTGTTCAATTAACTTGTTCAATTAATCCCGCAACTTAATCTCAGAACGTTTAGTTGAGCAACCACTGTATGTGGATTTCGATGCGTGCGCGGGGTTATTGCCTTGCTGGAAGATCCACTTGAGGCCAAGTTTCAGCCTTCAGGTTTTCAGCTAAAATGTCATGATGCCAGTTACCTTAACAAGAGCCCCAGGACCAGTGGAAGCAAAATAGCCTCACAACATCCAAGATCCACAACCATATTATACAGTAGGTACGGGGTCCTTTTCTGCTTATGCATCCATGTTTCCCTATTTTCATGTCATCCACCAAATGTAAACACCCGAAGTCTGCTAAATGACATTGTCACTTAGATTGGAACCAGTGCTATGGTCAGATGACATAACCACTCACACCAGTTGTGGGTTGGGCATCGAAATAAGGATGGAGAAGCTACATTGATGCTGCCGCAGAGAGATGGTTTCTGAGATGGATACAAATATACTTTGCATGATGATGCATATATTTACACCACTGGGAGTCCGACCTTGTAATGTCTGACATTTACAATCTTCGTCTCAAAAAGCTAATTAGCTTACCTAAGTGGTTCTATGGCCCATTTTACAAAATTCACAAACAATCAGTATATCTGCTCAAGATGAAAATCCAAGTAAACTGGAAATACTTCCCTGAAAAATGGCTACAATTATGTTACATTTTACACAACCTTCATAAGGAATAAATCATTTCACATTCATTATACTAAGCAAACCAGACGCCACGATTTTCTTGTTTTTGAAATTTATGGATAGCCAAGGGCACACACAAACACTCAGACATCATTTACAAACTAAGTATTTCTGTTTAGTGAGTCAGTAGGGATAAGAGGCAGAGGAATGACCAGGATGTTCTCTTGATAAGTGTGAATTGGACCATTTTCCCATCCTGCTAAGCATTCGAAATATAATGAGTACTTTTGGGTGTCAGGGAAAATGTATTCTTTAGGAATGTAGTGGAGTGAAAGTAAAAGTTGTCAAAAATATAAATAGTAAATTAAAGTACAGATACCCCCAAAAAACGACTTAAGTAGTACTTTAAAGTATTTTTACTTAAGTACTTTACACCACTGTTCATAAGTAGCAGCCACTCTATACGTCTGTATGGTTCAGGGTTACAGCATCTAACTGTATAGGCAAAGATGTTTAACTACTCCAAAAATGCAAAAAATAATAATAACCTAAATATCAAGTAAAAATGCATAAATGTCATATGTTTTCAGTGGTATACATGTTTTGCATTACTCAAGCAAAAACCTACTCAACCGATGCAGTTACAATGTGATGATACCTCATAAGAAAAAGAACAATAGCTTACAAATTCCTTCTGTTTCCCATTGGACAACATCAAGACTCTGTAAACCGTCAAATAACACAATCAATCTGTTTGTCATTCTACAGTATACTCTCTGTCACAGCACAGTATGTCACAGCTCTTCCCATTAAATATGACATTGATTACAAAGTGCAATCATAGAACCCAGGGAGTGAATTTAATGATAGCCTGTTAGGTTGAGGAGTGTGAGGAACACATCCCATGCATTAGTGCACATTCTCTTACTTGAGGTTAGCGGATTGTATGTTTTTCTGTGGAGTCGTCTCTGTATCATGTGGAGTCGTCTCAGTCGGGTACATTCATAATACTATTCATGAATGTGGTATATGCAGCACACTGTAATACATCAGGCAAACAAGTTGAAATTGCTGGGAGCATGCAAGCAGCTCGGTGGAGGTTTAGAGAGAGGAGGCTGATTTTAGTTGGTTGTGTCTGGTTTTCTGGTCTCCACAGCGATTAACGAGTGCTGGAGATGGAGGCACAGCCTAAAGTGAGTTATTGGCTGTTTGTTATTCTCATTCTCAATTGAGGGGACAAATTTGAGTGTTACAGGGCAATTAGCTGGGTGTGTATGGCGCTCTGCATTGCAAGTGTAAGAACGCCTAAGCGAGGCCATTCGTTAGATGTCCCTATAGACCAATAAGTCTCACACACACTGTCCTAGAAATGCTGGGTTTGTTTGGAGGGGTTAGTTCACTAAAAAATAGACATTTAAATATGCCAAATATGCACTTGCTTGTCTGGGTCGATCCACAATAGCCGAGGTAAATGGAAAATCATGAATCGTAAATTTGTATTTGGAGTAAAATAACCAAAGCTGAAGCAATTTGAATGAGATACTGTACTTCTGTATCTTGTTATAGGGGACGTTCAAGAAATCACTCTATATACTACATACAATGAGTACATGATTGAGAGGTTATGCAATGATGAGGCAGGAGTCATGCATTTGCATTTTTTGTATTTATCATTCGATTAAGACCTCACATAAATTAAAGCCTGTTTCTAATGGGTTGTATCATAGAGAACGCCAGGAAATATAATGAGATTACCCTGACTTTGAGAAGTACTTTGAGACGATGCCCACATTGGAAATGAAGACATGCCTCCACCGGCGGAATAATTGACAGGGATGAAGACGGATGGAGTCTATCCTGGTGTACCAACGTTCCGGCCTTACATCCGTTCCAGACCAGCCATCCTACAGCTGTGCCCTCTGCAAAGCATGGAGGGATTCAATTAGCTTTAAAAGGCTTTTTATAAGATCCTGTTTTTGCCAGAATCTGGTTAGGAACTATAGGAAGTGAAGGTTTAGCAAATGCTTGGTGGCAGGATATGCCAACAGGCAGTGTTTTGGAGTGAGTTGCTAACATCTAAACTCAGTCTTAACATACTAAAACTCTTTCTTCTTTTTTTTATCAGAAAGAGAAACACCCTGACTGTGATATAACAAGCCATTGTGGTGTATTGATTATGTCTGGGATTAAAATGATGGAGTGCCATTATGAATTGTGCCATAAAAGTTATGACACAATAAAAATAGAATGAAGTCATTCTAGTTCTGAGGTTCGCTCACTCGGTTCTGAAAGCAACTGAGAGTTATTATAAAAAGGCCTTGAATATTTCACTCTATTTCTAGTTCAATCACAAGGTTCTTACAGGAAATGCACGTGGCCAAAAACAAAACTGATGTGTGGTTGCTTTGTTGTTGTTGTTTTCGGGTGGGTAAGGAAGATGCACAGCTGTAACAGGTGGTCACAGAAATATGAATTAATAAATACGTTAATAGGCAAGCTGTAGAAGCAAACCCACCGCCTTCTGGGTGTGATTAGAGTAATGGTTTAATGAGCTGTTAATGCGCACAGGTGTGTGTGTGTGTGTCTGCATAAGTGTATATTAACATTTGCGTGTGTGCGTGCCTTCATGTGTTTATTAACATATTTATTACCTTTTAAAACCTGTTTTATATTTAAACGGGGTGATGTCAAAATATATGTCAAAAACATTTGTTTTTGGTGGAGGTGACATACATTTCTCCCTCTACTACCTGTGTTGAGAGATTAATCGCTTTTACAAATGTGCCTCTGGGGAGCAGATTAGCGTTTTTCATCATGAATCGTGTTCTGGAGGCAGCTCTGCAGAGTGGTCACTAGCTAGCACAGCCACAAAGTCAAAAAATCTGATGTTAAACCTAACTCTAACCTTAACCCTTACATTACCCAAACTGTCAACCCTAATGACAAACCCTAAGACCAAAAAGGTAATTTTTGTTTTCATGAATTTTTTAACTACAGACAATTTTGACTTTGCAGCTGGCCCATTTAGCGGAAATCGCTCTGTTCTGCCTCAAGGACAAGACTCATCCCAATAAACGTCAACCTCCTCCTAGGGATTTGGTTTCTATGGAGAAGAGGAGCCGAGGGGCTATTTTCTTTGGCTTTCATTTGTAGCACAGCAGGCCAAATCCCATTCCAGGTGATTGAGAAGCGGTAAGCTGGATCATTACGCCTCACACTCCTCCCTGTTTCAAGTTTCAAGTTTTATTAGTTGTATGTGTGGGATACGCATGATATACATCCTCCAACAAAATGCTTACTTACAGGTTCCTTCCTGTCAAGGGAGAGTGGGGTAAATGTTGCCATTTTCTACATTCAGCATCACTCCATCAAGGGAAATGTAGTATTCTTTCTAACAAAGCTTTCTACATATATAGTGTATGCCTGGAAACAATCAGAATTCATGGAAACATTACAGTTTTGAAAACATAGCTTGCCCCAAAAAAGTGTTCTCTTGTCACAACGTCCCCCAAATTAAATATTACCACTACCTTTTTATAACCATGTTTATCTTTATTTCCCAAACACAAGTCAACACAATCACAATCGCTTTTTTGTCTTTTAAGAATTTTAAGAATCTTTTAACACAGGCTTAACACCTAACAAACACTTTGTACTTTTTTTTCTCACTTTTAACATAGGCCAGGCCCTGTTGTTACCTCATATCCCAGCGATAATGCCTTGCATTACGCCTGCGAAGAAAACACTTACATTTGCTTAACTTGCCATTAGCTCAACCATTGGCTCAACTTACCTAGCGACAAAAATGTTGACTATATTAGCCCACACAGCTACAAGGATGCACATTCATGCTAGGTTTAGGACCTCATATTGAAGCTAATAGAGACCCCAACTGATTTATAGAACAATCTTAAAATTATCTACTTTGACCTCTAGCGCAATAAATTCACTTAATACATTTTTCAGGTGGTTTCTTCCTTCACAGACTCAGTGAAAGTATGACCACTTACTAAATATTTGGTCAAAATAATTGTGTGTATTGTTTCCTAGAAACAAGGGAGGCTCAACTTACGCCTTTGGCTAAACTTACCCCACTCTTCCCTACAGGAGCTACTACTGCACTGCCTGGTACTCACCAGAAGATGGCCTCCATGTCATCACCAGTTACGTGTCTTAGAAAGTGTACATTTCTTCTCTCAACCTTTCCTGAGCTCTTATACATATATATATATTGCACTCATATACTGATATGGCTCGACTACATCCACAGTAAAGTATCTGTCAGAATCAATGACTTGGTTAGCAGTAGAAGTCCAAATGTTCACCAACATGGTGAAAGATTCGACCTCAGTTACCTCAGGGTATTGCTGTGTAAACTCTCCAAGAAATGTCAAATTGATGCTGGGAGAGTATCCATGGCGCAACTCAATCACCAAAGAAAATGCAGCAACATCTATATGTACTGTGGGACCGTATTAATTATGCACTGTTGACGCATTAAAACTGCGGCAACAGAGATATTAATTATGCACTGTGGGGCGTATATTTTGACGTGCAGTTATCTGCCAAATTAAAGGAAACACCAACATAAAGTGTCTTAGTAGGGCGTTGGGCCTCCATGAGCCGCCAGAACCGCTTCAATGTGCCTTCTACAAGTGTCTGGAACTTTATTGGAGGGATTCGACACCATTCTTTCACAAGAAATTTCATAATTTTGTGTGTTGTTGATGGTGGTGGAAAACGCTGTTTCAGGCCCCGCTCCAGAATCTCCAATAAGTGTTCAATTGGGTTGAGATCTGGTGACTGAGAGACACACAAACACACACACACACACACATACAGACACACACACACACACACACACAGACTTTAAACCCCCTATGCTCCTTTGAGACCCCACTTTCAAAGTCATTGAGACCAATTCTTCTAGCCATCCCTAATGAAAAAGTCCTACTGAATTACTACTCACTACTACACAAGCTCTACACAAATCCTACTGGTTTTACTACTTGATTGCTATTGAGATTTGTAGTAAACCAGTAGTGATTATGTAGTAATTTAAGTAGTTATGAGTGATAAAATGGGACATTTCACTACTTGGAACACTGCATATTTCCTATTCAAATCACTATATAATTCTTCCTTAAATGACTACTGTATAACCACTGAGCTTTGGGGTATCTACTACTTAAAACCTACACATTCCTACACAATTATTTCATGTTCTCTATTGAATTACTACACAATGCCTACACATTACTTCTGTATGCCACTCAATCCCTATACAATTACTACTGCCATCTGTGTGTGTAGAGTTGTCACTACTGATCACCACTTAATTGCTTCTGATAATTTTTATTTTCCTACATAAACCCTTTTGAATTACTATAAACTGACACATTTAATACTGTTTGCCTATTCAAAATCACTATTGACATCTTGTTTCACTACTGTGTCACTACTAGACTAGTGCACATGTTATTTCCTCAAGTTTATAACTGTAGTTATATCATCAAGCAACAAATAATAAGCTTAAACAAACTTTATTTTATCAAATGAATTACATATTAAATTATATATTTATATTTGTTTGTATACAAACACACATACTTATTTGCTAGAGTGATGAAAACTACATAGCTACATTTCAATGGGGTTAGCAAACAGCTAGGCTAAACACAATAGAGCTCCATGACAACGGCTAACAGCTAAGACCGTTTTGGTTAGCAAACCAACTACTTCCTGTTTTGTCTTCTTCTGCATTTATGAGCACAGGAAGCCACAGGCTGCAAAACTCTACTGATCACTACTGAAAAGCCGTTGTAGTCTGGTTGTAGTGTTGTGACTACTTATTCACTATACAAATAAGTAGTAAAAATCTCTACCTGATTACTACTGGAAACACAACTATATTCCTACCGAACACTACAAAACTCTATGTGTGTATCTTGAGCAGTGCATAGACCCCTTTCTCTGTTTGCAAACATTGCCGCAAGAGAGTTTTGTTCTTATAGAACTGTAGCCAAAAAAGCCTCTATTTACATGTTGCTTATGAGTGCATTTCACACTACTTTTGGATGATAATTGGATTTTAATGCTTGTATGAATGTCCTGCCTAATATAATGTTTGTGTCATCATCACAAATCAACTGCATTATCCTTAAAAAACACTTCAACTTCAACCAGTATAATGGCTCCTTGGCTAGCTTTTGCTACAGCCTATATCAATGAGCATTAGCATTCTAGCTAACAACTGCTGCATCCAAAATAGTTACTTTGCAAAGATCCCAACCAAATATAATCTAAGCGACTGTTCAAGCAAGAATCAAAGCATCATTGTAATCGTAAGAGAACCCCCAAAAATTACTTTTGTTTAAAAGTAATACAAACCTAAATCTAGGCTATGTTGAATGGCCGCAGATGGCAATTGGCTTTCTGACTGTCGCTAAGAGTCTACCGCATCCGTGCGTGACGTCAGTGTGTCGTGCACTGGAAAGTTTTTATAAATTACACATTCGCTACACAATTCCTACAAGTCTCTACATAGTCACTACTGCACAAATAGGTTTTGTGTAGTAATTCAGTAGGTATTTTTCATGACGGATGGTAGCCAAAATGATGGGCAACTGGTCATTTTTATACATGACCCTAAGCATGATGGGATGTTAATTGCTTAATTAACTCAGGAGGCACATGTATATGGAAGCACCATGTATTTTGAATTTAAAAATACAAATAAATAAAAGGTTGTCAGGATCAATATTGGGGGTGTTTAGTACAGTGTGCGAACCTAGCCGTGTCGTCAGGACATTTATTCACGTATTTATTTGCTTTGTTCAATCCCATCATGCACTTTGATTATTTTGCAATAAAGCTCTCTGGCAGGTTAATTGAGTGCTCGGCTCGGCGTGGGAGAGTCCGGCCGCCACAGAACGGCTATTGTCACGCTCATTTCGAACAGGGTACAGCGAGCATGACGGGGAGAGGGTAAACGTGTCCCAAGTGCTCCTCTCATTCATCAAAAGTTGCAGAGTGCAGCAGCATGGACAGGGGAGGGAAAAAATAACAAATTGAAGAGGAATTGCTTGCTTTCACTCCTCCGTCCCCAGCCTGGCCACCTGGGATGGGGGAGGTCATAAACAAGGGAATTCAGAACGTGGGTGGGTAGGAAAGTTCCTGTATTAGACAGAAGGAAAATACACAGTAATGTTCTAACCCCATTGTTTAACAGCGTCCCATGTGTTTCCTTTCTAGAGCTGCCACAACCCCTTTCCTCGATGACCCTCCTGAGGGACTCACTCTCTCTCTAACTCCCCCCAAACGGTAGGACCAGGCCATATCACAATACATAGCCTTCAGTGTGACCACATGCAAAAGCTCATGTCACATCGGTGGGAGAAATGGCCCACGCATAGGGGAAACTGTGACATTGTTTTGACAGCCTCCAGTGAATGCCTTATTCAACAGATGTCTCAAAATATGGAAAATAAACCTTGCCTGGTAACTAAGTAGATTTGGACAAACAAATACTGTGCTGTAGGTCTAAGCCTGGCGCAGGGTCGATGTCTCTCATGGCCTTACCAAAACATACTGTAGTTAGCCTTAAGTAATGAAGAGAAGGGGGATTCAATTTGAACCCAGTGAACATTCAGTACAGTATATTTGTGCCTTCATGATGACCCTGCAGACAGCTTTGAGTTACCATTCAGCATACCTGGCATAAAAAAACAGCACTGACCAGCGGATATTTCAAGCTGGTCCATGCTGGTCTATGCTGGTCCATACTGGTCAAGTTGGTCTGACCAGCATGGTCTGGCTGGTTAGACTGGCCGTCAAGCTGGTGATGCACAGCAAATTCTCTAGTGTTAAACATTTTAGAAATTAGTGTTAAATCAACACTGAAAGTGTTGAGTCTTTTGACCCAGATATACACCAGAACAGTGTTCAGTTAACACACTGCTTGCTTAGTGTAAAGCCTCATTCAAATATTTATTGGAGTGGCTTGCCTTAGGAGTAAATTGTAGAGTTACCACCCATGACAATATTTGTTAGTGACAGAGACATGGTTCATCCATTTTCAGGGCTATGGACTTCAGCAAGTGAGATCATACTTGAATATGTTATTATAAAAAAAACATGATTTAACAAGATGTCATACATATTTTATAAGGCTGTATTATGAGGGCTTAGTTTTACCTTAATACAGGGGCCTGAAACATATTGATGGGGAAACAAAGCTTCCTGAAGCATTTCCAGTCAATTGTGACAAACATTTGTTCATTACTCGAGGCTTTGATCATCACATTGTACACTAGTGGCACCTACTGGTGGAAAATGTTTAGAACAGCCAAATTATGATAAACGACGTCGCACATGCCGTAGCACGTGAGCACGGTAGCCTTTTTGTTTTTTCCACAAAACAAAGCTTCGGACATCATTGATCATGTGCTTCTGATAAAGTGATACAGGCATCGGCACACTGCTTCAAAGTAAACTGCTTAGTGATTTTGAGGCATGCCTCGGAGCTCCGGTATCAAACGTAACATCACTAATGAAATGCATACACTTTGAACCAAAACCATGACTATCATATTTCCCAGCATGCTCTATTGCAGTTTTATTTTTATTGTTAGTTTCAATATCAATGTTTGTGCATGTACAGTACCAGTCAAAAGTTTGGACACACCTACTCATTCAAGGGTTTTTCTTTATTTTTTATTATTTTCTACATTGTAGAATAATAGTGAAGACACCAAAACTATGAAATAACACACATGGAATCATGTAGTAACCAAGAAGGTGTTAAACAAATCAAAATATATTTAATGTTTGGCATTCTTCAAAGTAGCCACCCTTTGCCTTGTTGACAGCTTTGCACACAACCAACTTCATGAGGTAGTCAACTGGAATACATTTCAATTAATAGGTGTGCCTTGTTAAAAGTTAATTTGTGGATTTTTTTCCATCTTATAGCGTTTGAGCCAATCAGTTATGTTGTGACAAGGTAGGGTTGGTATACAGAAGATAGCCCTATTTGGTAAAAGACCAGTCCATATTTTGGCAAGAACAGCTCAAATAAGCAAAGAGAAAGGACAGTCCATCATTACTTTAAGACATGAAGGTCAGTCAATCCCAAACATTTCAAGAACTTTGAAAGTCTCTTCAAATACAGTTGCAAAAACCATCAAGCGCTATGATGAAACTAGCTCTCATGAGGACCGCCACAGGCAAGTAAGATCCAGAGTTACCTCTGCTGCAGAAAGTCAGTTCATTAGAGGTAACTGCACCTCAGATTGCAGCCCAAATAAATGCTTCACAGAGTTCAAGTAACAGAGACATCTCAAAATCAACTGTTCAGAGGAGACTGTGTGAATCAGGCCTTCATGGTCAAATTGCTGCAACGAAACCACTACTAAAGGTCACCAATTTGAAGAAGAGACTTGGGGAAAGAGACTTGGGCCAAGAAACACGAGCAATGGACATTAGACCGGTGGAAATCTGTCCTTTGGTCTGATGAGTCCAAATTTGAGATTTTTGGTTCCAACCGCCGTGTCTTTGTGAGAAGCAGAGTAAGTGAACGGATGATCGCTGCATGTGTGTTTCCCACTGTGAAGCATGGAGGAGGAGGTGTGATGGTGCGGGGGTGCTTTGCTGGTGACACTGTCATGATTTATTTAGAATTCAAGGCACACTTAACCAGCATGGCTACCACGGCATTCTGTAGCGACACGCCTTCCCATCTGGTTTGCGCTTAGTGGGACTATCCTTTGTTTTTCAACAGGACAATGACCCAAGACACCTCCAGGCTGTGTAAGGGCTATTTGACCAAGGAGAGTAATGGAGTGCTGCATCAGATGACCTGGCCTCCACAATCACGCAGAGTGAAGGAAAAGCAGCCAACAAGTGCTCATCATATGTGGGAACTCCTTCAAGACTGTTGGAAAATCACTCCAGATGAAGCTGGTTGAGAGAATGCCAAGAGTGTGGAAAGCTGACATCAAGGCAAAGGGTGGCTACTTTGAACACTCTCAAATATATTTTGATTTGTTTAACACTTTTTTGGTTACTACATGATTTCATATGTGTTATTTCATAGTTTTGATGTGTTCATTTGTAACAATGTATGCTGAGAGTCGGTAAGCAAGTTCAGGGAGTGAATACATTTAATAAATAAATGAACAGGATGACGATCCCGGGGATCAGGAGTGGTCACCTCTGCTAAGGCGCGGGAACCTGTCGATCCGGCTGAGGCGCAGGAGCATGACGACCAAAAGCGCCGGAGAGAGAGCATACGTGACAGTACCCCCTCCCCGGCGCGTTCGGTTCCAGCCGCAGGATGCCAACCACAGGGACGATCCAGGGGATCCGGAGTGGACCGGTCGCCTCCGCTGAGGCGCAGAAACCTGACAAACTGGCTGAGGAGTGAGAGCCTGATGAGCCGGCTAAGACCTCCCCGGTTGAGGCACGGGAACCTGTTCACACAGCTTAGGCATGGGAGCCTATCGAACCCGCTGAGGCATGGGAGCCTACAAACCCACTGAGGCCTCCCAGGTAGGTCCGGCTCCAACACCCAGACCCGACAACAACCCCCAATACACAATAACAACAAAAATCACTCCCTGATGCTTCCCTTTGTTGAAACATCATTCTGTAACAATGTATGCTGAGAGTTGGGAAGCAAGTTCAGGGAGTGAATACATTTAATAAATAAATTAACAAAACAAGAAACACAAACAGCGCACCGACATGAAACAGCAACAATGACGACTGGGGAAGAAACCAAAGGGAGTGACATATAAAGGGCAGGTAATCAAGGATGTGATGGAGTCAAGGTGAGTGTTATTATGCGTGTAACACGGGTGACAGGTGTGCGCCCTAACGAGCAGCCTGGTGACCTAGAGGCCGGAGAGGGAGCACACGTGACATCACTATTATTCTACAATATAGAAAATATTAAAATAAATAAAAACCCTTGAATGAGTAGGTGTGTCCAAACTTTTGACTGGCACTGTACATTGATTGATTGATTGATTGATTGATGAATTGATTAATTCATCTTATGCTACTCAAATATGAATTACAAACATTTTCTTAAGTAATCCAAGATGTTACTTGGATATATTGCACCTGTTACTGAACTGTTTTTTTCCAGTTTAGATGCTTAGGTCATCTCATAGCCAAGTTTTCCCAACTCTTGCAGTCATTTAAAAACGGGTGATTAAAAATTCCTGAAGTTGAACAATCCCACACTGGCTGCGTTCCAGCAGGAATTACACAATACCTTGCAAGCCAACATAACGCAACTTGTTGGTGTTATTCACCTGCATTTAGAACGAGTACCAAGGTTAGAAGCATTGTGACGAGACTACCTAAGGCATTTAAATTAGAACAAATATTAAATTAATGGGTGCAAAAAAATATATATAAAATATGTGTTATTTATCTATGTGTAGTATGACATTAATCAATCAATCAATCAATGTACATGCACAAACATACGTAGATATTCAAACAAACTATTCTAAAAAATAAACCTGCAATAGAGCATGCTGGGAAATACAATAATGATGGGCATAGTTTGGGTTCAGAGTTATGTGTATGAGTTTCAGGCTAAGTATAATACTAGGCACTCAAAATTAGGCCTTATGAATTAGATATTTTTTTTTAAATATGATGACATAGTTCTCACTTAGTTATGTCCATTGGGTTGAAAATGGATGAATGCAAAAACCATGTCTGTCACTGACAAGTACAGTCATGGGTGGTAAAATGTACTCGAATGGCAAGGCACTCTGGGAAGTATTTGAGTAAGTATTACTTTTTTACACTGGAGAATTTGCTGTGTGGAGATGCTGGTATGCTGGTGATCAGAGATGGGCAAAAATTACAAAATACAATTACAAAATATCATAAACATCAATGTATCAAAATAAACTGCCAAATACTTTTATTTTGTAATGTTTTTCAATGGGTTTTTTTAGCAGGGTAATGATTATGTTTCACTAGCACTGTGCCATAGCAGAACCAATTATTCAAACAAATACCCATAAAAACACTTCCCCACAAAAACAATGTTACAACCTAGCCCTCATCCGCCTCATGATCTCTATTGGAGCCGGCAAAGAACTGCTGACCCCATTCATCTCCGATAGAGGGGATAAATGTTTGCACTTACTTAATATTGGTTCCTGTTGTCCTTCTCTAAAGTACCATTTGAAAGATTTTTTCCGTTTGCTCTAGGCTGCGGTTGGCTTTGTTTTCATCGAGTCAGCTTTGCAGTGTTTAGATGAAGTTTATTTTCTCCTTCTTTAAAAAGATGTGAAAGAGCGAATGAGGTAATCAGTATGAGAGGGGCCTGTACTTGGCCACATGCAATATTAATCCAATCTGCGGAGGCGGTTTGGCTTCCAGGCTGGCCCATCCCGAGGGGACTTCTCCATTACCTCTCTCTGCTTATCTTCTATTCCACCGTACTTATGGAGAGAAAGCTCACCGGGTAGGCTCATCTGAAACTTCTCTCCTTTTTTCTCCCTTTTTTTCACCTTTCCTTCTTTCCTTTCTTCACTCTTGGAGAGAAAGGCGGGCGGTCGTTCCTATTGCATTATTGATCATAGTGGCTGAGGCAACTTTTACAATGCCTCATCATTAATACATTCTAGTTCATCAACAGCTACTGATTGTCAGAGAGCTCTTAATTGAAAATACATGATTTCACTGCTGCTGATGGTTGTCATTGTAGGATAAGTGGGTTATGTGCTTAAGATGGCAGTTTGGGAAAATGTACCGTTTTTTTGTTTGTTTTTGTTTATTACATTTTTAAGCTGTAATTATGTAAAACATGACATTGCAAACTATTGTCTAACTCTTCACGGAAGCTGAGGGTTAGGGTTAGATTGACAGTTGCTTGAGGTTAAAGTGGGACAGTGCTGTGAGTGCTTCTGACTGCTGATGAAGCTCTTACACTGGACATTTCACAGATGATGGTCATTATGCTCCGATCCTGTGTCGCCTTACTTAACCTGAATTCAATATATTATTCCAAGGAGGCATTTGTAGTTTTAACCAGTGAATGTTGCCATTTTGGGAATTTTGTGAGGTTTTGAAACATTTGGCTATCCTGGAACTAACCCCTGATTTCAAATGCAATGAATGTGGCATCATTTCAACAGCATTGTGATTCAAAGCAAGGGATTATCACCACAAGCAGAGTGATTGGATTGATACCCATGGTAATCCCTTGATATCCTAGATATCGCTTTAGATTCCAATTTACAATATTAGCCTTCATCCAAAAACATTTTTTTCTTCTAAATAATGTTGTTGATTCCTTGTACATGTTGTATGTTGAGTGATTTAGACTGATGATTAATTGCCGTCTGTCGATACATGAGTCATTCCATCCTAAGGCAATTGTACGTTTAAGGCATAAAAAATGAAAACACTTGAAGGGAAAACTTGACTGAATATCTGCATGTTGTGTCAGACAAGATTCTCTTTGGTTAGAATAGCTCAACGTAACCACTGTCAAGGCTTGATCTGGACTAGCTGTCCAGATCAGCTAAAGCATGTTTGAAGGGTGTCTGCAGTATATGCACCCACCTAGGGATAGTAAATCAATAATTCTACCGTTACGACAATCAAGTGCAGATAAATGTGCAAAACAGTGAAGACATACAGGAACATGATTGATTGCATTGTTACAGATCACTCATGACTGAGTGGATGAATAGGGAAATTATGGAAATGTATGAAGGGAATAAACTTTGGCTGTAGCATACATTACGTCAGAAGCCAGACGTGGCAGGAGAAAATGAACAACTCTTGTCCACAAGCTCTCTTTAAAAACGACCGGATCCAAATGGGATAGGAGTAGTCTCTCCAGTTGCACTATCAACACTGTTGAATATTTAATCACCTCTGTCACAGGATCTCACTTTTGACATTGGCGTCAACCTCTACATGATGAGCTGCCAAGCCTGTCCATTATACAGGCTCACACACTCCTCCGCCGTCGATTGCATTTCAAGCACCTCGCTTTCTGAGATCACACGGTCTTGACCTCAATCATAGTGATGTGAACAGATGAGTGGAGAAGAACTTCACCACCAGCCCATTGACTTGACACTGACAGTCTCACTGTCATATCATTCTGATGGTTCGAGGACATGCTTATGAAATATCATAAGTAGTGTACATCATTCCTTGCGTATTTGAAGTTATCATGGTTATAGTGGATCATCGATAGAGGATATCATTTTAACAGTAGCTGTTAAACATATCAGGTTTCAGGTAAGACCCAAATGCAGACTGTGTTGAAGTAACAATGTTAATTACAGCAACAGGGGCAGGCAAACGACAGGTCAAGGCAGGCAGGGGTCGATAATCCAGAGTAGTGGGGTAAAGGTACAGGACGGAAGGCAGACTCAGGGTCAGGTCAGGCAGAGGTCGGTAATCCAGAGTAGGGGCAAAGGTACAGGACGGCAGGCAGGGTCAGGGTCAGGGGCAGGCAGAGTGGTCAGGCAGGCAGGCTCAGAGTCGGGACAGGCAAAGGTCAAAACCAGGAGGGCAAGAAAAAGAGAGACTGGGGAAAAGCAGGAGCTGAGACAAAACACTGGTTGACTTGACAAACACGATGAACTGGCAACAGACAAACAGAGAACACAGGTATAAATACCCAGGGGATAATGGGGAAGATGGGAGACACCTAGAGGGGGGTGGAGACAAGCACAAGGACAGGCGAAACAGATCAGGGTGTGACAAAACAGTAGTAAACAGTTAGCTAAGCCATAAGGCACCACTGTGAATCATCAGTGTTATTTTGCTTGTTGTCACCTGGACAACGGTGTTTGTGTGGCTTAGTCCTCAAGGTGAGAGTGGAGGGAACTGGTCCAGTCCCCATGGTAATGGAGCTGAAAATAGACCTCTGTCATTATTTCACTCTCTCGCTCTCTCTCTCTCTCTCTATCTCTCTCTTGTTGTTATAACCTGAAAATAACAGATGTAAAGGTTTTGGTAATTGTATACAGACAGCGGCTACACATTAATACAGGCATGGCCGATGAGGATACCTAGATCTCCCTAAAAATGTACTTCTGTTGTGATACATCATTTTTGTTAAAAAAAAGATGAACAGGAATATTTAGACCTGATATTATTTATTAACCTCTCTAGGGTATGTGGGGCGGTAGCGTCTCACCTCGTCAACAGCCAGTGAAACTGCAGGGCGCCAAATTCAAAACAACAGAAATCCCATAATTAAAATTCCTCAAACATACAAGTATTTTACACCATTTTAAAAATACACTTGTTGTAAATCCAGCCACAGTGTCCGATTTCAAAAAGGCTTTACGACGAAAGCACACCAAACGATTATGTTAGGTCAGAGCCAAGTCACAGAAAAACACAGACATTTTTCCAGCCAAAGAGAGGAGTCACAAAAAGCAGAAAATTAAAAACTAACCTCATCAGATGGCACTCATAGGACTTCATGTTACACAATACATGTATGTTTTGTTCGGTAAAGTTCATATTTATATCCAAAAATCTGAGTTTACATTGGAGCGTTATGTTCAGTAGTTCCAAAACATCCGGTGATTTTGCAGAGAGCTACATCAATTTACAGAAATACCCATAATAAACATTGCTAAAAGATACAACTGTTATGCATGGAATTTTAGATCCACTTCTCCTTAATGCAACCGCTGTGTCAGATTTCAAAACAACTTTACGGAAAAAGCACACCATGCAATAATCTGAGTACAGCGCTCAGAGACCAACACAACCCAAAGAGATATCCGCCATGTTGTGTAGTCAACAGATGTCAGAATAGTATTATAAATATTCACTTACCTTTGATGATCTTCATCAGAATGCACTCCCATGAATCCCAGTTCCACAATAAATGTTTGTTTTGTTTGATGAAGTCCATCATTTATGTCCAAATAACTCCTTTTTGTTCGCACGTTTAGCTCAGTTGTCACGTTCCTGACCTTATTTCCTTTGTTTAGTATGTGTTTAGTTGGTCAGGACGTGAGCTGGGTGGGCATTCTATGTTATGTGTTTCTATGTTGGGTTCATTCAACTAGCCTGATATGGTTCTCAATCAGGGGCAGGTGTTTTACGTTTCCTCTGATTGAGAACCATATTAAGGTAGACTGTTTCTCACTGTTTGTTTGTGGGTGATTGTTGCTGTGTTTGTGTTTGTTTCACCACACGGTACTGTTTCGTTTCGTTCGTTCGTTTGTTCCTACCTGTTCATGTTTTATGTGTTCTCAAGTTCAGGTCTGTTAACGTCGTTTATTATTTTGGTAGTTTGTTCAAGTGTTTTTTCGTCTTCGTTATTATTATAAAAATTATTATGTATTCAACCCACGCTGCGTTTTGGTCCGATCCTTGCTCCTCTTCAGACGAGGAGGAAGACGAGCGTTACATCAGTAATCAAAATTCACGTGCGATCACTAGGTGCAGACGAAAAGTCAAAAAGTTCCGTTACAGTCCGTAGAAACATGTCAAACGATGTATAGAATCAATCTTTAGGATGTTTTTAACATAAATCTTCAATAATGTTCCAACCGGAGAATTCCTTTGTCTTCAGAAATGCAATGGAACGCAAGCTAACTCTCTCACATGAACGCGCATGGTCAGCTCGTGGCACTCTGGGAGAGACCTTACTCAATCCCCTCTCATTCGCCCCCACTTCACAGTAGAAGCCTCAAACAAGGTTCTAAAGACTGTTGACATCTAGTGGAAGCCTTAGGAAGTGCAACATGACCCCATTTCCACTGTATCTTGGTTAAGCAAAGAGTTGAAACACTACAAACCTCAGATTTCAACCTTCCTGGTTGGATTTCTTCTCTGGTTTTTGCCTGCCATATGAGTTCTGTTATACTCACAGACATCATTCAAACAGTTTTAGAAACTTCAGAGTATTTTCTATTCAAATCTACTAATAATATGCATATCCTAGGATCTGGGCCTGAGTAGCAGGCAGTTTACTCTGGGCACGCTTTTCATCCGGACATGAAAATACTGCTCCCTACCCAAGAGAGGTTAAGCTTATCATGTATTATTCATTGGGTCAGAATATGATTAGAATAATAATCCTATTGTTTAACTCCCAAAATCAATCTCAATTGCAAATTAGCAATCCGGCATAGCCTAGTCATTTTTTTCATGCTTTTCACCACCTTGCCATTGTCAATCTTGTCTCGTGTTTGGCAGTGCTTAATTTCTCCTCATTTTCTAATTAAAAACTTGAGAAGTTCAATATCACGGCCTTATTAAAACATTACAAGGGCCTGGGTTTCCTCAACCACAGCAATTACAGATTGGATGGCTGGACAGTACGCATCACTCTGGACAATTTAACAGTGACTATAAATTCAGCAGAAGGAGTTTAATGGATCGTTTTAGTCCGCTCCTCCAAACAGGGTTATTGCTTGGATAGAATGATGGTCTAGTGAGATCAGTAAAGGCAAAATGGTAGATAGACCGTAGGTCTATTTTCTAGGTGCACACAAACAGAATAGTGGAGGTGAGTCTCTACGAATGAACCAAATTACCTTAGATGCATTTGTAGAAGATACAAGATTAATGACAAGTAGAGATATTTTTTATGACCATGCATTCAGTAGGAAAACATCAGCCACTGTTTATATCTTAATAAGTAAAATTGGTGGATATCAATAAAGTGACATGTTTCCCCATGGTCCCAAAACCTCCCTGAATCATTACTGAAGACTGCAAAGCATATTGATAATAACTGACCATTTACATGCATCATAAAGATAGAACACTGTTTAATCTTCATACATTACGTTGTTCTTATTACAAGCACATAGATGGCCAATCACAATAGCAGTAGGATGGCATGTTGGCACGAGAAGAAAAAACACACACACAAAAACAGCGTCCTGTCTTTTGAGTTATGATTAGAATGCCCATGCAGGTAGCGTGTGTCTTTGGGGTTATATTGGGAATCAATAAAACAGTCTTATCTCTGTGGCACCACACAGCTGGAGGACTACAAAGGAACTGCTGCACCATGTGATCAAACCTGCCAGAGATGAGAAGAAGAGAGATAAGAGGGGCCTCCTTGCTCACTTTTCTTTTGGCACAGCATCCGGACCCAGGGAGGGGAAGGGGTAGGGGGAGAGAGGGATGAGGGGGGAAGGGTGATGACTCCTTTGAGAGGAGAAAGCTTCTAAGAGATAAATTGCACTTACCCCTGTGTTCACTGTGTTCAGTGTTTCCCTTTGATGCTGTTGTGAAAAGGGGTTCACTATTACATGTCTCCCTCCTGCTTAAGGCGTCAGCATTCTTCAGTTCGACTGGCGCCTAGCCGAACCGAATGAGTGTGCTCGCATACTCCCTTAAAAATAACTTCTCTTGAAGAAATAAACTTGAAAAAGCAGCAGTAGTACTGTTTGTCCATTTTGAGACAGTTTCTCTTTCTTAACACAAGAAATCTGTCATTAATTTAGACATTTTAGCCAAAGATATTTTAGTCTGTTTAATTTTACATCTACAGTAACTAATATGTTTGGTGCAGTACTTTTCAACAACAACACAAAAATTGCATGAAAACGAGTCGTCTCTCGTTGAAAGACTTTACTGAAGAATTCCTACTGTTGACCAATCACCTACGAAGGGCGTAGACTTTGGCTTGCCTCCAGAAAATGTGTTGAATACCCGAACAGCCCCAACAAAAACTCAGCGAAGTCCAAAGCTATCAAAAACATAACAAAATGTAATCATAATATATGCACAAACTCTACTGAACTGTTTCGGCTGGGAAGCATGCGGACGCCTTTAGACCCACAGTAGCAGAACACCTCTACAAAAAAGGTGCTATCTAGAACCTGTCCCCATAGGAGAACCCTTTGAAGAACCCTTCTTGGTTCCAGGTAGAACCCGTTTCGTTCCAAGTAAAACCGTTTTGGGTTCCATGTAGAACACTTTCCACAGAGGGTTCTGCATGGAACCCAACATGGTTCTACCTGGAATCAAAAAGTGTTTTACCTGGAACCAAAAAGGGTTCTCCTATAGGGACAGCCAAATAAACCTTTTGGAACCCTTTTTTCTAAGAGTGTAGTGAGGGTAGTGGATAAAATCCAGGTATCGCATCATACCGTATCAACCTGAAGACAACAATACAAGGCTGTGTAGTTGGTGTCGTTAAACATGTTGCAACTCTATATGAAGGAAAATATGATAAGTTAGCATTCCCTACAGAGCCTATTCATCCTCTTCATTCAACTTTAGGCCTTGTGCATGGCTTCACAGACATGCTTCCTCACAGCACCGCAAATATCCAGTGAAACATGATCTTTCTCAACACAGGAAGGGTTTATCACATTCATGTGGACATTCCTGCATATTCATGAACATCTCTTCATTGGCATGATACACAGATTGCCATACTACATCTGTGTGTTTACTAGTTCTGTAGTAAAGTGTCTGTTTACATGATACCAGGCAGGCCCAGCGCCCTGTATTGTCACCATAAAAATATTGACTCTCTTCTCATGAGAATTTTTACAAGCCAAAAATATATTTTCTTCTTTCTACCGATAACATATTAACCTGCATGTCAGTGCCAATGAGGCTGATGAATGGCGGTGTTGGCATGGCCATCACTACTGACTGGGTTGGTTTCCACATCACCATGGGCAGACAAGATTGTGTGCAATTAAGCTGGACTGAAAGCCATGGTGTCACGCCCTGGCCATAGCGAGGTTTTTATTCTCTATTTTGGTTAGGCCAGGGTGTGACGAGGGTGGGCATTCTAGTTTCTTTATTTCTATGTTTTCTATTTCTTTGTGTTTGGCCGGGTGTGGTTCTCAATCAGAGGCAGCTGTCTATCGTTGTCTCTGATTGAGAATCATACTTAGGTAGCCTTTTTCCCATCTGGGTTTGTGGGTAGTTGTTTTCTGTTTAGTTTAGTTACCTTACAGAACTGTTCGTTTGTCTCTTTGTGATTTTTGTTCAAGTGTTCTAATTTATAAAAATATTAAGAACACTCCTGCGCTTTGGTCCACTCCTTCTTCGTCAGACGAGCGTGACACATGGGCCATGATCAGAAACGAAGTTAAAGGGTAATCTCAAATGCAGAGATCTTCAGTTGAAATGTCAAGTTAAAGGGAGCAGAGATAGTTTTGCTCAAAAGAAAAATGGGTGTTCTGCTTCTATCTCACAAAAGCTTCAATGTGGATTTAGGTCTGTGTTCCAAAAACATTCTGAGCCAGGGACAAACAATACATAGGCATTGGTTGTCGCTTCAGTCTTTCCTGAGCAAATACTGTTTTTCTTTTCACTTTGTTAACATTGAGTCGTCCGAGATAAAAAAAATCCTACCGGCACACACAAAGAGAAATAGTTAAATGATCTTCAAGGGTTGACATATTAAGCTCAGTGAGTTATCAGTCAAAGAACACGATTCTCATTGAACTGGACTATTCTATTCTCTTCAGGAGTAAACAACATCACCAGCAAACCACCACACATAGTAAAATGAATCTTAAAGGAATCTCGAAGGGAACCCAGGATAGATTTTCTGAGGAATAAGCTATTATCTACAATCAATGGTCTTCAGGTGAAAAAGGAATCCACTAATGGACATCGCTGTGTGAAAAACTAAAAATGTGTTTGCCTCGCTTTGCTTGTTTTTTTAATACCACTGGGAAGTCTGGGGCCTATATAGATGCTATTACCACTGGTTAGTCTGGGGCCTACATAGATGCTATTACCACTGGTTAGTCTGGGGCCTATGTAGATGCCAATACCACTGGGTAGTCTGGGGCCTACATAGATGCTATTACCACTGGTTAGTCTGGGGCCTACATAGATGCTATTACCACTGGGAAGTCTGGGGCCTATGTAGATGCCAATACCACTGGGTAGTCTGGGGCCTATGTAGATGCTATTACCACTGGGAAGTCTGGGGCCTATGTAGATGCCAATACCACTGGGTAGTCTGGGGCCTACATATATGCTATTATCACTGGGTAGTCTGGGGCCTATATAGATGGCAATACCACCGGTTAGTCTGGGGCCTACATAGATGCTATTACCACTGGGAAGTCTGGGGCCTACATAGATGCTATTACCACTGGGAAGTCTGGGGCCTATGTAGATGCTATTACCACTGGTTAGTCTGGGGCCTACATAGATGCTATTACCACTGGGAAGTCTGGGGCCTATGTAGATGCCAATACCACTGGGTAGTCTGGGGCCTACGTAGATGCTATTACCACTGGGAAGTCTGGGGCCTATGTAGATGCCAATACCACTGGGTAGTCTGGGGCCTACATATATGCTATTATCACTGGGTAGTCTGGGGCCTATATAGATGGCAATACCACCGGTTAGTCTGGGGCCTACATAGATGCTATTACCACTGGGAAGTCTGGGGCCTATGTAGATGCCAATACCACTGGGTAGTCTGGGGCCTACATAGATGCTATTACCACTGGGAAGTCTGGGGCCTATGTAGATGCCAATACCACTGGGTAGTCTGGGGCCTATGTAGATGGCAATACCACTGGTTAGTCTGGGGCCTACATAGATGCTATTACCACTGGGTAGTCTGGGGCCTATATAGATGCTATTACCACTGGTTAGTCTGGGGCCTACATAGATGCTATTACCGCTGGGTAGTCTGGGGCCTATGTAGATGCTATTACCACTGGGAAGTCTGGGGCCTACATAGATGCTATTACCACTGGGAAGTCTGGGGCCTATGTAGATGCTATTACCACTGAGAAGTCTGGGGCCTATGTAGATGCTATTACCACTGGGAAGTCTGGGGCCTACATAGATGCTATTACCGCTGGGTAGTCTGGGGCCTATGTAGATGCTATTACCACTGGGAAGTCTGGGGCCTATGTAGATGATATTACCACTGGGAAGTCTGGGGCCTATGTAGATGCTATTACCACTGGGAAGTCTGGGGCCTGTGTAGATGCTATTACCACTGGGTAGTCTGGGGCCTATGTAGATGCTATTACCACTGGGAAGTCTGGGGCCTATGTAGATGCTATTACCACTGGGAAGTCTGGGGCCTATGTAGATGCTATTACCACTGGGAAGTCTGGGGCCTATGTAGATGCTATTACCACTGGGAAGTCTGGGGCCTACATAGTGGCCATTAACTAGCCTGACATGCGGAGAAACCTACTACTAATTTACAGTAGATTCAGACACATTTGGTGAGCATGGAGGAATATCTGGCACTTGAACGTTTTCAAAGAAAGAAGCAAAAGGCAAAGACTTTTGTCTGAGGGGGGAATAGAGTGGAGAGTGACAACCACTGTAACGTGTGCACTATGAGTCGGGAAGTTCAGGGAGTGAGCGTTTTAATAAATAAAAGAAACGATGAACCGACATGAAAACAGAGTCAATAACACCTGATGAAAGAACCAAGGGGAGTGACAGATATAGGGAAGCTAATCAAGGAGGTGATGGAGTCCATGTGAGTCATGAGGCGCAGGTGCACAAGACGATGGTGACAGGTGTGCGGGATAATCAGCAGCCTGATGACCTAGAGGCCGGAGAGGGAGTATAAATGACAACCACGGCCTCTTGCAGAGAAGAGTGAGAGTGAGTGAGAGTGAGAGAGTGAGAGAGAGAGGGGCAGGCGGAAATACTGACTACATGTTCTTGCTTTTTTCAGCTCAGCTAACCAAATCTTGTTACTCATACACAGAGTATCTGAAAGATATGTTAGCTAATTCATGTGTAGCCTACTGTACAGTATGTGTCTTCAGCCACATTATACGAGATAAAAATGCACCTAGTGTCCTGAGCTTCGTTTCAGATGAGGAGTCCATCAGTATGCTGGCTGACAGACATATGTGCTCTATGCTATGATATTCTCTCCAAGCTTGTAATTGAGGACAGAAAAACTCACCGCCCGAGCCACAGCCCTCTGGATAACTCCCTGCATGAGGTCATTCTGCTTATGTGAGGCCAGCTACTGTACTAGTCAATGGAGAAACTAGTCCTTTCAACCCAGTTTTACCCTGTCACAGCCTATTGAAATAAAGCTTAGCTTTGCAAATGTCGAAGTTCACAAATCATGGCCATTGCACAATACACTTTGTGTTTTTTTTGGGCTAATCCTGACACATGCAACTTTCTTGATAACTTTGCTGCCAGTGAGGGTAGCTGTCATAGGAAGACCGACCTGTTATTCATTAATTTTCCCATTTCGAGAGCTTGGGACCCTGATTGGTTTGAATGGTGTCATACATTTCTTTATTGTATTATTATTTTCTTAACAAAATTAATTGGGGCATTTAGAGTACTATATACTGTAGGTAGAGAACATTGAAATGTACAGGGCTATGTCAATAACTCAATATTGACAAAAATGCAGATATCTTATAGTCCCAAGCTCTCGATTTGTCACCAGGGAATGATACGAAATACTACAGACATGAAACTTTAGGCATTACTGCAAACAGTGTGTGGCTGAGCTCCAGCTTTGGAACTCAATATTATGCATGCAGACCAATGGAGAGACAGTGGGAGAGATGGATGTGCTAGTACCTCTTTGTGAATGTCTATCTGAACTCTCATTGGTCTATTCGTTAAAGCTGGCCTGTTTTTATAGTGGCTACAGAATTAGCGTGAGCCTCAATGGCAAGTTAGCCTAAAGGGGCAGTCTGGGATTGGAACATCCACTTTTGGACTTCTGATTGAATTATATAGCCATTGGTTCTTGAAGAACATAACTTATAAATGCCTCATGAGCTAAGTTCAACTGTCCTACCCCAAATGAACTCAAAACATCTCTGCATGTTTTATCAGACGAACATATTCCGCAGGTGCAAATGATGAAATGAAAAGATCTTCAATTTACTTTGATGGACTTTATTATTTTTATTTATTTTTATTTTTTGTACATATTCTATCTGTTCTCTACGGTGTGTTTTTACTAAATTATTTGCATTTGTTTGAATCATAAATAATTGAATGTTGCGAGGTAACTCGCAATAATCTACCCTTGCAAGACATCAGTCACGGATATGAGAAGAGCATCAGCAAAGTCTGTAAACCAAAGTTCAATCTGGAGAAGGAACTTAGTATTTGCATGTAAACAAGCTCTGGAAATGCAACAAGATAATGGAAGTGCTGCTTGGCTTTGTTAACTTTTGATTGCTTTCACTAATCCATCTTTGTCCTGCGGTTCGTCTCTTGACAGCTTCATAATTTATTTACTCCTTCCTGCGTCACAGGTGCAAGAGTCCAGCATCTGGGGAGATGAGCAATGCACTCAGTCGGTCCCTCCACGTAACCATCACCTGCTATTCCGTTGCTATGCTAATGTACAGTCCTCCACACAACAATACATAAATCCTCATTCTCATCCCAATGCCAATCCCGTATGAATAAATCATTAAGGTAAATCATTCTATGTACCAATAGGTACACTAGATTGAAAACGTATAAATACACAAGTGCCGGCCTTTTTTCATCTGATAATTTCTCATCCCACTAGAAAGGATGGCATTCTTTTGTTAGAATTGCTGTTACATGAGGTATCTAGTATCAACACGTTAAAGGTGTAATGAGCAGGTGAGAGTGGGAGACTCCTATATGAAACAGTCATTGTGAATCTCACATTCTCAGGAGTGTGTATCGGCATTCTTTGCCCGACTGAGCGCTGGATTTACTAGGCCATGTAGTCACACTGAAGACATCCATCTCTCCCTCACCTCCGGCACGGTGAATACTTTCAAGTAATCAGCCCGCGCCATTGGTCCTTCATTAATAATGCAGCGCCCCTGCAGCCAATCACTCAACTCATTTATGCCCTGAAGAAAAATTACTGCCAAAAACCTGACAATCTCTGCTAGCCAAAAGGACACGGATGACAATAAGCAAACACCCTGGGAACCCTGTAGGTAAAGTAAGCCACTGTGTAATTGAGTGCTATTCGGTATATGTGACAATAAAATCATTTTCAGTATCTTTAGCTGGGATTTGAGCAGCCATGAGAGGTTTGGCATGTATGATTGATTAATTATTTAAATAGAGCTGGAAACAGTTTTACTGTGACAGGGAAAAGTGTTCTGATTTGATATCATCTTCTTTGAAAGTAAAGTTGGACCCAATCTTAAAAAGCGCGCCCAGAGAGGAATACGTCAAGAACGCAAAAAGTTACATTGAAAATCAACCCAATTATAGTTGTAGCTTGCCCCAAAAGTTCTAGTGTAACTTTTTCCTAAGTTGGAATTGACCTGTCATCGATATGCAGCCACTAGGCAAGACCACTTGCATCTAATTTTGGGGAGGACCACAAAATGACGTCCAGAAAGTGCTTGACAGGATGGTATGACTTGGTTTGGCCTGCTGGACAACATGAAACATTGGGTGCATCTGATTGGAACCTAGCATTATGAACCGCTTAAATGACAGGTTGTGTAACCGACAAACTGAGAAACAAGTTAATTTCCCAGACAACTCATATTACCCTACACTGGTAGTAGGTTTTAAAATAGGGCTAGAGTTAAACAGACAATATATATATATGTCTCTCTAGTGTAGGCTTATGGTATTGGGAGGGGTTCTTTGGGAGGATGTGTGGTAATTTATTGTAATTATGCCCCATGGCTGAGCAGCGACAAGATGAACACACTGAAATATAATCTCAGTGAATATCTTCCGATCTCCTGGTCATGTTCTCAATAAGAAACTGCTAAGCAGAGGGATAAAGCCAAACTTTTGTCAGCGTCAATCTATCTTAGGCCCTCCTGGTGTCACACCCTGATCTGTTTCACCTGTCTTTGTGCTTGTCTCCACCCCCCTCCAGGTGTCGCCCATCTTCCCCATTATCCCCAGTGTATTTAGACCTGTGTTTTCTGTTTGTCTGTTGCCAGTTTGTTTTGTTCGTCAAGCCTAACAGTGGTTTTCCCCTTGCTCCTGGCTGTTTCTAGTTTTGACCTTTCTGCCTGCCCTGAGCCTGCCTGCTGTTTCTGTACCTTGTCACACAACCTTGGATTATTGACTTCTGCCTGCTCTGACCCCGAGACTGCCTGCCATTCTGTACCTTTTGGACTCTGATCTGGATTACTGACCTCTGCCTGTCGTTTTGCCTGCCACCTGTTCTAGTAATAAACTTTTGTTACTTCGACATTGTCTGCATCTGGGTCTTCCCTGAAACGTGATACCTGGTGCTGTTTTTTGTTCAAGTCGTTGAGGACAGTTTAGCTCTTCCTCCTCAAAAGCTATTACTACTGTCACTGGATCATCACTCTGTCTGTATCATGGTGCTGACACCTCTCCATGCCTCTTTCTCACTCTCTCAAGGTCACCTCCTCTTTTTCTTTCATCCCCATGTCACGTCCTCCTGACACCTTCACAAAAACCTGAACGTCCAGCTGTGTGAAGACAGACATTTCCCTTGGACACCTACTACACTTAAAAATAAAGGTGCAAGTTAAAACCAAATAAGTTATTGAGAGCAATGCCATAGGGGAACCATTCTAAGGTCTCTGAAGAACCATAAATGTGATAGTTCTTTGAAGAACCATGCAAAAATCCATATCCACAAATGTTTTGGCACTCCTGGACTGGAAATGAATAGCCCTGTTGTAGGGTTTTAAGCCTTATTAGCTTTTTCCCAGGGTGCTTTTTGAGTGAATTTTAACATTACCAGTACCACCCCCAGCTGTGTTTGCTAGTGACAGAGACATGGTTTTTCAGTCCTGTGGCCTTTACCAAGTGAGATCTGAACTGAATATTTTGTCATTAATATGTAACTTTTTGGGCAAACCTACCGAATTCATATGTGCTATAGATTTTTTATTTAACCTTTATTTAACTATGCAAGTCAGTTAAGAACAAATTCTTATTCACAATGACAGCCTACTAGGGAACAGTGGGTTAACTGCCTTGTTCAGTGGCAGAATGACAGATTTCTACCTTGTCAACCCAGGGATTTAATCCAGCAACCTTTTGGTTACTGGCCAAACTGTCACGACTTCCGCCGAGGTCGGTCCCCCTCCTTGTTTGGGTGGCGTTCGGCAGTCGACGTCACCGGCTTTCTAGCCACCGCCGATCCACTTTTCATTTTCCATTTGTCCTGTCTTTGTTTTATCACACCTTGCTCCACTCAACCAATTACTTGTTTATTATTTACCCTCTGTTCCCCATGTTGTATTTGTGAGTGATTGTTATTTGTTATGTGGATATTTGTCAGGCGCTGCACTTTTGTTTTAGACCGTGTTTTTGCCACTAGTATGTGTTATGTGCTGTCATTTGTTAACCGGTATTAAAGTGCGCCTGTTTATTATGCTCCGCTCTCCTGCACTTGACTTCGCCTCCCATATACACGCCTTCCACCAGCGCTCTACCCACTAGGCTACCTGCCGCCCCAAAAAATAGATCAGTCATTCTCATCAAAAGCAAGTCTAAGAAAAAGAAGATATCTTCTATGTGCACCATTTCTGTTAAATAAAGTTTTGTTTTTGACTATATTACTTTCGGTTTTGTACAACAGCTTCAAACAGCTGAAAGTACAATATTTGGTTATGGAAAATAATGTATATTTCACGGTGGTTTAGATGGTGCAATGATTCTCTACCCCAGGTATTCCCAAACTGGGTTACTCGTACCCCCAGGAGTATGCGCAATGCCGTCGGGGGTACGCCAAATAAAAACATTCTTCACATTTTCAAACAGTCCATTTATATTTTCCAACGGGGCTATACATATGGGTGAGGTTTTTTTCTCGCCTGAGTAGCCTCGTTTCACTGGCGAAAATAAAATTTTATTATCTAGTGTTCAGCAAAATAACACAATGTCAAATACAGGTAGCCTAGTCAAATCATTAACATCCAATCACATTAACCGTTACTCTCTCACGGAAATTCCACTAACGGTCCATATGTAGCCAAATGTAGCTGCTGCTCATTCCATTTGCTCGAAAATTGATAAATGGTTAAAAAAGTAAGGCCTGCGTCCTTAGAGACACATACCAGCTCTACTAGTAGTACTACTACATTACTACCAGCAGTACTACACCTGTACCTGTCGACGACACAAGTTGTTCTGCTTCCACGAGCACATCCAATGCTAGCATCAGTAATTCTACATTTGTTGTTAGCCCAGCTAGCATGGACACTGACAGTTGTGAATCTGATGCAGCCGAAGAGCTACTGCCCCCTTACCCGGGAAAGCACTGAACAACAGACAGGGACTTTGGACCATCGAAGAGGCGCAAATATGATGAGAACTACATTGATTTGGGGTTCACTTATATTGGGAGTAGTGCCTTTCTTCAGCTACAGTGTGTTATATGTGCAAAAGTACTATCTGACAACTCGATGAAACCTTCACTCTTGCGCAGACATTTAGAAACAAAACATGCCAGTTTGAAAAATAAACCACAGGAGTTTTTGGAGCGAGAATTAAGATGACTTTCGAGTAGTAAGACATGTATAAAAGCAACAGATACCATTAATAAGAAGGGGCTAGAAGAGTCTTATATGGTTAGCTACCGAGTGGCTAGGACAGGCAAGCCCCATACTATTGTGGAGGACTTCATTCTTCCTGCTGCTGCGGATATGGCTGGGACATTGCTGGCGGAAAAGGCCAAAAAAAACTACAGACAATGCCTTCATCAAACACTGTTTCATGACGCATCAGTGACATGGCAGGAGATGTTTTGAAACAATTACCTCTTCGCATACAAGCCAGTGAATTCTATGCGTTACAGCTGGATGAGTCAACAGATGTGGCACAGCTCCTGGTATATGCCTGTTACGTTAATGGGGGGTCAATTAAGGAAGACATCCTCTTCTGCAATCCACTGGAAACCAGGACAACAGGAGAGGATATTTTTTAAGTACTGGACAGCTTTGTGACATCAAATGGACTTTGGTGGTCAAGGTGTGTTAGTATCTGTACTGATGGCGCTCGTGAAGCAGTTGCTCCCGAAGCAACTTGGGTACACTGCAGCATCCACCGAGAGGCTCTTGCTGCCAAGGGAATGCCTGACAGCTTGAAAGACGTTTTGGACACTACAGTGAAAATGGTTAACTTTGTTAAAAGTATGGCCCCTGAACTCTCGTATATTTTCTGCACTATGCAATGATATAGGCAGCGACCATGTAACGCTTTTACAACATACAGAAGTGCGCTGGTTATCAAGGGGCAAAGTATTGACACATTTTCTTAAATTGAGAGACAAGCTTAAAGTTTTCTTTACTGACCATAATTTTCACTTGTCTGACCGCTTGCATGATGATGAGTTTCTCACACAACTGGCCTAACTGGGTGATGTTTTTTCTCACCTGAATGATCTGAATCTAGGATTTCAGGGACTCTCCGCAACTATATTCAATGTGCGGGACAAAATTGAGGCTATGATTAAGAAGTTGGAGCTCTTCTCTGTCTGCATTAACAAGGACAACTCAAAGGTCTTTCCATCATTGTATTATTTTTTGTGTGCAAATGAACTCAAGCTTACGGACAATGTCAAATGTGATATCGCGAAGCACCTGATTGAGTTGGGTGCGCAATTACGCAGGTACTTTCCCGAAACGGATGACACAAACAACTAGATTCATTATTTCTTTCATGCCCTGCCTCCAGTCCACTTACCAATATCTGAACAAGAGAGCCTCATTGAAATTGCAACAAGCAGTTCTGTGAAAATTGAACAGAAGCCACTGCCAGATTTCTGGATTATCCTGCCTTGGCAAATCACGCTGTTAAGACACTGATGCCCTTTGCAACAACGTACCTATGTGAGAGTGATTTTCACCCCTCACTAGCATGAAAACTAAATACAGGCACAGACTGTGCGTGTAAAATTATTTAAGACTGAGACTCTCTCCAATACAACCCAACATTGCGGAGTCAAGCATACCCTTCTCATTAACCTGTGATGAGTTATTCACAATTTTCGATTAACAAATAAGGTTTTATATGTAAGATGGCTAAAAAAAGAGCAAAATTATTGATTATTGTTATTTATGCCCTGGTCCTATAAGAGCTCTTTATCACTTCCAACGAGCCAGGTTGTGACAAAAACTCACACCCATTCTTATGTATAATAAATGTTTCGTATAGTGTGTGGCAGGCTTACAATGACGGCAAAAAACAACATTTGAGAATGCGCTGACCCTGGTGCTAGAGGTGGTACGCAGCTGGAGGTTGAATGTTTGAAGGGGTACGGGACTATAAAACATTTGGGAACCACTGCTCTACACTATACTTGCTTGTTTTGTCACATAAACCGAAATTTGGCAAATTATTTGAATTTTAGCAACCAGGAAATAGCTGAGCGATTTCTGCATAGTGCATCTTCTAGACAATACATGACCAAAAGTATGGGACACCTGTTCGTCGAACATCTCATTCCAAAATCATGGGCATTAATATGGAGTTGGTCCCCCCTTTGCTGCTATAACAGCCTCCACTCTACTGGGAAGGTTTTCCACTATATGTTGGAACACTGGTGTTGGGACTTCCATTCAGCCACAGAAGCATTAGTGAGGTCATCAATTATGTTCGATGGAGTTGAGGTCAGGGCTCTGTGCAGGCCAGTCAAGTTCTTCCACACCTATCTCAACAAACCATTTCTGTATGGACCTCGCGTTTGTGCACAGGTGCATTGTCATACTGAAGCAGAAAAGGGCCTTCTCCAAACTGTTGCCACAAAGTTGGAAGCACAGAATCATCAAGAATGTCATTGTATGCTATAGCGTTAAGATTTCCCTGCACTGGAACTAAGGGGCCTAGCCCGAACCATGAAAAACACCCCCAGACCATTATTCCTCTTCCCCCCAAACTGTACAGCGGGCACTATAAATTCGGGCAGGTAGTGTTCTCCTGGCATCCGCCAAACCCAGATTAGTCCGTTGGACAGCCAGATGGTGAAGCGTGATTCATCACTCCAATTGCGGCGAGCTTTACACCACTCCAGCCGACGCTTGGCATTGTGCATGGTGATCTTAGGCTTGTATGTTCGGCCATGGAAACCCATTTCATGAAGCTCCTGACAAACAGTTATTGTGCTGAAGTTGCTTCCAGAGGCAGATTGGAACTCAGTAGTGAGTTTTGCAACTGAGGACAGTCGATTTTTACTCGCTACGCGATTTAGCACTCTGGGTGTCCCATTCTGTTAACTTTGTGTGGCCTACCACTGCGCGGCTAAGCCGTTGTTGCTCCTAGATGTTTCCACTTCACAATAACAGCACTTACAGTTGACCATGGCTGCTTTAGCAGGGCAGACATTTTACAAACTGACTTGTTGGAAAGGTGGCACGTTTGAAAGTCACTGAGCTCTTTCTTCAGTCAGGCCAATCTACTGTCAATGTTTGTCTATGGAGATTATGACGGTGTGCTCGATTGTATACACCTGTCAGCAACAGGTGTGGCTGAAAGAGCCAAATCTACTAAATTTAAAGTGGTGTCCACATACTTTTATATATACAGTATAGCGTATTTCTTAAGTACATTATTTGAGGGCCTAGTTTTACCCAATACAGAGGCCTGAAACTCCTATTTTCCAGGTCACATCAGGCCTGCAAGTCACATTATGCTGGCTTGCAAAGTGATGTGTAATTCCTTTTGGAATCCAGCCAGAATGGGATTACCCAACATTTAGAATTTTTATTCACCCGTAACCTGCAATCAGAATGACTGCTAGGGTTGAGAAAACTAAGATATGAGACTGCTTTGAACTGGAACCACCATTTAAGTAACAGGTTCAATAAGTAGAAGTAACAGATTGGAATAGTTTAGAAAAATATACAGTTGAAGTCAAAGGTTTACATACACCTTAGCCAAATACGTTTAAACTCAGTTTTCACAATTCCTGACATTTAATCCTAGTAAACATTCCCTGTCTTAGGTCAGTTAGGATCACCACTTTATTTTAAGAATGTGAAATGTCAGAATAATAGTAGAGAGAATGATTTACTTCAGCTTTTATTACTTTCATCACATTCCCAGTGGGTCAGAGGTTTACATACACTCAATTAGTATTTGGTAGCATTGCCTTTAAATTGTTTAACTTGGGGCAAACATTTCAGGTAGCCTTCAACAAGCTTCCCACAATACGTTGGGTGAATTTTGGCCCATTCCTCCAGACAGAGCTGGTGTAACTGAGTCAGGTTTGCAGGCCTCCTTGCTCACACACACTTTTTCAATTCTGCCCACACATTTTCTATAGGACTGAGGTCAGGGCTTTGCTATAGCCACTCCAATACCTTGACTTTGTTGTCCTTACGCCATTTGCCACAACTTTGGAAGTATGCTTAGGGTCATTGTCCATTTGGAAGACCCATTTGCGACCAAGCTTTAACTTACTGACTGATGTCTTGAGATGTTGCTTCAATAAATCCACATCATTTTGCTTCCTCATGATGCCATCTATTTTGTGAAGTGCACCAGTCCCTCCTGCAGCAAAGCACCCCCACAACACGATAATGCCACCCCCATGCTTCATGGTTGGGAGGGTGTTCTTTATGGCCAAACAGTTCTATTTTTGCTTCATCAGACTAGAGGACATTTCTCCAAAAAGTACGATCTTTGTCGCCATGTGCAGTTGCAAACCGTAGTCTGGCTTTTTTTATGGCGGGTTTTGGAGCAGTGGCTTCTTCCTTGCCGAGCGGCCTTTCAGGTTATGTCGATATAGGACTCGTTTTGCTGTAGATACTTTTGTACCTGTTTCCTCCAGCATCTTCACAAGGTCCTTTTCTGTTGTTCTGGGATTGACTTGCACTTTTTGCACCAAAGTATGTTCATCTCTAGGAGACAGAACGAGTCTCCTTCCTGAGTGGTATGATGGCTGCGTGGTCCCATGGTGTTTATACTTGCATAGTATTGTTTGTACAGATTCATGTGGTACCTTCAGGCATTTGGAAATTACTCCCAAGGATGAACCCGACTTGTGGAGGTCTACAAAAAAAATTCTGAGGTCTTGGCTGATTTCTTTTGATTTTCCCATGATGTCAAGCAAAGAGACACTGAGTTTGAAGGTAGGCCTTGAAATATATCCACAGGTACATGTCCAATTGACTCAAATGATGTCAATTAGCCTATCAGAAGCTTCTAAAGAATTTTCCAAGCTGTTTAAAGGCACAGTCAACTTAGTGTATGTAAACTTCTGACCCACTGGAATTGTGATACAGTGAATTGTAAGTGAAATAATCTGTATGCAAACAATTGTTGGAAAAATGACTGGTGTCATGCACAAAGTAGATGTCCTAACCGACTTGCCAAAACTATAGTTTGTTAACAAGAATTTGTGGAGTGGTTGAAAAACGAGTTTTAATGACTCCAACCTAAGTCTACGTAAACTTCCGACTTCAACTGTATGTTATTTATATTTGAGTAGCTTGAGATTAATAAATGAATCAATGTACCTGCATTAGAGTATGCTGGGAAATATGATAATGATGGGCATGGTTTTGGTTCAACTCTAGTTATTATTTTACACCACTGAGTGTTAATTTAACTCTTTCCATTGTTAATTTTACTCTTGAATCAACACTGAAAAACACTGGCCAATTTAATTGGTGCTATGAAAGGGACACGTCTGCAGGCTTCCAAACATTTCAAGAACCTTTTAGAATCCTGAAGAACCGTAGATGCCACATCAAAAACCCGACATTTAACTCAAAGGTTATTTATTGGGCAAGAGTTCTCCAAGGAACCTCTGGAGCTGAGGAAGAACCATTTAAGAATGTTTATTTTTTATAGCGTAGGCATCTGCACCTGCACTGTACTTGACAGTGGAAACCACAAAATGTGGAAACCACAAAATGAAAAAGACAAATTCTCCAATGGCAAGTTCATAGATACACTTCTGTGCTGAGGGATTTTCCTGGCCGCTTGTCTCTTTCAATATAGATTTCTTTACTCATAATTTCTCACCACTCTTGCATACGGAGCCAGGGGACGGGAGAGGTGGTGTCGGAGGAACAGAAGCAGATGACTGCAGAATTCGACCATCTGGCTTCTTCTGCTGCTGTATATAGCAGGGGAGTAGGGGAGAGTGATGAACGTCCCTCTATCCCTCGTCTCTCACCAGCCTGGCTGTCAGTGGCACGACGTCTCTTTCACTATAAAATAGGGCTGTTACGAGACTTGTTTGGGAACATGGCTACATCCAGTTAGATGAGCTTTGAAACGGATGCAGCATCTCCACCTGTCTTTATGAGTATGCCAAGTCCTGTCATGTGTAACTGTCACCCAAGGATACTAGATACATTTTTAGAATAATACAAAAAAATATGTTGTGGTCAGGTGGTTGTTTACTCTAGAATCAAGCGTCTTGTCCAATGTGTATTCTTTCCATTGGACCAGACAAACATCAGTTTGTATAGAAGGCAGTGGTGTCTGGTGTACGCAACAATAAAGGTGTGCAAGTGCCCTTACCTATAATCATATTTAGAAGGCCAAAAGCAGAACCAGCCTTGTCACTGCAAGAAACAATGCCCTTGTTAAAAGTTAAAAGTATTTCCACAGAAAGTCACCACAGTGTCTCGAAAGTCGAGAAAAAAGTAATCTTAAGCTGAAAAGTGCCTTTGCACTGTGCCAGAGGTGTAGATAGCACGAGCTGGGTGGGAGGGTTAGAGGATGGATAAGAGAAAGTCTATGGTACAGTATAATGATTGGCTTATCTGAAAAACTCATAGGGCAAGGATTCCTCTGCCACTCTGGTCTCCTGTCAATTTCTTATCAGGCAAAGTACCCTTAGCAGTATCCTCGAGACAGTGATATGGGGATATTTGAGGTGATAGAAAAAACGTAATGACTCTAAAGCTTCACATTGGTTATATCTAGCTTCTTTACAACAGCCTTTTACGGTACTGCCAGTTCCACGGCTCAGTTGGTAGGGCATGACACTTGCAACACCAGGATTGTGGGTTTGATTCCTGGGGCAAACCATACATGAAATGTATGCACGTGTGACTGTAATGTCGCTTTAGATTAAAGCGCCTGCTAAATTACATATATTATTATGTCACAGAGGCCATTATAGTTATTACATGTAAACAACACTAATGAGAAATCAAAGATTTGTGCTTGAGCAAATCAACCCAGGATGGGGCCCCTCCGCAAGACAATAGACCTTGTTTTCTCTGTCTGTCGGTCTCTGTTTATCTCTCTCTGTCTCTGTCTCTCTCTCTCTCTCTCTCTCACTCTCGCCAATACTATTGGTCTGACAACTCAACCACGATGGCTGTTTTAAAAGCCTTCAAATGTCTTCCAGACATGAAACCAAAGTGGTCGTCGTAGTAGCCATATGACAGTGCGTCGTTATGGTTTCCTAAATCCTCATAATGATAGACTACTGAGTCTGTCGTCCAGGAACTGCCTCTCCCCGTCCCGTCCCTTCTGTCTGTCTGTTGGCTAGCCAGCTGGCCAGTTTCCCTCACTCCAGAAAAACAACACAAGCTCTGAGGTCTCGCTACTGTAGTATGGCAGGCCCTTAATGGGCAGAAACACCTCATTAGGTTACGCTATTGGCTCGTCCCGTTAAACAACTCCATTTCGACCAGAATGGGGTCAAGTCCAGTTTAGGCTGACATGGCTATGTTGTGTAGTTTAATCAGTCAGTTGCCAGCACAGTAAATGCTTTCAGTTGAAAATCTTTTTTTCATTTTCATTCCTGAACACGTCATCCTGCTTCGTTTGTGCTTGGTTAGCAATTGAGGACAAGCCACGACGGTTGAAACATGAGGAACAGGCTTCAGACAGAGATACAGCAGCTCTGTTTCCTAGAGTCACAGAAGTGCAGCTAGCCTGCAAGCTTCGCCAGCTACACAAACGAACGAAGCAGGAAGAGGATTTAACACGACTGCACAGACTGACAGGTTAAGCTGACAGGCCGCTGACAGGAACTATAACGTTTCACTTTCAAAATCAAAAAGTAATCAACTCTTAAAAGCATATATGTCCTGATTTATATACTGCATGTGTATTGCTCCCAAGAGGAAACAGAATTTGTAAAGATATTTTTATTTACTTTAGAGTCAGAGACGCATTCATGATAGGAGGGTCAGAGATACTGTAGGCTTTCAGGTTTCATGGGGAAAATACATTTCTCTATGGCTTTTAAATTGGTGATGCTCTCGGAATGTAAACAAATGGAAGAAAGGGAAATTATGCTAATGAAGGCACTGAGTGGCCTCTTCCATTAGGGCTGTTGATATAAAAGGCAAACCACTTTGAGCACAGCCACAAACACAAACCCCATAGACAGGGATATGTAGTACTGTTTGTCCTCTTCACCAATTAGAATGGCAGTCATGTTCACATTTAGACTCAAAAGCAACTCTGTGTCAACCATATTTAGATATAACTACAGTACAGAAAAGAAAAAGGCATTTTTTTTTCAGATAGAAAAATATCAACATGCATTTTAGACTTTTTAGACCAAAACATTCTAATGTGCATCATACTCTCTCACTTTTATATGAGCAATAATGTAATGCTCAGCTCAAATGAGTGGTGGTATGAATATAGTTTACATTTTAGTGCTATATTCTGTGTGATTCAGCGATCATGCCTGAGTCTTGTGGTCTTATCTTAATTAGTGACTGCCGCTCTGCTTTATTGGCATGAAGGATTCCATTTTCACCGCAGACGTGACTTGTCCTCAGGCGTAAATTGACAATGCCCCCTCATTTCCTCTCCAGTCAAGTTCCATTAATACCAATCGGAATGATCCATGCCGCCCCATATGCAAACAGAGAGCGGCTCGCTTACTCTATCACCAGTGGGTAAATATGAACAACGACAGCCGCCGAGGAGGAATCTGATGGCCGGGTATTATTCTGCCAAGGTGAAAGTGACCCATTGGGAACAATAGGTATGCCATCAGCTTTACACCTTGTCAATAGATAATGAACATTTAATTTAAATTACCTTTTTTGTCCCTGTATCCTCTGTACCCTTGTCTGTTCAAGGACACCCATACAAAGATTTTGTTTTGTGTGGTTGTTGGTTTAGCTTTCTGTAACTTTGTAGCAAGTACGGTCTGCATGTGTAGGTGCATGTTGTGTCATGATTGCAAGGTGTCCCGATATTTTTTCCAGCTGTCCATTATCTGGTTTTAATGTCCATTCTAAAACGCCCTTCCAGCCAATCAGAAACGAGTATTCAACAATGTCGTAAGACTATAATAATGACTATATTATCTCTCTATACTGTAGCACACAGCAATAGCAAACACACTGTATAACAGTGATCCAGCTCCCCACTAGAATAGTTCCTAACTGATGGCGGCTGAAGTAAAGGTTAATTAATGAGTGTTGGCAGGGCTGGTGGCTGCCAGGAGAGAGAGGACCCCCTGGGACCAATACTGGGCTGGTGGAGGATACGGAGGATACAGATAGCAAGGAGAAGAGTACAGCTATAGTCGGTTACTCAGCTGAAATTGAGTCCCTCGACCGTTCCATTTGGTTAACCTCTGCTTAGTGTGATACAGTGGATCACTTACTCATACTGCATTATAGGGCCGCAATCACATTATATCAGTGTATCTGGTCTCCTGGACTACGTTGAGATTTAATATGATGAATAAGGTGTGCCTTAGCCCACACAATACGAGCTGAAGTTGAGCAGAATGCTTTTCAGTTATATTATTTATCACTGTACTATTTTCACTGCAATCGGACATCAAAGGATTTTGCATAATATAATTTGGCTTGGTATAAATATGAGAGGATAGGTGTGGGAATTGAATGAGTCAGAAATAAATACTTTAGGGATTCTCCATCAAATGAGAACTGTTTGAGACACTGACTTGACTTAGACAAGGAAGTAATTCCTTCTTACATAATATGCATACTAATTGGCTTTGATTTTGAATATATAATTTCATTGGTTGACATTAAATGTGTATTCCTTCGCGACACACAATCAGCATAAAAAAAACTCTGTTTTGATTTTAATGTAAATCTTAACTTATCTCAAAATATAATATCAAAGCAAAAATATTCATTTTATGGGAATATTTACTAGCCTAATAATCATAGTATTTCCTTGACTAAAATGGGGGGGGGGGGTAATCAGCATAAGTACAATTAGGAATAGCTCACTTTGTTTGATAGCATTTACTATATAGATGTTTTTTTATACACTGCTCAAAAAAATAAAGGGAACACTTAAACAACACAATGTGTCCACTTAGGAAGCAACACTGATTGACAATAAATTTCACATGCTGTTGTGCAAATGGAATAGACAAAAGGTGGAAATTATAGGCAATTAGCAAGACACCCCCAATAAAGGAGTGGTTCTGCAGGTGGTGACCACAGACCACTTCTCAGTTCCTATGCTTCCTGGCTGATGTTTTGGTCACTTTTGAATGCTGGCGGTGCTTTCACTCTAGTGGTAGCATGAGGCGGAGTCTACAACCCACACAAGTGGCTCAGGTAGTGCAGCTCATCCAGGATGGCACATCAATGCGAGCTGTGGCAAGAAGGTTTGCTGTGTCTGTCAGCGTAGTGTCCAGAGCATGGAGGCGCTACCAGGAGACAGGCCAGTACATCAGGAGACGTGGAGGAGGCCGTAGGAGGGCAACAACCCAGCAGCAGGACCGCTACCTCCGCCTTTGTGCAAGGAGGAGCAGGTGGAGCACTGCCAGAGCCCTGCAAAATGACCTCCAGCAGGCCACAAATATGCATGTGTCTGCTCAAACGGTCAGAAACAGACTCCATGAGGGTGGTATGAGGGCCCGACGTCCACAGGTGGGGGTTGTGCTTACAGCCCAACACCGTGCAGGACGTTTGGCATTTGCCAGAGAACACCAAGATTGGCAAATTCGCCACTGGCGCCCTGTGCTCTTCACAGATGAAAGCAGGTTCACACTGAGCACATGAGCACATGTGACAGACGTGACAGAGTCTGGAGACGCCGTGGAGAACGTTCTGCTGCCTGCAACATCCTCCAGCATGACCGGTTTGGCGGTGGGTCAGTCATGGTGTGGGGTGGCATTTCTTTGGGGGGCCGCACAGCCCTCCATGTGCTCGCCAGAGGTAGCCTGACTGCCATTAGGTACCGAGATGAGATCCTCAGACCCCTTGTGAGACCATATGCTGGTGCGATTGGCCCTGGGTTCCTTCTAATGCAAGACAATGCTAGACCTCATGTGGCTGGAGTGTGTCAGCAGTTCCTGCAAGAGGAAGGCATTGATGCTATGGACTGGCCCGCCCGTTCCCCAGACCTGAATCCAATTGAGCACATCTGGGACATCATGTCTCGCTCCATCCACCAACGCCACGTTGCACCACAGACTGTCCAGGAGTTGGCGGATGCTTTAGTCCAGGTCTGGGAGGAGAACCCTCAGGAGACCATCCGCCACCTCATCAGGAGCATGCCCAGGCGTTGTAGGGAGGTCATACAGGCACGTGGAGGCCACACACACTACTGAGCCTTATTTTGACTTGTTTTAAGGACATTACATCAAAGTTAGATCAGCCTGTAGTGTGGTTTTCCACTTTAATTTTGAGTGTGACTCCAAATCCAGACCTCCATGGGTTGATAAATTTGATTTCCATTGATAACTTTTGTGTGATTTTGTTGTCAGCACATTCAACTATGTAAAGAAAAAAGTATTTAATAAGAATATTTCATTCATTCAGATCTAGGATGTGTTATTTTAGTGTTCCCTTTATTTTTTTGAGCAGTGTATATTTAAGGTTGTTTCTTTAACAGAAGGAGGATTATGAGTAGAAGGCTTTGCCAGTACGTCAGTGTTAGTAGAGGATGGATAGTCATGGAGACAGTAAGAATAAGGAATGCTAGCGGGTTAACAACACAGCTCTAGTTAAGACATGTTTTATGTGGCTCAGGGCTCGTTAAAAGGCAAAGAGGTGACAAGAGCATTTCTTTACAGGATTTTAATGGCTGTTCCATGTCATGCATGGCACACATATAGGCAGTTAGGTTTCTGTCACCAATTTCCTAGAAAGAGCTATAATATACCTTGATTACCATATAAAGTGATGAAGCAGCCTCCGTTTTTGGAACTACAAAAGAGAACCACAAAGTGAATTCAATGATGCAATGGATCATATTAGTCACTGGTTGTCAATGTACTGTATTTAAGAATGTATCGTTTTCTTTTACATTGTCTCAGCATCCTGCTCTGGAGCCCATTAAAACCAGATGTAGAGAAGTATGTTTGTAATTCAAGGCCACAGAAGCAAGGAAACACATCCCCACAAGCAACTACAAAACAGAGTTGGTAACAGGATTGCAACACCAAAGAGAGAGCATGGCTGCCAAGTTACACACAGTCAAAGACCACAACATCAAACAGGTTTTCCAAGCAATCACAGGTTTCAGTGTTCATAGTGGAAAACCAGGACAGTTTCTGGCTGAGAAAGGACTGATATTTCCGTAAGATATGATACGTATATTTCTTTACATACACAATGGCAGTTTGAGTGTGTATTTTTTCCATGTTGTTTAATATCCAATTATTTAAATGTACATTAAGCATAAAATATAAACTCGAAAAGACTCACTACATTTTGTCCACACTGGTGGCTTATAGAATAGAACATAACAACCCAGAAAACTAAAACTTCTGGACTTCCTTTTAATACACACTTAATATTCATAACCAGTGGAAGCTGCTGTCTAGTGAACTGTTTAAGGACAAAGTCCTGAAAGATCATTAGATATCTGATTGAGCGCGACAGGAAATGGAAACTTGCGTTGTTTGCATTTCCTCTAGGGCCTAGTGAAGATAACGCAGCAACAGAAACAGAGGACAGAGCCCCAGTTATGGTGTTTTGCAGATTAATATGGGTAGCTGGGGGGATGCTTTGGAATAGCTCAGACTGAAACTGTGTCAGGGCTGTCGTTTAGCCCAGTTTGATCTCTATGGAGCTGACCCTCTTTGGATTTAACTCAATGGATGCCATGAAAGGGTTAAACATCATGTCATGATCATGGTATTAATTTCCATTTTAATTTGTTATAACCTTTGGGGTATGTGTGTTTGTAACACGGCATTGCTTTTCTTTTCCGCCAGAAAACCAACAACCTAAGATTACCATTTTGAATAATTACTTCAACTTGATTTTAAAGGCTTAAAATGTATAGTCTTTCACAGATAATCTGAGGGAATCCCTGCAGAGTGCTAAACCATTAACATGTCATGACATCTTTGAACTTCAAATAAAAGTCCTTGATGGCATACTTGTCCAACATAAAACATTTCCTGTATACATTTTTATGAAAATACAGTCCACATTATTCATATACATATTTATATAAGCACTAGGAACACATTATTCATATATATATATATACAGTTGAAGTCGGAAGTTTACATACACTTAAGTTGGAGTCATTAAAACTAGTTTTTCAACCACTCCACAAATTTCTTGTTAACAAACTATAGTTTTGGCAAGTCGGTTAGGACATCTACTTTGTGCATGACACAAATCATTTTTCCAACAATTGTTTACAGACAGATTATTTCACTTATAATTCACTGTATCACAATTCCAGTGGGTCAGAAGTTTACATACACTAAATTGACTGTGCCTTTAAACAGCTTGGAAAATTCCGGAAAAGGATGTCATGGCTTTAGAAGCCTCTGATAGGCTAATTGACATCATTTGAGTCAATTGGAGGTGTACCTGTGGATGTATTTCAAGGCCTACCTTAAAACTCAGTGCCTTTTTGCTTGGCATCATGGGAAAATCAAAAGAAATCAGCCAAGACCTCAGAAAAAAATTGTAGACCTCCACAAGTCTGGTTCATCCTTGGGATCAATTTCCAAATGCCTGAAGGTACCACGTTCATCTGTACAAACAATAGCATGCAAGTATAAACACCATGGGACCATGCAGCCATCATACCATGCAGCCATCATACTGCTCAGGAAGGAGACGCATTCCGTCTCCTAGAGATGAACGTACTTTGGTGTGAAAAGTGCAAATCAATCCCAGAACAGCAGAAAGGGACCTTGTGAAGATGCTGGAGGAAACAGGTACAAAAGTATATATATCCACAGTAAAACGAGTCCTATATTGACATAACCTGAAAGGCTGGTCAGCAAGGAAGAAGCCACTGCTCCAAAACCGCCATAAAAAAGCCAGACTACGGTTTGCAACTGCACATGGGAACAAAGATCATACTTTTTGGAGAAATGTCCTCTGGTCTGAAGAAACAAAAATAGAACTGTTTGGCCATAATGACCATCGTTATGTTTGGAGGAAAAAGGGGGACGCTTGCAAGCCGAAGAACACCATCCGAACCGTGAAGCACGGGGGTGGCAGTATCATGTTGTGGGGGTGCTTTGCTGCAGGAGGGACTGGTGCACTTCACAAAATAGATGGCATCATGAGGAGGCAAAATTATGTGGATATATTGAAGCAACATCTCAAGACATCAGTCAGTAAGTTAAAGCTTGGTCGCAAATGGGTCTTCCAAATGGACAATGACCCTAAGCATACTTCCAAAGTTGTGGCAAAATGGCTTCAGGACAACAAAGTCAAGGTATTAGAGTGGCCATCACAAAGCTCTGACCTCAGTCCTATATAAAATTTGTGGGCAGAACTGAAAAAGCATGTGCGAGCAAGGAGGTCTACAAACCTGACTCAGTTACACCAGCTCTGTCAGGAGGAATGGACAAAATTCACTCAACTTATTGTGGGAAGCTTGTGGAAGGCTACCCGAAAGGTTTGACCCAAGTTAAAGGCAATGCTAACAAATACTAATTAAGTGTATGTAAACTTCTGACCCACTGGGAATGTGATGAAAGAAATAAAAGCTGAAATCAACCATTCTCTCTACTATTATTCTGATATTTCACATTCTTAAAATAAAGTGGTGATCCTATCTGACCCAAGACAGGTAATTTTTACGAGGATTAAATGTCAGGAATTGTGAAAAACTGAGTTTAAATGTATTTGGCTAAGCTGTATGTAAATTTCCGACTTCAACTGTACATATATATATATACATTACCATTCAAAAGTTTGGGGTCACTCAGAACTCTCCTTGTTTTTGAAAGAACAGCACATTTTTTGGCCATTAAAATAACATCAAATTGATCAGAAATAGAGTGTAGACATTGTTAATGTTGTAAATGACTATTGTAGCTGGAAACGGCAGATTTTTTATGGAATATCTACATAGGCGTACAGAGGCCCATTATCAGCAACCATCACTCATGTGTTACAATGGCATGTTGTGTTAGCTAATCCAAGTTGATCATTTTAAAAGGCTAATTGATCATTAGAAAACCCTTTTGCAATTATGTTAGCACAGCTGAAAACTGTTGTTCTGATTAAAGAAGCAATAAAACTGGCCTTAGACTAGTTGAGTATCTGGAGCATCAGCATTTGTGGGTTCGATTACAGAGAGTTCCTCTGCCATTTCTTTTTTGCCATTTCGATTACAGAGAGTTCCTCTGCCATCTGCCATTTCCAGCTACAATAGTCATTTACAACAATAACAATGTCTACACTGTATTTCTGTTATTTTAATGGACACATTTTTTTGCTTTTCTTTCAAAAACAAGGACATTTCTAAGTGACCCCAAACTTTTGAACGGTAGTGTGTATATATATATTAAAAAACAATTAAGCACTAGGAACATATTGTATTTCTAAGCTCCAAACAGCTTTACAAAAATAATCTGTTTAGACATTGCTGTTTTTTGGGAGACTTTTTAAGATACAACTGTAAGACATCAAAGGGAGGAAATCTCACTCCAACAAAGAGTGTTTAAAGTAATTGTCCAGGGATAATAGGGAGAAAACACAATCAAATACTTTGACTTTTAAAGTTCCCCTTCAACTAATTTTAATGTAAAACATCCCTCACTTGCAAACACAAGGTATCATGTGTGAGTAGAACCGCCCACGTATAATGTAACAGAGTAAAACCCAGAACACAGTTAAATAATTGGGCTTAAATAATTGTTTTTGTCCCGTGTTACTACTTCCCATCAGTGACTCAGTGATGATATCACTTCCATTACCGGTCAGTGCAAAATACAACATTAGAGATGATTAAAGTAAAAGATTGACAGCTACAAACAAGACAACTTGATATCAGCTGACCTGCAGCAGTAACGTCAACTAGCTGATAAACCTGGAGTACCCAAGTCTTTTCATGACCACCCCACATGTGTCCTCTATCAGTCTGATGTCCTTGCGAGGCATGTTCTGCCTCCATATGTTAATGTTGGCTGGTGATATGTCCCCCTCGTACATCAGGTTGTACAAGTTTGTGGAGGTGGTGAACATGAGCTGGTTGAGGGCCGACGGTGTGACCGGCACCCCCAGGAACCTGTGGATCCTTTCAGCTGTCTCCTGGGGGAAAGTGACTATGTCCTCAAACCTCACCTGGAGGTAGGCCTCTGCCTGGAGGCTCCCACTGACCCGGAGCACTGCGGCAGTGTGTGCCAGCCACAGGTGAGCCAGTAGGAGGACGGCGCTGGCCTCTGAGTGGGACAAGAGCCTCCGGATCATTCTGAACTCAGGGGCTGAGACTGGGCACCTGTCCCTGGTACTGCTACTGTTACCGTCCTCCTTGAATATCAGGGACAGGTGTTGAGGAATGTTTTTAAGGGAGTAAAAGCTGGGCTTACTATTATAGAGCATGAGATAGATCCACGCCCGGGGGTCTCTGACTACATTGATGGCCCTCAGGGACGGGCCCACCACCTCCTGAAGGAAGGGGAGTTTGAGCCCCCAGCTTCCACTCCTCATGTTGAGGACCACGCGGGCATTGGGGTACTCACTGACGTGGCGCCTCATCTCCCTGACGTACTCAGCATCCCGGTCAAGGCTGACCCTCATCTTGCCCCTCAGCTCCGCGGCAGGCTCCTTCCTCCTGGTCCTCTTCCTCCTGTCACTGCCGGGTCCTGGGGCTCTCTGGGGCAGCTTGGCCCTGCTACTCTCCACTAGCTGGATGTTCTGCAAGTGCAGCTTGGTGTTGTGGACCAGAGAGTGCAGCCAGCCCTGGATGATTTTAAAGTGTCCGCGCAGGGCGTCCGTTCTGGACCACTCACAGGCATCAACCAGCGAGTCAAATTCGAATTCGGTCTCTGGAATGTCAACATGCTCCGTGGGGACCCGAATGTAAACAAAGTCGGAGCTGTTGTCAAAAAGGTTCTTAAGTATTTCAGATCCTGAGCCAGGCAGGGTCGTTATGACAACTGTTGGCAGGGCAAAGCGGTGCTGATCATAAAGTCTGATTTGTTTGCTGACCTCTGGGTCAGTGCTGACACCTTTCCATTTGACCCCACATAGGAGTTGATCGCAGGTGTTTGACACGAACAACAACGCAGCTATCCACAGTATGAGCACCGAGAACAGAGCATAGCGCATCAGTCTACTGAAGCACACATAGAACTTTCTCTGCAGGGTCAAAAAAACAATAGCAACACAAAGTATCACCCCTGCTATCACATTGACTGTGAATCCAAAATCAAACAGCTGATTGTCCACTGTGTTTTGTTTCGGAACCAGTTGAGTCCCCAGGCCATATCGAATGATCTGATGTCTGTCTTCCATTTTGGCATAACCCCCAAATCCTAAATAACTTAATCTTGTTCCTATGTCTTTATAGTTTGTAACAACTGAAACAATTTTCTCTGTGTTGTTTATAACTAGAGATAGTCTGACACCATTTTTGCTACTGTCCAGAAATCGACAGTTGGAGACTTTGACATAAGGTCCATGCATCACATAGGCCACTCGGCTTACTGTGCCCCTCATGGGGAAAGTGACGTTAACATACTGTGTCCACCTCTTTTTGAACTCGGCAGCCTGCTCGGCCTCCTGTATCCTAGTATCTGGGCTGAGACCCTGACTGTCAAACCAGAACATTTTATAATGAGCATCCCACACATCCATCAATGCCCCATTGTACTTGTCCATGAATTTATAGGGGACATATTTAAAGTCAATGTCGAGGTTGTGGAAGAACGCACTCTGCGAGGTGATGGGCGAATCGTCCAGCTTCTCAACATGGTCCAGTATGAGCAAGGTCTGGGAGTTGAGCAGCACAAGGGCCCTGTACACACTCCTCAGCCGCATGGCAGAAGAGTAAGCTGGGGCTGCCTCCCCGCTTACAAACATAGTGTCTCTATGGGAGGAGGCAGCGATCAGCTCCCCAGCAGCATCCCCTACACCTTCATCTGTCCAGCGCAGCCATTTAGCACACTCCCCCAGCTGGCCTTCCCATGGAGCGTTACACTGGCTGCTGGGAGAGGGGCCGAACACCAGCACATTGTTCAGATAACTGTACTTAGGCCCGTAAAGTGCTTCAGACACAAATACCTGTCCGTTAGGGGCAAAAGTGAAGGAGTTTTGGTCCGGGTGCTCGTGGCCTGGGTTGAAGCTATTCCAGCCGTCCAGCCATGAATAGGGCTTTGCATGAACGATGTCATACACGGCACGGCCACCCAGCTTCCCAGATTTAAAGGAGACAAATGTGTTTCCCTGACCGTTGGGCAGCCCGGCTCCGTACGTCACCACACCCCAGTTGGAGAAAATATGCATCCTGGCTTTGCCAAAGCCATGGGGAGGTTGTGCCGTGAGATGGGCATTGTACCAGATGTACTCAGTGTGTAGGGTAGTCCAGCGCTGGGCAGAGGACTGACCCATGGGACCGTCCTTGGGCCTGTGCTTTCTAATCTGCTGGGCTAGCCAGTTCCCAGTGCCGTTTCTTATAACAAATGTGTCTAGGAACACCAGCTGGCTCTCTGGGCCGTAGAACCAGTTGTAGTTGGAGTCGGCTATGCCCACAGTCCTCTGAAAGCCGGGCAGCAGAGTGGCATAGTAGAACCAGAAGTGTTCCCGCAGCCAGTTGTTCTGTGTGTTGTCAATGTTGAAATGACGTTGCGCTAAGAAAACATACTGCGTGATCGACTTGGCTGTATAGCTCCCGTATGCCACGCCCTCATCTAGTGACCCGTCCACAACGTGGTTTAGGAGAAACATGGTCTTCTCCATATAATTGACTGACACCTGTTTCCAAACCATTGTTTCTGGGTCATCATGGGTGCCGACCACAATAGCCCCAGTCAAGATGGCTAATATATTAGTGGTTTGATGATTTTGGAGATACTGCTTCCCCCAACCCCTATACTTAGATGTTTCATACAGCTCCTCTGTCTCAGAGCGAATTCTCTTGAGGTAAACATCCCGTCGGTGCTCGTCCAGGAACGAGTAAATAAAGTCATATGCGGTGGCAAACCCAGTAAGTGAGTGTGCCAAGGGCACCTCATCATTGGGAGCACTGGTCACCTTCCAGTCCGGGTAATTTGCCATTCTATCCATAAACTTCATGAGAAACTGCAGGGCACCTGAGTCCTCAGGGCACAGCAGGCAGTACAGAGCAAGGGGGGGTAGGTTGTTCCCGTAAATCTCATTCCACTTGCTAGTAAACTCCTCATGTTTTGCAGGGGGCATGTAAAGGGGCACATTGGACAGCATGGTCAGGACCGCTGCTCTGATTACTTTGAAAATGTGGCTGTGTGTGCTGGACGATCTTTGCCTCATAAGCTGTACATCAACTTGGTTGAAATACAGGTTGGGATGAGAATCGGTAGATTGAAGTTTTCGATGCTCTGATGCTTTACCCTGGGTGAGTTTGAGCGGCACCAAATCATCCGTAAAAATATATTTTTCGGATGCGTTGAATACACCCGAAAAAGCCATTCCCACTGCCAAGAGTGCCAGTAAAAATATATAGCACCCTATCCACTTTTTTGCCATGGTCCAAGACATTTTGTTGTTGTGTTGTTTATATTATCATCTCTTTTTTGAAGCTGAATGGCAAATTTAAGTATTTTTCAAAAACTTCAGAAATGTATTTTGGAGACATATTCAAATATATATGAGATGTGTTTTCTGACAGTTCAATCTCACACTCTCTAAAAAAAAAAACGACAGACTATATTCTTTCACAATAAAATAGCATGCATTCTACAATACCAGTCAGCGTGAATAATTGCCAGGAGGCCAGAGCTTGACAGCACTAATGTTCTGCCTACTGTATAGGCTACTCCAGTCCAATACCGTACAAAAACGCACAATGTCCATCTCCACTTGGAAAGGTTTGAAAACGCAGCAGCCAGATAAAGTTGTGGAGGTGTGGACATCTGTTCTAACCCATAAAATAAAAGTACAATCAAACAACAATTTTACATCAATATTTTAGAAAAATTAAACATAGAATTATCCATGAATCTGTTCGTTTTTGCCGGCACGTTTACAATCCTCACTGGAGTGTGGCGCATGGAGTGACTGGCATCTCTCCTGCTGCGAGCAGCAGCAAACTCGTATTCATCTCTCCCCAAAAAACATTTCCTCCTGGAAAAACATCAGTCAGCCCCAGTCCGTGTCCGGTCCAATCACAGACACCCAAAGGCTTTTTATTCTCCTCGATCGAGCTGAAATATCCACAAACCAAAGAAAATAGCGCATTTCCGCATTTAACATTGCGAGCTGTCGCGATGATGTACTGTCCCAATCCAAGGTTTAGTCGTTTTCCATTCTAAAATTATGTATTTCCCCTATTCGCAGTTTGTCTTCTTTCCCAAACCAACGAACGTTAGATTAAGTAGGCTAGTTAAAAAGGGAAAGTTGTCGTCACTGGTAAGTATTCAAAGAAAGAGACATAACATTGTCAATTTAAAAAAAAATACATTCCCAAAAATAGACAAACGTTCAGGCTGGAAAATCCTTGCAGCCTAATCATCTGCTTTGCGCTCGCTTTCGCCACTCCGGCATATATACTGCATCACACAACAATTGCGGTTGAACATGTATGTATCTTGCTGCGTCTGATGTGTCCGTCCTACTTACTGTATTACAGTGTGATACTGTTTTCTAGCAGTCAGTGAAAAATGTACACCTTACTACCTGTAGAGGGAGCCGTGATTTTGGAAGCGTGCTCTCAGATTTCCCTGCGCGAGAATGCAGCTGTGAAATGTGAAGTTCAATGAGTTGCAGATTATTGTGTAAAAACAACGCACAACGGACCCGCTGCCCCAAATTGGAATGACTCTATCGTGAGTTAATACTTTTAGCCTACATTAAATTAATAGAAAACCTATATGTCCAAAAACCTGTTGAATGATCTTGCCAATAATGAATGTCAATCACACCGACAATACTGTGTAAATGTTTAATTACAGCGTCATTGAAGTCTAATAACAATCAGCATTACCTAATTACTCTGCCACTGCATGGGCACCTTAATCAGTGCCAGGATGCCATGTACTTTAGAAAATCAGAAAAGTAATTAGCCTACTGAAAGGACCATAACTGTAAACAACACATGTGAGAAGATCAGACATGTATTCACTGTAGGAAATTTGGTGTTTTTATTTCACAGTGGCTGCCTTTGACTTTTTACTCATTGCCAGACTCATACAAGCTCATAGTGTCTACATGGAAGATATTCTGTGGGGACCACCTCACTGAGTTGCACTTTCAGACTACATGTCAAAATGGACCAACAGTTACCCTTATCAGCCCCTTTGCAGAAGTCATGCATCTAGATCTCCCCTGGGACACAACTCTCCTCTTCCATCAGGGAGAGAGAGATGGAGGCTCCTGTGCCACATCCACTTCCCTTCCTTGCCTTTCAATGCCATTAATTGTCCATCTGTTCAGGTTCCAGGTTTCAACAGCATACCGGTGACTCATTTAATCTCCATTAATCGTCCCCTTCCTCCTTCATTATTATTATTTTTTTTCTCAAGAGAATTCATCTTCAAAGATGGCTAAATGAAAGTGAAAATCTAGATTTCTCTTGCTTCTGATACGCAAGGATACATGTAATCCCTTGTGTTTGCTACAAACACTTCCCACTGGGCACAAACGTCAATTCAATGTCTATTCCATGTTGGTTCAACGAAAATGGCGTGGAAATAACATTGATTCAACTAGTGTGTGCCCAGTGGGCTTTGCCTTACAGAACACGCCTTGAGGGAGAAACAAATAACATTCTTAAAATGAGATTAAAGGCAACAACTTACAAATGTCAGATATGTATTTTAGACGGAGCAACATCGGATCGACTGAGCTGCCTAACTGCAAGAGTCTTCTGCATACTGTGATGATGGAGTCCCATTACCATGAGATAAAAACACTCTAATCACTATTATCCACAGCTGTCGGTGCCTACGGCCCTGAACAGGAGGTCTTGAGGTTGTTGCTTGGCACGCGTTGCCTAGTGACGTTTCAAACACATCAGATCAGAAGAGGTTGAACGCTATAGCTCTTTGTTGCCAAAGATGTGTCAAACATGGCAACATGGCATCCACACACAGAGACAGATTCTTGACTGACAAGTGATAGGTGGCCCTTTGCCACTCACTGCTGTTCGTAGTGGTTGTTTGAAGTATCAGAAAGCTCAGGGTTTGGCTGGGGTTGGGGTAAAAAAAGGTCTGGTCATGCATATTGAACAGGGAGGTGTGAACAAACAGCCGGTGCCCTTATTAAAACCGTGGCATGCTGGGAGCAAAGGGAGGAGTGAACCAGGGTCCTATGAAAGACTCCTCTCAGTCCCTGCAGAGAATATCAATTCCTCCCCCAGAGTCTCGGGGTAACACAGCATGCCAGCGTCCTGCACGATGGCCTCTGGGTAGAGTCTGACTGAAAAAAATGTGTCTGTTTCAGTTTTATAAGAGCGTTGCAACACTTTACCTTACCATGAGGTCTGGCTGTCAATCATGTCAGTCTGAGAACTCATCTCTAGGGTGGTTTCTCTACCTAATAACACATACTCTCTCCAAATGATCTGTTGGCTGTCAAACCATCAGCCGCAATGTTTAGTAGCCTACTATCAGCATAAGAGTTTCGTTTATTATTATAATAACTAATTGAACCCAAAGCCATTAAAGCAGAGACTGCCAATGTACTCTGCAGAAATTGAATTAGGAAATACCAAACATTAGGAGCACCTTCCGAATATTGAGTTGCACCCCCTCTTTTGCCATAAGAGCAGCCTCAATTCGACGGGGCATGGACTCTATAAGATGTCGAAAACGTTCAACAGGGATGTTGGCCCATGTTGACATCAATGCTTCCCACAGTTGTGTCATGTTGGCTGGATGTCCTTTGGGTGGTGGACCATTCTTGATACACATGGTGAACTGTTGAGCGTGAGAAACCCAGCAGTGTTGCACGTATTGACACAACCACCTGGCACCTACTACCATACCCTGTTCAAAGGCACTTAAATATTTTGTCTTGCCCATTCATCCTCTGAATTCCACACATACACAATCCATGTCTCGATTGTCTCAAGGTTTAAAAATCATTATTTAAGCTGTATCCTACCCTTCATCTACATTGATTGAAGTGGATTTAACAAGTGACATCAATAAGGGATCATAGCTTTCAACTGGATTCACCTGGTCAGTCGATGTCATGGAAAGAGCAGATGTTCCTAATGTTTTGTACAGTCATTCATTGGACACAATATCCTAAATACATTATTGAACTACATGGAGGCCTAAACCAATTCAAGTGTTACCTATTGTGAGTAAAATCTTTGTCAAACTCTCTCACTGTACATGATTAACCACTGCACCAAAATGATCTAACGGTGATATAATGTTATTCTAATGACCTTGAAAGCAGTCTTCTGTAACAGCTGAAGGTATGAGAGGAAAATGTTCCCTAGAAAATATACAGTTATATGTATTTCAGTACATGAAATCCCTTTCCAAGTCAAAAGTGCGCCTTTCAAACTAGTTCTTTCCTCCACTCCATACGTTCTTTTGGTGACTCGCTGTCAAACTTCTACATCCATTAAACAACGTGAGACTGCTGCGTTTGACATGGCATTCAAAGAAGATAAATAGGAGGATGATTGAGAACAAACACATTCTGATGGCGGGATCAACCTAGCAGACCTTGAGTGAAGGAGACTGATGTGATGTGCCAGGCAGGCAGCCTTTAATGTGGGAGACGTTCTGAGCTGGGAATACGCCGGGCTGTGATCATGAAACATTTACCACACATGCTGCGTTGATACCTGTTCTACTATGAGGAAGTGCATGGTACAACCCAGCTCCTAAAACCCCCATGAATATTTCAAGATGCAAATTTCATAGTCCCCCAGGGTAATTTGGTGCTGAGAAAAAAACTAAAAGGAAAAAGAATGAATGCTTTTAAGTGAGAAGGTGGCAGAAAATAGATGGAGATATTATGAAAGAGTGTGAGCGAAACAGGCACACTACCAATTAAGATCTGTGGGAATATGGCTATGTTTCAAAGGTCCCTGTCACCACCGTGTCTGCACCCATGATACAGTATAGTGCTTCTACTAGAACTGATTGTATTTTGTTGCTTAATGCTCCTCCCTTTGCTCACATTGCTTATGCAGATGATTGGTTTGTATTATATCATACATGACATAATCGTACTGTGTGGAGAAGAAAACACAGTTCCCAGATGTAATTCCAATTTCGTCGTATGACATCTGATGTTCTCCCAGGGGTGTAAATGAAACCTTTCTATGTGATTGATATTGCAACAACCGGTTGTGATGTGATTTGGCTCTGTGCACTGCAAGATTAGGACTCACAGTGTTTCTGTTGCTTCTACCCCTCCCCACTTTCAGAGACAGAGGTTTAATATGACACTGTCAGGAGTCGTCTCTTTGCCGCACACACTTCAAACGGTCTGGTAAGGAAATCTGTGTTCTCCAAGGCTCACATTATTCAAATGGGCCCTGCTTCCATCTCGCAAATTTGGATTCTTTGCATCCTCCTCTGCTTTGACAGTATTAATGTTGCCACCGCAAAGTGGTGGAGAACCTTCCAAAGCAACTCACTGCAATGTCCGCTGGGAAAGTGACAGGCTTCTGTTGAAATGGGACTGAAGATGAAATGAGCAGTGATGCACAGCTGACTGAGTCCAATGTCCATCATAACAGATTTTGGCATGAGAAAACATGAACTACTCCCTCCCTGCACAAAGCTTGCATCACTGGGCTGGGCTGGCCCTCTCCCCTAGGCCACTGTGACGTATGAAGAAATTACATAAATTAATTAATTCACCCTAATTAAAATCATGCTGTGTATTAATTCTCTGAAGAGTAAGTTCATTAACAGTTCACAGCAAAATGCCTCATTGATTTCCCATTGCTGTGTAATAGACATATGAGGATACCCTCTAAATCCCAAATGAGAATCCTAACCAATATCATTTCAAATGTGATTTTCCTCTAGAATGTGTATTCAAACTTACTGTGTGTTGCCTATCATTCATACTCGCTTGAACTGTGTTCTTGTTTCGGTATGTGTGGCTTAACAGTTTTGCTGCCTGCAGTCTCTCTGCCAACGAAACCTTGATTATTGGTGTTTGTTTGTTGCACCTTAGGCAATGTCATACTTGAATAAGCTGTCAAACAAAGCAAACCTAACCTCCTGTGTGGCTCAGTTGGTAGAGCATGGTGCTCACAAAGCCAGGGTTGTGGGTTTGATTCCCACGGAGGAAAGGTAATCAAATCTATACACTCTAAGAGTCTGCTAAATTTCCCAAATATAATCAAGTAGGTTAGCTGTGCCTTCCATTGATTTGACATGGGAAGGCATAACAATGTATTTTCCTGGTCAAATTCTATATGGAAAGTCATCTCCAACGTTTTCAGTCTTTCTTCATTGCCAGGATCGTCTTAATAGACAGACCACATTTCTTGCCTTGCAGGCAAAGCATGGCACCTGGATCCTCCAGGTATACAGTAGCCTGAGGGCTAAACCAAGCAGGCAACATAGATATGGCTTCTAAGAGTGGCAGTGTTGGATGCCTCCACTGCCATATCCTGCTGGGTTCAACCCTCTAGCACCAGGCAATTTGTACCTTCGTTGACTCTAGCTAGACCTGAGCCTCTCTACCTCGACAAGGAACTGTTATTAGAAGGCTTACCCCCAAAGTGTCCGTAGTCTGCAGCGAAGAGGCATGTCACAAGAATCTGGAGACAGACGTAAAAATAGGGATGTAACGATTCACCAATATGCATCAGATCAAATGTAAGTTAAGAGTGCATTGTTCAGGTTCACCATCAGCCATAGTTTTGGGAGTTTTGCTTTTCGCAATCAGAGTATATGGTAATTTTTAGATGTACATGGCAAAGTTGATAATTTCATAACGAGGACAGCAATCACTTTTGCGAGCAGCACTGCGTGGCCGAAGCGAGAAGAGAAGAGCAGCTCAATCTGGTTGCGTTCCCCTGCTCAGACCTTGCATGCATCAACCAATGTTTGCGTGCGACGTCATCGACAGTGTCATTGAACTGATTGCTAAAACATATCATGTGGTTAGCTGATATGGAAAATACCTATCCAGGCGTTGTAAGATCTGGCATGCGTCAGCAACACCTGGGCAGAGGAATGTAAAAACGTCCAAACAATCACAATCATTTGATTTTAACAAGGTGGTGAAGTCCGAAGTGCTATATATCATAGCAATTTTTTAAAGATAATTATTGATACGTTACTAGCTCAAACACTTATAATCTACAAAAATGTGTGGGTGATGGAGTTTTCAGATCAAAATTGGGGTGACAAAAAGCATACATGCATTGAAATATCACATTTACATAAGTATTCAGACCCTTTACTCAGTACTTTGTTGAAGCACCTTGGGCAGCGATTACAGCCTCGATTCAAATCAAATCAAATCAAATGTTATTAGTCATATGCGCCGAATACAACAGGTGTAGGTAAACCTTACCGTGAAATGCTTACTTACGAGCCCCTAACCAACAGTGCAGTTTCAACAAATAGGGATAAGAATAAGAGATAAAAGTAACAAGTAATTAAAGAGCAGCAGTAAAAAATAACAATATATACCGGGGGGGTGCCGGTACAGAGTCAATGTGCGGGGGCACCGGTTAAGTGAGATAGTATGTACATGTAGGTAGAGCCTCTGTAGACCCTCTGTAGTGCCTTTCGGTCGGAGGCCGAGCAGTTGCCATACCAGACAGTGATGCAACCAGTCAGGATGCTCTTGATGGTGCAGCCAAATCTTTTCAGTCTCCTGAGGGAGAATAGGTTTTGTCGTGTCCTCTTCACGACTGTCATGGTGTGCTTGAACCATGTTAGTTTGTTGGTGATGTGGACACCAAGGAACTTGAAGCTCTCAACCTGCTCCACTGCAGCCCCGTCGATGAGAATGGGGGCGTGCTCGGTCCTCTTTTTCCTGTAGTCCACAATCATCTCCTTTGTCTTGATCACGTTGAGGGAGAGGTTGTTGTCCTGGCACCACACGGCCAGGTCTCTGACCTCCTCCCTATAGGCTGTCTACTTGTTGTCGGTGATCAAGCCTACCACTGTTGTGTCATCGGCAAATTTAATGATGGTGTTGGAGTCGTGCCTGGCCATGTAGTCATGAGTGAACAGGGAGTACAGGAGGGGACTGAGCACGCACCCCTGAGGGGCCCCTGTGTTGAGGATCAGTGTGGCAGATGTGTTGTTACCTACCCTTACCACCTAGGGGCGGCCCGTCAGGAAGTCCAGGATCCAGTTGCAGAGGGAGGTGTTTAGTCCCAGGGTCCTTAGCTTATTGATAAGCTTTGAGGGCACTATGGTGTTGAATGCCGAGCTGTAGTCAATGAATAGCATTCTCACATAGGTGTTCCTTTTGTCTACAGACAAAATGGCTACAGACGTGAGTGCTACGGGTCGGTAGTCATTTATATTACCTTAGTGTTCTTGGGCACAGGCACTATGGTGGTCTGCTTAAAACATGTTGGTATTACAGACTCGGACAGGGAGAGGTTGCAAATGTCAGTGAAGACACTTGCTAGTTGGTCAGCGCATGCTCGCAGTACACGTCCTGGTAATCAATCTGGCCCTGCGGCCTTGTGAATGTTGACCTGTCTAAAGGTCTTACTCACATCGGCGTCGGGGAGCGTGATCACACAGTCTTATGGTACAGCTGGTGCTCTCATGCATGTTTCAGTGTTATTTGCCTCGAAGCGTGCATAGAAGTAGTTTAGCTCGTCCGGTAAGCTCGTGTCACTGGGAAGCTCTCGGCTGTGCTTCCCTTTGTAGGCTGTAATGGTTTGCAGGTCCTGCCACATCCGACGAGCATCAGAGCCGGTGTAATACGACTCAATCTTAGTCCCGTATTGACGCTTTGCCTGTTTGATGGTTCGTCGGAGGGCATAGCGGGATTTTTTATAAGCTTCCAGGTTAGAGTCACGCTCCTTGAAAGCAGCAGCTCTAGCCTTTAGCTCAGTGTGGATGCTGCCTGTAATCCAAGGTTTCTGGTTGGGGTATGTACGTACGTACGGTCACTGTGGGGACTACGTCATCGATGCACTTATTGATGAAGCCAATGACAGATGTGGTGTACTCCTCAATGCCAATCCCAGAACATATTCCAGTCTGCAAACCATTACAGACTACAAAGGGAAGCACAGCCGAGAGTTGCCCAGTGACACGAGCCTACCGGACGAGCTAAACTACTTCTAGCAAAACAGTCCTGTAGCTTAGCATCTGCTTCATCTGACCACTTTTTTATTGATCTAGTCACTGGTGCTTCCTGCTTTAATTTTTACTTGTAAGCAGGAATCAGGAGGATGGAATTATGGTCAGATTTACCAAATGGAGGGCGAGGGAGAGCTTTGTATGCATCTCTGTGTGTGAAGTATAGGTGGTCCAGAGTTCTTTTCCTTCTGGTTGCACATTTAACATGCTGATAGAAATTTGGTCAAACTGATTTAAGTTTCCCTGTATTCAAGTCCCTCCCCGGCTACTAGGAGCACCACCTCTGGGTGAGCGTTTTCTTGTTTGCTTATAGTGGAATACAGCACATTCAATGCTATCTTAGTGCCAGCCTCTGACTGTGGTGTTATGTAAACAGCTACAAAGAATATAGATGAAAACTCTCTGTAGGTAGTGTGTTCTACAGTTTATCATGAGAATCTCTACCTCAGGCGAGCAATAGTTTGCGACTTCCTTAGATATCGTGCACCAGCTGTAATTAAAATAATTAGACCGCCACCCCTTGTCTTACCAGTCGCCTCTGTTCTATCCTGCCGGTACATCGTATAACCAGCCAGTTGTATGTTGATATTGTCTTCGTTCAGCCACGACTCTGTGAAGCATAAGATGTTACAATTTTTAATGTCCCGTTGGTATTTTAATCTTCCCAGTAACTCGTCCATTTTATTGTGCTAAGATTGCATGTTTGCTAGCAGAATTGAGGGAAGTGGGGGTTTATTCGATCGCCTCCGACTTCTCAGAAGGCAGCCCGCTCTCCAGCCTCTCTTTCTCCGCCTCCTCTTCACGCAGATCACTGGGGTCGGGGCCTGTTTCCGAGGGAGCTGTATATCCTCTACCTCGGGCTCTGAGGAATCGGGAGAGAAGTCTTCTTGGGTATGACACTACAAGCTTGGCACACCTGTATTTGGGGAGTTTCTCCTATTCTTCTCTGCAGATGCTCTCAATCTCTGTCAGGCTGGATGGGGAGCGGCGTTGCACAGCTTTTTACAGGTCACTCCAGAGATGTTCGATCGGGTTCAAGTCCGGGCTCTGACTGGGCCACTCAAGGACATTCAGAGACTTGTCCTGAAGCCACTCCTACATTGTCTTGGCTGTGTGCTCAGGGTCGTTGTCCTGTTGGAAGGTGAACCTTCGCCCCAGTCTGAGGTCCTGAGCGCTCTGGAGCAGGTTTTCATCAAGGATCTCTCTGTACTTTGCTCCATTCATTTTTCCCTCGATCCTGACTAGTCTCCCAGTCCCTGAAAAACATGCCAACAGAATGATGCTGCCACCATTCTTCATCGTAGGGATGGTGCCAGAATTCCTCCAGATGTGACGCTTGGCATTCAGGCCAATTAGTTTAATCTTGGTTTCATCAGACCAGATAATCTTGTTTCTCATGGTCTGAGAGTCCTTCAGGTGCCTTTTAGCATACTTGAAGGGGGCTGTCATGTGCCATTTACCAAGGAGTGCCTCCTGTCTGGCCACTCTACCATAAAGGCCCCGATTGGTGGAGTGCTGCAGAGTTGGTTGTCCTTCTGGAAGGTTATCCCATCTCCACAGAGGAACTCTGGAGCTCTGTCAGAGTGATCATTGAGTTCTTGGTCGCCTCCCTGACCAAGGCCCTTCTCTCCCGATTGCTCAATTTGGCCGGGCAGCCAGCTCTAAGAAGCGTCTTGGTGGTTCCAAAGTTCTTCGATTTAATAATGATGGAGTCCGCTGTGGTCCTGGGGACCTTCAATGACATATTTGGTACCTTTCCCCAGATCTGTGCCTCGACACAATCCTGTTTCGGAGCTCTACGTCTGAATACTTACCGAATGCACTGTACATCATTTACACACACACACACATACACACACACACACACACACACAAACATTTGCATTGACCCCCCCCTTTTTTTGACACTGCTGCTACTCGCTGTTCATTATCTATGCCTAGTCACTTTACCCCTACCCTGTATATAGCCTCGTTATTGTTATTTTATTGTGTTACTTTTTTAAACTTTAGTTTATTTAGTAAATATTTTCTTTACTGTCATTTTCTTAAAACTGCATTGCCAGTTAAGGGCTTGTAAGTAAGCATTTCACGGTAAGGTCTACTCCTGTTGTATTTGGCACATGTCACAAATAAAATTTGATTGGATTTTGAAACACACAGAGAGAAAGATAAGTCATCCCAGACAGATCCAGCTCACGGAGGCACAGCTCATCATCTCCATCAGCAGCAGATTTGAATTTCGAATGGACAATAAATTTGTTTATGCAACAAATGTTTGTGCATCAAATCGCATCGAATGGAATCGAATCAATTCGTTCCTCTAATCAAACCGAGTCGCACTGAATCATTTCAAACTAAAATGCGACATTCCTGTATCATATCGTTGCCCATGTACTCTATCTAGTTAAGATGCATTTCCCTAGTACAAAATGATTGGTTCTTAACATATACAGTACGTATTGAATGACAAAGAAGCATTATGAATGAGCATCCAAGTGAAAACAAGGTTAAGATATGCTGTGCGGGAAGGGAAAGTGTTGAATGAAATGTTCTCACTATTTTCACAGCTTTGTAACCACCTAAAATATCAAAATGAAGATAAAACAGATTATCAATTGGAGATAAAGCACACAATTATCCCACAATCCTATAATTGTGTAAAGCACACAATTATCCTGTAAATGCTCTGTAATTCATATTTATGATCTAGAAATTATGTATTTTTCTTAGGCACTCTGCTGCATGTGTCCCAAGAGATATACTTTGTCTTTCATATTTAATGTGTCATTAATAATGTAAACTATTTTTGAATGGCTTTGTCACATCAAAAAAACAAAAGTCCTACCTAATCTTACCCCCTCGCAACCAAAATTGCTGCAGTCACTGACTGCAGCAATGGCGAATGAACACAGCCCCATTGCACTTTGATTGCTGAAATATAATATTATTTTTTCCAGATTAAATGACTTGTACTAGACCAATGGGGGGAGAGAGAGAGAGCAATAAGGGCGGCGTATTCCCCGTTAAAATGGGTACACAGCCGACTGAGAATGTTGAGATTGAACACGCACTTTGATGAAAAAAAGGAATTATGAACACAGGCTTGTCCTCGCTGAAGGATGCAGCACTAGAAAAGGTTTGCCTTTCCTGAGCCTTGAAGTCTATCCTTTGACATTTCCTGATGTGATTTTTTTGTATTAATTCTGAACCTTCTCACAAAAAAAGGACAAGTTTTCCTCTGAAGAGACTTCCTTTTGATCCATGGGTTTGGCATGACATTGAAGGGCATCTCCTAATTCAATCGCAAGGTACTACTATATCGAATGACATCCCACTGTGGTAGTGTACACTTGGAGAATGTTCCTATCGTTGTGCTTCAAAGTTTAAAGCAGGAGACAGAATTAGTAGTAAAGTTGTATGGTTGTGAACCAGCAAAGATGGAATTCCACATCCAAACACAGAAAGAGAAGTAGCGATATTCCTTGTTCTAGACAGCTGACCTTTGGATGGACAATAACAGGGGACAACCTTTTTTTCACCATATAGTATGCTACTGAGGCAGAGCACTCCCAAATTCATTTGAAATGTGACATGAACGTTCCTAATAAACACTGACCACAAGAGGCCTCATGTCCTTCAGACAACCAGATATGTAATTATCCCTCTTGTCCAGAGCTAAATTGGCCGTGCATGAGAGATAGCATATAGCAGAAGGAGTACATGAGTGTTATTGTTTGTTATGAGTAAATCCCCATGTCGTCTGCAGCACTGTGCCGTCTATTTTAACTCTCTCTTTCGTTTCATCAACAATCCTACGGTACCTTCTGAAAGTTTTCATACCCCTTGACTTATTGCACATTTTGTTATGTTTCAACCTGAATTCAAAATGGATTTAATAGATTTTTTTCCCTTTTTCCTTCCTCTCCAGCAACTGAGTTAGGAAGGACGTCTGTATCTTTGTAGTGACTAGGTGTATTGATACTGTCACGCCCTGACCTTAGAGAGCCTTTTTATTTCTCTATTTGGTTAGGTCAGGGTGTGATTTGGGTGGGCATTCTAGTTTTCTATTTCTTTATTGGCCGGGTATGGTTCCCAATCAGAGGCAGCTGTCTTTATCTCTGATTGGGAATCATACTTAGGCAGCCTGTTTTTCCACCCTAGTTTGTGGGATGTTGTTTTTGCCCAGTTGCTGTCTGCCCTGCAGAACTTTACGTTCGTATTTTCCTTTGTTGTTTTGGTGTTCATTCAAATAAAGTAAGATGAACACTTTCCACACTGCGCTTTGGTCTCATTCCGACGACGGACATAACAGATACACCATCCAAGTGTAATTCATAACTTCACCATGCTCAAAGGTATTTATTCAATGTCTGCTTTTTGAATTTTTACACATCTACCAATAGGTGTGCTTCTTTGCGAGGCATTGGAAAATCTCCCTGGTCTTTTGGTTGAACCTGTGTTTGAAATGTACTGCTCGTCTGAGGGACCTTACAGATGTGGGGTACAGAGATGAGGTAGTCATTAGAACATGTAAATATAATTGCGCACAGAGTGAGTCCATGCAGCTTATTATGTGGCTTGTAAAGGACATTTGTACTCCTAAACTTATTTAGGCTTGCCATTACAAAGGAGTTGAATACTTATTGACTCAAGACTTTTCAGCTTTCAATTTGTATTAACTTGGAAACATTTCTAAAAACATCATTCCACTTTGACGTTATGGGGTGTTGTGTGTAGGCCAGTGACACACAATCTCAATTTAATCCATTTTAAATTCAGGCTGTAACACAACAAAATGTGGAAAAAGTCAAGGGGTGTGACTACTTTCTGAAGGGACTCTATGTGCTCATAGAGCATAATAGTCGCCGTATACAAAACACTAATCAGTCTCCTCAATATTCCAATTGAAAGTAACAGAACTCTTTAGTCTACTTCAGCATCAGAAAGCACAGCGATCCAAGGAAAATATTCCCCAGTAATTAAAATATTCTTCCCACCAGCCCACCCTCAATTCAAACTGTCAATGTTGTTGTTTGGGGACTGACAGCCACGGCTCTTCTTTTATGTAAATGGACTGGTGGAAGAGAGGAATATAGATAGGAGCAGCAGGGTGGCATTGTGGTGATGACGCTAGCCAGCCACTTACCCCTCAGCCCACTCAACCACTGAGAGGCAGAAATCACCAGCCTGCATGCCACATTGGAATTGATTAGCTTGGGGCTCCTGATTGTTGATTGTCAGTCTCTGTCCTGTTGAGCTCAGTGGGGTTATATGACTCAATGTCAACCTACTCCTGTGGTTGTGGCTCTGGCTCTGCTCTGATGAGTGGCATAGAGCAGACAGGTAAAAGTTCCCAATCATAAAGGACAGCTCAATAGATCTGCAGTCGATCATGACCAGGGTTGGGTAGGTTACTTTCTAAGTGTAATCAGTTACAGTTAGTAGTTACCTGTCCAAAGTTGTAATCATTAATGCAACTTTTGGATTACCCAAACTCAGTAACGTAATCAGATTCATTTTTGTTACTTTTGGATTACATCCCCCTTAAGAGGCATTAAAAAAATACAAAAACGATCCATTTGGCGTGTCATCATAGTGGTCTCTGACTTGTGGTCAGACTTACATAGATGAAACCAACTTAAATGTGCACCTTTTGTCAGTGCTGAATTGAATATCATTGAGAAAACAGAAAGGTGTCATCAATTTTTTTTTACACACATTATTTTTACATTTAAAAGTAATCCAATAAGTAATCATCTCGTTTTTTCAAAAGTATCTGTACAATATTTTTGCTGGTAACGTAACTGATTACAGTGCCATTTTTTAAAATATCAGATTACATGTAATCTGTACATCAGTTACTCCCCAACCCTGATCATGACTCATGATGAGCTGAGAGTGAACTCAAATGAAGATGCATAAAAAAGTTAAGGAATTGTGTCAACCATTTACTTAAATTTGCCTTTCATGAAAGTCAAAAGGTTTTTTCACAGTACAATAAAAGGAGGCATAGAGCAAAATACAATGAGAGGGAGTCTGACTTATATGGCAGTCAGAGCATTGAAAGATTTGAAAGAGTGTTCACAGTACTTAAGGCCAGTTGTATTTAAGGTCCGCTATTCACACTTTTCAGTCAACATTCAATTCATGTTTTTGTTTTGGACATACAGTACATGCTGTGCATCCTTGTTCGTATTGAGCAGTTGCTTTCAGAAATGTCTGGGCCACCCCTGCTTGGTGCTTGTGTCCTTCCGCTCTCCCTCCTACTGATCTGTCTAATCAACACTATTCTATTAGAGCAGCTTAGGCCTTGCCCTTAGGGATATCCCACTAAAGGCCTTCTTTAACGTTTCTCTGGGCGATTACTCTCAGATCCATCGGCTATACTCCAACCCACATTATGAACATCTGAATCAATTACAGAATGCAGACATTTATCTGGAGGTTGCTGAGGCACTTCATCCTGGAAATATTTTAATTCCTGTCAAATAGCAGTTATTTTTTCCCGGTACTACTTTCAGTGACAGATCACTACAGTAGTGAGAATCTGCATGGTACTGTAGAGATGTTGCAGAGGCAGTGGAGGCACATTTGTCTTAATCGGGCAATCAAGGAGACTAGAGGGTTGAGCCATCTATCAAGGTCTTAGGGCAACAAAAAAATACTTTACAATCTCAACATCTAGATGACTGCACTTTACCTCAGAGATACAAGTTTAGGTATCTGTAGGTTTACCACTTCAAATGAAGTTAATATGGAACAGAATGATCTATTATGGGTTTGTAACAGCTCTTCTGGGTTCAAATACTATTTAATATAATTTAATATATGTCAGCTGGGCTTGATTGAGCATGCTTGTTGCAAATTAACCAATGGAATACTCGCAAAACTGCAAAACCCTCCCATCTGACACTCCAGGCAGACTAAAGTAAATGTTTTATTTTTCAAATAGTATTTGAACCCAGGTCTGGGCCTTGTAGACTAACACAGCTTTTGGAGCTGTATGACCCCCCCTATTGGGGGTCATTCAAGGCCCATAGGGATAGTTTGGTGATCAATCTAAACATACTGAGAGGATGTCTGATCACGTGTCTAGACTCTAGAGAAATGGTTTATTGATATTTAATGCAGATCCATACATTGGCAGTATTCCCAAAAAAGTCTCAATAGCGATGCTAAGAAATGATTTATTGAACATAAATGCATATAAGGTATGAACTTACTAACCAACTAGTGAAGTAGCTTCTCAGACAGCAATATGAATGGGAAGGTAGCTTAGGAATACCAAGTTTCATTTTTCTCTGCTCGCAATCTTGGATGTATGTGACGTTCTTCTTTCACCCATTGCTTTAAAACATCTCCTGCTCCAACCAATCAGTCAAGAGCTGGAAGAACCCTGTGATGTCACATACCCTTAATTTTACTCTAATTTACATAATGCTGTAAGCATCAGTCAGACAGGTGCAACTATACGGGCTCCATATTAGGACAGCCTCAGTCCAGCTGAAATTGAAAGAGGCTCTCCTAATATGGACACCATACACGTGGACCGGTTTCAAGATCATTTATGGAAGCAATTTATATTGTCAAGTAAAGAAATACAGTGCATTTGGACCGCTTGACTTTTTCCACATTTTGTTACATTTCAATCTTATACCAAAATTGATTTTTTTTTAAATCATCAATCTACACACAAGACCTCTTAATGACAAAGCAAAAACAGGTTTGCATGTTTGCAAATGTACAAATGTACAAAAAATGTAAAATGAAATTTGACGTTTACATAAGTATTCAGACCCTTTACTCAGTACTTTGTTGAAGCAACTTTGGCAGCGATTACAGTCTCGAGTCTTCTTGGGTATGACGCTACAGTACAAGCTTGGCACACCTGTATTTGTGGAGTTTCTCCCGTTGTTCTCTGCAGATCCTCTCAAGCTCTGTCAGGTTGGAATGGGAGCGTTGCTGCCCAGCTATTTTCAGGTCTCTCCAGAAATGTTCGATCAGGTTCAAGTCACGGCTTTGGCTGTGCCACTCAAGGACATTCAGAGACTTGTCCTGAAGCCAATCCTGCGTTGTTTTGACTGTGTGCTCAGGGTCGTTGTCCTGTTGGAAGGTGAACCTTCGAACCTTCGTCCTGAGCGCTCTGAAGCAGGTTTTCATCAAGGATCTCTCTGTACTTTGCTCCATTCATCTTTCCCTCGATCCTGACTAGTCTCCCAGTCCCTGCCACTGAAAAACATCCCCACAGAATGATGCTGCCACCACTATTCTTCACCATGGGGATGGTGCCTGGTTTCCTCCAGACGTGACGCTTGGCATTCAGGCCAAAGAGTTCATTCTTGGTTTCATCAGACCAGATAATCTTGTTTCTCATGGTCTGAGAGTCCTTTACGTGCATTTTGGCAAACTCCAATGGGGCAGTCATGTGCCTTTTACTGAGGAGTGGCTTCCATCTGGCCACTCTACCATAAAGGCCCCGATTGGTGCAGACATTTTTTGGTACCCTTCCCCATATTTGTGCTTCGACACAATCCTGTCTTGGAGCTCTACGGACAATTACTTCGACCTCATGGCTTGGTTTTTGCTCTGACATGCACTGTCAACTGTGGGACCTTATATAGACAGGTGTGTGCCTTTCCAAATTAAGTTTAATCAACTGAATTTACCACAGGTAGACTCCAATCAAGTTGTAGAAACATCTCAAGGATGATCAATGGAAACAGGATGCACCAGAGCTCAATTTCGAGTCTCATAGCAAAGGATCTGAAACTTATGTAAATAAGGTATTTCAGTTTTTTATTCTCAATGAATTAGCAATAATGTGTCATTTGGGGTATTGTGTGTAGATTGATGAGGGAAGAAATTCATTTAATTCATTTTAGAATAAGCCTATAACGTTACAACATTTGGAAAAATGAAAGGGGTCTGAATACTCTGAATGCACTGTATGGAATGATGTGCCCCAGAAGGCTAGTCTATCTGGTCTGTTGAAGCTTTTCATCAGTGTTCCACGATTTCCCCAATGACACGAGAGGCACACCAACCAATGCATTTCCTATCATCATCTGTACAGACAGGAAATGCAGCTCTCGAATAGATGGCATATGTCAATACAGTTGGCGCTCCACTGTCCAGGAAAACTGGGTGTAGGGAGTGGAGAGGAAGTAGACTATGTGGGAGAGCTCAAGCCAAAAAACAGGAGATCAACTGTGTGTTTGATACATTAAAGTGGCTCACGTTCAGCTACACTGCAGCAGCAGCCAGTCAGTCAGCCAGGCAGCTCTTTCCTTGGGTCCCCTCTTCATCCCTCGTCACAATCAATCCACCACAGACCCACGACCGTAATCGTATTTGTTCAAATAAATAATGAAATAGCAGCAGCCCCACACAGAGGCACACAGAGGGTGGTAATTGCTGCGTTTCGCCTCGGATCAGATGGGCTCTGTGGGAGAGTGGCTCAGCTCCACTGTGACCTTGTGTGTTTGTAATTTTCCACAAGCTTAGTGGATATGCACCAGGCAGGGGCTCTCGGTGGGTGCAAGCGACCAGGGACCGCGCCAAGGCCAAGCCCAGTGAACTGCCCTGGTGTGATGGAGTTCTCAACACAGACTCGAAAGTACTAATGAAAAGCTTGGGAGGAGAGAAGGAATCATTGACATGACAGCTATTAGGGGGCCGCCAGGATTAACAGGGCGATGCTGTGTACTTGGCGGTGCACGGCCTGTTCAATTTGTTTTCCTCGAAATATTGAGATGCATCGATGCATCACAAGAGCATCTTAGACTAAAGCACCATCAAGCACCATTACAACCAAGTTTCTAACGTTGTAGCCTTCATTTGAACTCTCAACTACTGCAGTACATGTTTCCTCAGATGAACCCAGTACAGCACTAGATCTGCTTTACAATTATTGTTCATCCACCTCCTGTGGCTGTTATCACGTTTGTGCTTTTAATCATATTATACTCCTGATTCAATCTCTCTGTTGTTTACAATCTTTTTTTAGGGCGGGCTGTCCACAGGGGATTGGCTCATCCTCGGTTGCCGCAACAACAATCAGCACAGGTATACACTGATGGTGGGGTATTATTTTGAAAAGTGACATATTGATAGTGCTGAGGGTTTCCCTATTGGGTGTGAATGGCAGGCCATTCCTTGAAGTTATTTCCCGAGGGTGACAGTAAGGTGTGATTGCAGTGACTCTTATGGGCCATCTCTCTGCATAGTTAGGGCATTATGCCGAGTCATCTAAGGGTCAAGCTAGGGAAATGTTGTTAGGGGTACGAGTACGATCGGTACGATCTCATAGAGACCTTCATTGAACAGTTCAATCTCACTGTTCCCTTTAGAATGGGCTGGGTTTTTCGTCTTCTTCCCTGGAGCCATATGTGGCCCCTGTGAAATTGCTAATCTGATTCCCCGCTACATATTATGTGGCACAACAGATGGCTTCTCACAAAAATTAAATGCATAGTGATGTAAACTGTTGTAAACTCTACTACAGTGTCTTAAGAAGGTATTCACACACCTTGACTTTTTACACATTTTGTTGTGTTACAAAGTGGGATTCAAATGCATTTAATTGTAAATTTTTTGCCAACGATCTTCACAAAATACTCTATAATGTCAAAGTGGAAGAAAATTCTAACATTTGTAAAAAATATAATGTGTTTTAGGTTATTGTCCTGGTGAAAGGTGAATTAATCTCCCAGTGTCTGGTGGAAAGCAGACTGAACCAGGTTTTCCTGTAAGATCTTGCCTGTGCTTAGCTCCATTATGTTTATTTGTTATCCTAAAAAACTCCCCAGTCCTTAACGATTACAAGCATACCCATAACATGATGCAGCCGACACTATGCTTCAAAATATGGAAAGTGGTACTCAGAAATGTATTTATTTGGATTTGCCCCAAACATAACACTTAATAAAAAAGTGAATTGCCTTGCCACATTTTTGGGTAGGATTACTTTAGTACCTTGTTGCTAACAGGATGCATGTTTTGGAATATTTTTTATTCTGTACAGGCTTCCTTCTTTTCACTCAATTAGGTTAGTGTTTTGGAGTAACTACAATGTTGATCCATCCTCAGTTTTCTCCTATCACAGCCATTAAACTATTTAACTGTTTTAAAGTCACCCTTGGCCTCATGGTGAAATCCCTGAGCGGTTTCCTTCCTCTCCGACAACGGAGTTAGGACACCAGTATCTTTGTAGTGACTGGGTTTGTGTTGTTACACCATCCAAAGTTTAATTAATAACTTCACCATGCTCAAACGGATATTCAATGTCTTGTTTGCGAGGCATTGGAAAACCTCTCTGGTGTTTGTGGTTGAATATGTGTTTGAAATTCACTGCTCGATTGACAGACCTTACAGATACTGTAATTGTATGTGCGAGATATAGTCATTAAAAAATCATGTTAAACACTTATTGCACACAGAGTGAGTCCATGCAACTTATTATGTGACTTGTTAAGCACATTTTTACTTCTGAATTTATTTAGGCTTGCCATAACAAAGGAGTTGAGTACCTTTTGACTCAATACATTTCAGCCTTTAATTCTGTATTAATTTGTAATACATTTGAAAAACATAATTCATTATGGGGTATTGTGTGTAGGCCAGTTACCCAAAAAATCTCAATGTAATACATTTGAAATTCAGGCTGTTACCCAACAAAATGTGGAAAAAGTCAAGGGGTGTGAATACTTCCTGAAGGCACTGTATGTTGTGTCTGCGCGATTTGTCTCAATCTCTAAATTAGGGAACACTTTATTTGGATATTCCATCTGTAGATGCTCTACAGGCTGTCTACAGACTATCACTAACATGTCAACTAACTATCTCCTAACCCTAGCTCTAATCCTAACCTTAACTCTTATCCTAACCCTAACCTTAGCAAGCAGTTGCTTATCAACATATAGTTTGTTGATAGTATGACCATCTGTAGAGAATCTACAGAGGTAAAATATGGACTATCCAAATAAAGTGTGACCGACCCTAAGTTATTATCCCGACACGGGAAACAATCAATTCTTCCCCCCCATTCATTTTTTAAACTGAGCTTTTGTCACTACATCATTACAATAGGAGATGTGTCTAGACAATATTGAGTAGAACAACAATTCATTTCATTAGGCTCAGAATGGTGCTTTGTAGTGATGTGAGTGACAAATACTCACACAAACACACTAACCCTTCAGAGCTGATTAATAATAATTTGAGTGCCTATCTACCTTGGCCGGTTTACATTCCTAGTTTACAGCAGGCTGCAGGTGGAAGGTATTATTCGGGATTAGCAGCAGGAATTTAGGATTTGTGTCCTCATGTTCCATCCCAATGTTGCTCATTAATCATATTAATTAGGACACTGACAGCGTGCGGTCTTGTGTCATCATAACAGCAGCCTCCCAGCCACAGATCTATAATAAGGTATTGTCAGTCAGTTTCAATGTAGACTGTATGTGTTGCCAGCTGGTTCCTTGACCACTCAGAAGGATTGAGATGTCTGTAGGTGGTCAAAGATGGCAGGTTTTCAATCAAGATTAACACTGCAACACGTAGAGAATTTTCACTTCAAAGGAGCAGTTTTAAATGAAATTGTTTTTGAATGTTTGGATGTTGTGTTGTTTTAGGAAAGAAAACATGTTAGATGGTAACAATTATGTTTTATTTGTTTTTCAATTCTATCACTCGTGTGCCTCCAGCATAATCTTGGGTTAACAGAAAGACATGGATGTGATTGCTGCCCAACACCGGAGCAATTCAACTAGGTTCCACAAGGCCACTCATAGAGCTGTTGACTTGAAAATCAATACGCAATAGCAGTTTTTTTTGTCATGGTACAGGACATAGACCTGGCTCAACCATGTCAAGATCACAGCCCCTTTCAATCTCCCATAGGTTCAAACTTGTAATCTTTGATTCATCACTACCGTTCACCTTTCTTTCATAGACAAAGCCTGCCGCTCCCAAACCATTAATCATTCATTGCTCTACCAGTGTCTCCAGGGCAGGCTACACCAGGACCCTTAAGATCTGAGTCAGGTAAGCAAGCTACATACTGAGGGAAGGGTGGTTGTAAATTGATTTAACCATTGAAGACCATATGTGACCTGTCACTTCAAAGAGCTGTGTTTATTTCATCGTATGTCCACCCTCTACCTCAATTAGGTCTTGAGTGGAAGTGACTGGTTCCTTGGGTATGAGGAACAAGAACAGTCGTGATGTGTCATTCAGGGCATTGTGGGTTACAGGAAAGAGATATCTGTCCAAAAACATCATTGTACATTAATAACAGCAACCATGAACATGTGAAGGGGTCGAAATTATATTGTGCCATTTACTTCGGTAGATGAGGAAGGCAAGAATTTAAATATCCAAATGAGAGTTTGCCTCCTACATGATCGCCCCCAGCCAATAGCCTTCCTATCAGCTCTCAAACAGAGCTAGGTGATGGATGTTGGCCAAGTTTCTCATTCCCAACCAGTGACAGGGGCGTCATGTACCCTACAAATCTGAGGGGGCACAAAGTATGTGAGGATAGCTGGGGGGTGGTCCGTAGGGGTGTTCGGCCTCCCATCAGGAAGTTGGAGAATTTTGCAGTTTTCAAACACCTGAATCAGCTTTTTCCTGCAATCTACAGTCATGGTCAAAAGTTTTGAGAATGACACAAATATTAATTTTCACAAAGTTTGCTGCTTCAGTGTCTTTAGATATTTTTGTCAGATGTTACTCTGGAATACTGAAATATAATTACAAGCATTTCATAAGTGTCAAAGGCTTTTATTGACAATTACATGAAGTTGATGCAAAGACTCAATATTTGCAGTGTTGACCCTTCTTTTTCAAGACCACTGCAATCCGCCCGGGCATGCTGTCAATTCACTTCTGGGCCACATCCTGACTGATGGCAGCCTATTCTTGCATAATCAATGCTTGGAGTTTGTCAGAATTTGAGGGGTTTTGTTTGTCCACCCGCCTCTTGAGGATTGACCACAAGTTCTCAATGGGATTAAGGTCTGGGGAGTTTCCTGGCCATGGACCCAAAATATTGAAGTTTTGTTCCCCGAGCCACTTAGTTATCACTTTTGCCTTATGGCAAGGTGTTCCATCATGCTGGAAAAGGCATTGTTCGTCACCAAATTGTTCCTGGATGGTTGGGAGAAGTTGCTCTCGGAGGATGTTCTGCCTGCAGTTATGGAACCCCTACCTGTCCCAGACCTGCTGTTTTCAACTCTTAATGATCGGCTATGAAAAGCCAACTGACATTTATTCCTGATTATTATTTGACCATGCTTGTCATTTATGAACATTTTGAACATCTTGGCTCTCTCTAATTCTCTCCTTCTCTCTTTCTTTCTCTCTCTCGGAGGAACTGAGCCCTAGGACCATACGTCAGGACTACCGGGCATGATGACTCCTTGCTGTCCCCAGTTACCTGGCCTTGCTGCTGTCCCAGTTTCAACTGTTCTGCCTGCGGTTATGGAACCCCTACCTGTCCCAGACCTGCTGTTTTCAACTCTTAATTATCGGCTATGAAAAGCCAACTGACATTTATTCCTGATTATTATTTGACCATGCTTGTCATTTATGAACATTTTGAACATCTTGGCCATGTTCTGTTATAATCTCCACCCGGCACAGCCAGAAGAGGACTGGCCACCCCTCATAGCCTGGTTCCTCTCTAGGTTTCTTCCTAGGTTTTGGCCTTTCTAGGGAGTTTTTCCTAGCCACCGTGCTTCTACACCTGCATTGCTTGCTGTTTGGGGTTTTAGGCTGGGTTTCTGTACAGCACTTCGAGATATTAGCTGATGTACGAAGGGCTATATAAAATAAACTTGATTGATTGATTGATGTGTTGGTACCATTCTTTATTCATGGCTGTGTTCTTAGGCAAAATTGTGAGTGAGCCCACTCCCTTGGCTGAGAAGCAACCCCTCACATTAATGATCTCAGGATGCTTTACTGTTGGCATGACACAGGACTGATGGTAGCGCTCACCTTGTCTTCTCCGGGCAAGCTTTTTTCCAGATGCCCCAAACAATCGGAAAAGGGGATTCATCAGAGAAAATGACTTTACCCCAGTCCTCAGCAGTCCAATCTCTGTACCTTTTGCAGAATATCAGTCTGTCCCTGATGTTTTTCCTGGAGAGAAGTGTTTTTTTTGCTGCCCTTCTTGACACCAGGCCATCCTCCAAAAGTCTTCGCCTCACTGAGCGTGCAGATGCACTCACACCTGCCTACTGCCATTCCTGAGCAAGCTCTGTACTGGTGGTACCCCGATCCCGCAGCTGAATCAACTTTAGGAGACGGTCCTGGCGCTTGCTGGACTTTCTTGAGTGCCCTGAAGCCTTCTTCACAACAATTGAACAGCTCTCCTTGAAGTTCTTGATGATCCGATAAATGGTTGATTTAGGTGCAATCTTACTGGCAGCAATATCCTTGCCTGTGAAGCCCTTTTTGTGCAAAGCAATGATGACGGCACGTGTTTCCTAGCAGGTAACCATGGTTGACAGAGGAAGAACAATGATTCCAAGCACCACCCTCCTTTTGAAGCTTCCAGTCTGTTATTCGAACTCAATCAGCATGACAGAGTGATCTCCAGCCTTGTCCTCGTCAACACTCACACCTGTGTTAATGAGAGAATCACTGACATGATGTCAGCTGGTCCTTTTGTGGCAGGGCTGAAATGCAGTGGAAATGTTTTTTGGGGATTCAGTTCATTTGCATGGCAAAGAGGAACTTTGCAAATAATTGCAATTCATCTGATCACTCTTCATAACATTCTGGAGTATATGCAAATTGCCATCATACAAACTGAGGCAGCAGACTTTGTGAAAATGTATATTTGTGTCATTCTCAAATGTTTTGGCCACAACTTAAGATGCATAATCATTATGCTTAATTTTATGTAAAACTTATGTTTATTTTTCTGCATATCTAAGCATACCTTTTGAGCTGTCTGTATCCTCCCGAATGGTGCTTTTTTAAAGAATTTAAATATGCTTCTCTGCATCTCTGCTAAAATCTGGGTTAAAAAATGCAAGTGTTATTCATGACATTTAGTAATTGCTTGTTTTTCTAAAGTAGTATTACAGAGAAACAACAACAACAAAAAGTATGTTTTATGTGAGGGGTCACGTGCCCCCTATGGGCATGACGCCTCTGACCAGTGACTAAAAGAAAACTAAAAGAAAACTGTATGTGTACTGTAGATATGTGTACTGTACTGTCCCTACACAAGCCCCACCTCACAGCTGCATGGGGTAGAAATGTACTGTATGTGTGGAGTTGATTTAGTCATCCATTGCAGGGAAGGGAAGGGAGGTTCACGGTTGAATAGGCCACGTTGACCTGAGGGATGGAGGCCTGGCTGCTGAGTGGGCAGATCGGTGTGCAGCACTCTGCAAGGCAACTGATAAGCATCCATCCAGGCTGGGTCCCTGTTGACTCAGAGTGGGCAACATGCAGAACGCCTCCAGTTTGGTCACTATAGGATTTAACGGTCAGTGTTCATCGTGCATCTGTTGACTGGCATCAGTAGTCTTCTGGAATCATTTTTTCTCTGGTTGAGAATGTGTCAAAACACACATGAGCACACAGGGTCTTAATTAAATAATTCCCCTGAATTGTAATTCTGGCATTTTAGCAGATAGCTGTTATTCTTTAATTCTTTATAGAAAATATTTTTCGTTACCTAGATTTTAGTTTCTGCTTCGTGAGTCACTTTGGTGAGCCGTGTAAGAAAATACACACGATGAAAACGCACGCTAGCTACTGTTGTGAAACCCTACCCTGCTTCTGACTGTCGTTAATCCAGCCGAGCTGGAGAGAGATAGCCTTCTGGGAGCTTCCTAATTGTAATATTTATTGAAACTTTATCAAATCCACTCAGAGCAACGCATGGCAATCAATGCTGTTTAAACTCGTCGCAGAAAGCGCTGTGCTCTGTGCTCTACCCATTCACTCTTATCTGTTCGTAAGGGACGACGGGAGAGTCACAACTCTGTAATTCCAGCCCCAAGGAGTGGTTTGGTTTAAATTGCAGGCTGGCTGAGCACAATACCTTTTAATTGGCCGAGCGTATCACTTCACATGAGAGACAGGGAAGGCACAGGAGCATGTGAAGAGAGCAGGAAACCGTATGTTGCCCAGACGGCACGCGCTATGAGGCACACGCTATGTTCTTTTCCAACTGCCTGCTCCCATTTCCTCCTAAACTGTTTGAGACCAACATCCAATAGTTCACCTTTTTCCGACAATCTTTCAGAAATGTTATTCTTTACCACATTTTTGTTCCCTAAACTAAAAATGGAGATTCAGCAACAAGCCATGCTACACCATTACAGTGACACTGGTATTACAGTGAGTCACGCCATGGATGATAAATGTTGAATGACATACAATAACTCAATTTGGTCACAGTGTTCATAGGAACAAGAGTAAGTACTCTTTCCACCACAGTCTTGCATTGTCAGCAGTGAGCATGAAAGGGAAGTTTTCACTGCGCTTGGCCAAGGACAAAATGTTCTAAGTGACCAACATGTCCTGGTATTTCTGAGCTGTAAGGAGGAGAAGTGAGGGAGAATAGATTTTCCTTTTCAGGGCATAAGTGGTTATAGCAGGGATGGATTAAAGAATCATGAGATGAACAACTCACAGGCTGTACGGATCCAGAACCATCATGTTCCATCAGACCATCAACTCTCCTCCTACAGTTAAATGGATTTATAGGGTTTCCATTGCATTGGATAAACATACACTTTGTTTTATGGCGTGCAGAAACATATATTTTGAGAGTTTGTGCAAATGGCCATGTAGTGATTCGCTAAAAGTGTACATCGACTATCCATAAAGTTTCCGGCTTTCTTTCATAAATAAGTGAACGAACTTCTCTTTAAAAAGTTTGACTCAGAGGATCATTTGACCCTCTGTGCCTGCAGTGTGCTCGGGGAAATCTATGCCCTTTTATCAGCACTATAGATCAACATGCAGGTGTGGTCTTCTCTCACGATAAAAAATAAGTTGTCCACTTCTTTATCGCAATGTTAGAAGATTGAGTAGGGTATCCATCTGGTTGTTCACTCCCCCGACCTACCATGCTGTTCAAGCTTGGGTAGCTCTGGATGTTGTCCCAACATAGAAACCTGGGCCTATAATCATAAAAACTGCTACAGCAAGAGGGATTACATGGGTTACTGTGCTGTTTGCAGTATGTTCATTAGCATGAGAGCACTCTCTTCCTGTTTTAGGGGTCACCTGGGTTGTTCAGGTTTTTATCTTTAATAGTGCATACTTTTAACTCTGTAAAAGAACTGATAACATCCTCACAGTTTCCCTCATGACTGTCAGACTGGCAGACTCTTTGAATTGTTTTTATCCAATCCAGAGGGATACCAGGCACATATGTTGTTGTTTGATTCATTCTTTCTATCTTCCTGTTTTTGGAGCTTTTCCCTGTCGTTGTTAGAATTTCTTGAAAGCATTTTCTCCCCTTCTGTGATTGCATTGTCAGCGTAAGGGTTTTGTTTATAATTATGGTAACTAATTGAAACCAAAGTCATTAATGCAAAGACTTTTGCCAATTGAATTATGAAATACACTGAGTATACAAAACATTAGGAATGACTTCCCCTTTTGCCCTCAGAACAGCCTCAATTCGTCAGGACATGGACTCTACAAGGTGTCGAAAGTGTTCCACAGGGGCCCATGTTGACTCCAATACTTCCCAGAGTTGTGCCAATTTGGCTGAATGCCCTTTGGGTGGTGGACCATTCTTGATATACACGGGACACTGTTGAGTGTGAAAAACCCAGCAGCATTGCAGTTCATCACACAAAACAGTGCACCTGGCACCTACTACCATAACCCGTTCAAAGGCACTTCAATCTTTTGTCTTGCCCATTTACCCTCTGAATGGCACAATCCATGTCTCAATTGTCTCACAGATCCTTCTTTGAATTGTCTCCTCCCCTTCATCTACACTGATTGAAGTGCATTTAACAAGTGACATCAATAAGGGATCATAGCTTTTCCCTGGATTCCCCTGGTCAGTCTATGTCATGGAAAGAGCAGGTGTCCTTAATGTTTTGTACACTCAGTGTATATGCTCATGTAGAGCCTTGTGTAGGCTTTTCTACTGTATATATAAATAGATTCACCAGAAACGCTGTACCATTATGAAACAATCTGTCATGGGCAACAATATACAGTGATATTGCAGAGGTCATACCAACAGTATATCAATGCCTTCTACAGTACAGATATGCAGTACTTTAGCCAGACAGCTGACGTATTTACTAGCCAGGGATCCCACAGGACTGGGAAGCAGATGGCCTAACTACACCATCAGCACTTTTCCCCTAGCAACCTGAGATACTGGTTGTGGTCAAATGAAACCGTAGACATAGCGGACACCTTCAAACCCTATTTATATGTCCTGTTGAGGAGAATGTGAAACACTGCATTATGTCATGGTGTACCATGATTACCAAAAGTTGTAAATGGTGCACAAAACCAGAAACATTAAACATAATGGATATTAGGCTGTATAGTCACTGTGGATAACTCATTCAGAAACATACAACATTAAATTACTTCTCAAAGAGGAAATGTGTATCACTGTAGTCAGAGGCTATAAATTATACAACCATGATATCTATGAGAGGAAAGGTTTATCAATACAGACCAAGTCACAAAATATGTTTGGCCAAGTAGTCGTTGAGAGAGAGGGATTGTTATCTCTACACCATACTGATCTGTTCTCCCATGAATCCTGTCCTGTCCCCTATATCCTGGAGGAACCTAGCCACACGACCACCACCATCCTGATCCATCACACGCTGCAAACGTATCACTGAGAAGTAAAACAACTGTTTACTGTTGTTCAGCTTAATTCCGATCTTGTTGAAGTGCATTGATCTATAAAGCAATCCGGGGTCTTTGGTCCCCAATGTTCGGCCGCGCTGAGAAATGATTGGGTCTGATCTCTGGGCAAGCAATGCCAAGCATCAAGTGTAATTATTGAGATGGGATTTGGCCTGTCAGCATGATAAATGGTCGTTTGACTTTATTTGTCTCAGCTCCAGATCAGTTTGCAGCAATACCTGTCACCAAAGTATTCTATTTCCTTTACTCAGCATCACCAACACAGACACATATTGAATACCTACTCCATCACATGAACAGAAAATCTTTCAATAATAACATAGGCCTCCATAGCTTTTCTGAAAGAAAAAAATGCAAGCAACAGCAAAATAGTTTGGTTTTGACAAGAGGACAAGAGGAAAAGTAAAGCCTGTTTGTTTTCTGTGGATGGTCTGTTTTGTTGCAGCTGTCAAAAAACGTAGTTACCGCACTTAACTGGGCTTTTCTCCTCATCCACAAAGCCTCCCGAAATTGACTTTTATTTTGGGGCAAATCATTATGTTGGGTAGCAGTGAGAACAAAACCTCACAGGGGACATGCTTGCAGGTGCAGATCCCCTGAGCTGTTGTTGTTCATCAGTGAAATACGGTTTCTAGCCCGTGTGACCAAATCGATTGTGTATGCAAACTCTGCAACTGTTGTCTGCCTTGCAGGTATCAATAATAAAAATGGAAAACAGTAAATGCTATAACCTTATTATACTCTACTGACAATGCGTATTGCTTATAAATGTGTGTGTTCCCCAAAATACCTATGATTGAAATGGGCGGATAAGTAAGCTAGACTTTCCACGTCATTCAAATGAATGGAATAAGGATTGGAGTCATTTTATACATTAGAAGTCAAACAAGCAAAAGAACTAAGGTCCTTTCGGGTAAATGTAACAACCTTCAAACTACAGGTTTGTCTCACACCAACCCTTCATTTTGTCCTAACCCCTCCATTCTCTCTGTGATGGGGGATAGAGGTCAATACAGAACAGTCACAGTGGCATCTGATGCCATCGGATAACGGCAACTCTCCTTTTTCTCTCTGTGGAGCATTCCGTTGCTGCATAGCGGCATAGCACGCTCCTCTCTTTCCAGATCAATTATTCCCACCAAAAATAAGTACGAGAGGAGGCCATGAAATATTTACGGTGAGGCTGAGCGGGGGTCTTGTAGCTCTTTTATTTTTCATGATGATGGAGGGACTGCGGCGGCGAAGCGAGGAGGCGCGGGAGTCGCTTGGGGCCATTTCCATGTAACTCATTCGGTCAGCGGTCCAAACCAACCCCGAGAACGGTCTGTCCAGGCCTCACTTAGGAGGTCCCTTGTGGCCCTTCTCCCTCCCTCCATTCCCACCATCCTCAATGCTTACTCATATTTTGGTTGTCATTTAATGGGTCTGCAATGTCAACTGATGCCTCTTACTGGGGATTGAGACACACAAAGTGAGGAGATTGTCCTCCCTACTGTTTTTCTTTTTATGCCTTTCAGCATTATTGGGGTTTTGCAGTGTACATTTTACCCGATTGAAATGTTTGTTTTGAGAACTATGTTCCCCATTTGACCCCATACTTTTGCTTCCACAAGAGGTTTTATTTTATGTTTTTTATAGAGTTTGTCACGTTCTGACCATAGTTCTTTTGTATTTTCTTTGTTTTATGTGTGGTCAGGGCGTGAGTTGGGTGGGTAATCTATGTTTTCTATTTCTGTGTTGTATTTCTGTGTTTGGCCTGATATGGTTCTTAATCAGAGGCAGGTGTTAGTCATTGTCTCTGATTGGGAACCATATTTAGGTAGCCTGTTTTGTGTTGGGTTTTGTGGGTGGTTATTTTCAGTCTTTGTGTGTCTGCACCAGACAGAACTGTTTCGGTTTTCACGTTTGTTGCTTTTGTATTTTGAGTGTTCACCTTCATTAAACAAGATGAACAATTACCATGCTGCACCTTGCTCCTCTTCTTCTCCTCCAGACGACAACCGTTACAGAACCACCCACCAAAAAAGGACCAAGCAGCGTGGTAACAGGCAGCAGCAGCAGGAGCAGCGCTATAAGGAGGAATGGACATGGGAGGACATTCTGGACGGCAAGGGTTGCTACACATGGGAGGAGATCCTGGCTGGAAGGGATCGCCTCCCATGGGAACAGGTGGAGGCAGCTAGGAGAGCGGAGGCAGCTGCTAAAGGGAACCGGCGTTACGAAGGAACACGGCTGGCAAGGAAGCCCGAGAGGC